>NC_082726.1:52466701-52791076 GCF_030144855.1 Hypanus sabinus
CTTAGCAGCATAATGGAAGCTTAATAAGCAATGTAGCTTGATGTAAAAAAAAATGCTCACTGCTATAAGCTATCATAGATTGTGGTTTTAACAGAAACTGGTGTGTTTTTCTATTCATTGGTATTTTGTTCCATTAATTATCTATTTTATAAGGATGTGATTTTTCACATTTAGGTAATTCAATATGGAGCAACACACACGAAGTGCCGGAGGAACTCAGCAGGTCAGGCAGCATCTATGGAAGTGAATAAACAATCGATATTTCAGGCTGAGACCCGTCATCAGAACTGAGAAGGAAGGGGGGGGGGGGGGGGAGAGATACCAGAATGAAAAGGCAGAGCAGGTGAAGGAAGTTAGTTGGAAGGTGATAGGTGAAGCCAAGTAGGTGGGGAAGGTCAAGGGCAGGAGAAGAGGAATCTGATAGGAGAGGAGAGTGAACCATGAGAGGAAAGAAGGAAGAGGGAACCCGGGGAAGTAGCAGGCAGGTGAGAAGAGGTAAAAGTTGTGAATTCAACATGAAAATGAACTGTGCTTGAACAAATGACGACTTTTTTTATTTAACACTGTTTCTTTCTGTTCATCCAGTGTTTTGTGAGGGAGTTAGAATTAGTGTTGTCAGTGAATCATTCTAGCAAAGTGTTAGAAATAGTGTTTATAAAAGTGTTAATAAACGAACAACAGGTGTATTGAGTGATAAGCTACTTATATCAGATGGTTTCTTCCTCTTCTTCGTAAGTCCATCACCCCTTCTAGGGTATTGGCCGCTGACAATAGCTCACCAGAGTCCTCTGTCCTGGGCCGATAGAAAGCTGATCGGCCCTGCAGCTTCTGCTTCCACCACGGGACTTCATGTGCCTTCTAGGCAAAGATCTTTCCTCTCCGAGTGTTGAGGTCATTGAAGCTTCTGTTAGTGTTTCTGTAGCTCTGGATTTTTATGGGATGGGCTGCTAGCCCCATGCCCAACCCTCCTCTTGCAGCTGGGCTTGGGACTGTCACTGGCGTACTTTTAGACAGCTCACTGGTACGAAAAGTAAATTCTATGGACAAGTACCCTCAGATAACCCAGGAGTTCATAAATACTAAAATTTGATCAGTGGAAATAATTTTATTTCTGTAACTTATTCAGGGTAGAATATACTAATTGAAACTCAGTTCAGGCAGTTGAATTTCTTATGTATCATTTATAATACTAATTTAATTTTGCTAGCAAATTTTCTATGCTATCACTAAATATTTATAGCACTTTGAAAAAACTGTAAGCACTAATTTAAAACAGCACTGTGATAAAAATTTAGTGTTGTGTAATGAATTTCATTTTACATTTGATTCCCCTTACCTTCCCCCCCCCACCCCACCAGCCCCATCACTAATTACACTGGACAGACGACAATTTTTTTCTGAAGTGTTGCCGTCTCAGATTATTTTTGTTTATAATAGACCATCTGAAGCTGAACACAAATATAATTTCAGAATACTTGTATCACGGAGGAGATTGAAGAAACAAGAAATTAGCTTTTATTGTATTTAATGCATTTAATTGCAGAATGGTGCTGTTGTTTTGCAATAATTCAGCTAGGCTAAAATGTTTTGTTGATGATTTTCATCTGTACTCAGTGTTTGAAACTTCTTGCTTAAGTGTCCAGCAATAATCATCCAGCACTGATACATTCCAGTTGTCCTGATACTATTTCTCCATGACCACCATGTCCCACTAATGACAGGCAGGTTACGTATTCCTTGACAATCAGTAGTCATGCTTTCAGAGATTGTTTCCATCTTAGACAACCCAGTCAAGCATTTGTAATGTCCAGCACTCACCTGACCTTGTCAAAATTTCCTTCACCTTGAATTGAGCTTGGCAACAAAATAACTTTGCAAATTGAGAAATTAAATTTATAAACCTCCCAGGGGACATGGTAAATATTATATTTATTTAAGGATATAGCACAGAATGGGCTCTCCCGCCCCAATGCGTCATGCTGCCCAGCAACCCACCTATTTACCACTTGCCTAATCGCAGGACAGTTTACAATGACCACTTATACTACGAGCAGGTGGACAGAACAACTGGAGGAGATTCACAGGGAGAATGTACAAATGGTGCCGGAATTGAACTCCAAATTCTGGTGCCCCAACTTGTAATTAGGTTGCACAAACTGCTTTGCACCGTGGTGCTGTCATTATAATGCAACTGTGTGCCTGGCTGAAGTTTATGTCACTAGCTGAAACTCTTAAGGGTGTTCAGCAACATCAATTGGTTTCACCCACTTTCATTATGTGAGTTCAAAGTTTAGACTGCCTGACTGGGTATACTGAAATGGAAGTTGATAGGTTCTTGATTCATTCGGGCATCAAGGGTTATGGGGATGGGGGTATATTGGTGGAGGCAGGAGAATGGGGTTGAAAAGGATAATCAGCCATGTTGGAAGGGTGGAACAGATTCGATGGGCTGAATGGCCAAATTGATATTCAAATGTAATACCTCCCACAATTTGTCATGCCAGCTTAGCTACCTTGGTTCAGAGTACAGTCTTGCCTTTTGATGGCAGGGCGAAATCTATTTGTCTTTTTAAATTAAAGCGAGCATGATAAATTTTTAACATAAACACGAGATTCTGCAGATGCTGGAAATCCAGAGTAGCAAATACAAAATGCTGGAGGAACTCAGCTGGTCAGGCAGCATCAGTGGAGAGGAATAAACAGTCAATGATTCAGGATTGGAAAGGAAGGGGGAAGAAACCAGAATAAGCAGGTGGTGGTGGGGGGGGGAGACGGGGTACAAGTTACATAGTAAAAGGTAAAGCTGGGTTGGGGGCTGTGAGGGAGGGGAGTGGAGGAATGAAGTGAGAAGCTGGGAAATGAGGTAAATTATTAACATTGTGTTCATGTGATTGGTTGAGCGGTCTTGATACCTGGCACTGATTTTTACCATGTGAATTTATTTTAAAATGCACTCTGTTTTGGTTGGAATGTGATGCCATATTCAAGTCGATGCTTCTCGCCATTATAATTATGCCTCAGGTACTTAAGCATGGAGAGGTACTGAGATGGTTAAAGATAACTGAATAAACAACTAGGTAGGGTGATTATCTTACTCTTAGCTTTTGATTGAAATGAAATGAATGCTACTGGTAGTAAATATGCTTTCATCTGCTTCCATTTCATGCTTTTTGTGCTTTTATTTGATAAATGCACTAAGACCATATGGAGTCTATCTACATGTATTCTTGTTGCCGTCCATGCTCATGCCTTTGAGCCCCAAGGGCCCGAAAAAGCAAAGCTAACCTAGTTGCTGCTTGGTGTCTGTCATTGTTGGTCGACTACCTGTCAGTTCTCAGTTTTGTTGATGTGTGGAATAATGTCAGCCTGATGTCTAAAGTCACTCACAATTATCATTAACCAGAGATGCTGCCAGAGTGAGTCTGGATATAAAGATGCTGAGGACATTATTGTATAGTGTATACTTAAAAGCCCGAGAAAATTGGTGGGGCATCATTAACAAGTAGAATTTCATTCTTCCAACTATTTGACATTGGCAATACTGAAAATTTGTTTAAAATGTATTCCATGAAAGTATTTTTGAACCTATTCGAATAGCTTTAGTTTTCTTAATCCTCTATTTAAAATTTATCTGGGGTTAATCTTTGATTGGCTGCATCAGGATCAGTTTTACTATTTTTTTAAAAATTTACGATACAGCACAGTAACAGGCTCTCCGTCCCGGTGAGCTGGCACTGCCCAATTATACCCATGTGACCCATCTTTGGAATGTGGGAGGAAGCCAGAGCAACCGGAGGAAATGCTCACAGTTATGCTGTAAAGGTACGAGCTCCTTATAGATAGTGTCGCAAATTGAATTTGGGTCACTGACACTCTATCAGCATTACGTTAAACACTATTCTACCATTCTGCCATCGTTTTTTTCTTAATTGGATGTAATCCTGACATACCTCCTGAAATTTGTTGTTTTACGACAGCAGTAAGGTGCAAGGTATAAAAAAATTACTGTAAGTCACATTAATAAATAAATAATGCTAAAGAGTAATAAACCATTATTAGATGAATAGAGATTATACCAAATGAATATTTCTCATTTAATATCAATATGTACCTATCATTGTATTAGTTGAATTCAAAATTGCACTTGCCCCTGGAGCTTGAATTTTACCTTCCTTGTTTTCAGTTCACATGAATTTAAAAAGGTGGTTGAGAAAATGCGCAATGAACTTCAAAACCTGGTAATTGTTTTTCAGAAAGAATGCAACTTGTGAATTAGATATGAATTGTAAAAGAACATTTGATGTGATTACTGTTTGTTAGGCTTGCTTTGTGCTCTGTTCTGACACCTGTCTTCCAAGTTTCTCCATAAATACCACTGATCTTCTTTTTTGCCAGTCACATAGCAGGCAAAGAGGAATCGTGGGTGGGAATTAAAAGACTCTGAGTGAACCTTGTCAGAGTCGGTAATCCATATAAACAGCATAAAAGGCAGTGTTAAGCAGAGGGGAGACTATTTACATGTGTGGTGTGGTATATTGAAGCAGGTCACAGGTTGGAGGGGGGTGGAGGGGGGAAGTTGCTGTGTGCGTTATGGTGCAGCTGTAAGACATGAATAATGATTTAAACCTGACTAGAGAAAAAAGGCAAACTTTATCTTGCTGTTTGAAGCTTAGTCTGCCTTTGGGGAAAAAAAAATCTTTTTTCATTTGAACCATCTGGTTACTTCTTGTTTACAGCACACCATGTCAGTTTGTGCTTATTAATCATGCTTACACAAGTATCTTAATTACTCCCTGTGTAGCTGCTCCGTCTTGAACTCAGAAGTTGACCTTTCTCTTTTTATTCCTTTAAATCATTAATCATACATAATCAACGCCATCGGGGCAGTGCTACAGAGAAGACTGGCCAGACTTATTCGGCACGCACTATCCCCAAACAGGCACGTAGAATGAGTCCATTGCTAGCAGTCAGGCGTATCTTAATTAATGACTTGCACACACCAAAAGAAGAATGTGAGTTGACTGTCTTTTAACTCAGCACTCATTTAAGTCCCTGTTTTAATGCAGTTTGTTATCTTTCCATCATAAAGTGCTACTGCCTTTTGCTATTGTCGATAAACAGAGCTCTTGTACTTTTGGAAGAAAAAGATTGACCTGAGTGATTTGTCCGCAGGTATTATCTTCATCTTGTTCACTTAACAAAAACATCTAATGTTATGGCACTGGAAATTGTACACTCGGTGACCACTTCATTAGGGGCCGGAGTAGAACCTAGTATGGTTTTTTGCTGTTGTAGACCATTTAGTTCAAGTTTTGACATGTTATACCCTGAGAGATGCTCTTCGGCAAACCATTGTTGTAATGCATGGTTATTTGAGTTGCTGTCGCCTTCCTGTCATCTTGAACCAATCTGGCCATTCTCTGACCTCTCTCATTAAGAAGGCATATTCATCCACAGAACTGCCACTCACTGTAAACTCTAGTTTGTGATCATCACGGGAGATTGGCAGGTTCTGAGATACTCCAACCACCTGATCTGGCACCAACAATCATTCCATGGTCAAAATCACTTAGATCGTATTTCTTCCCCATTCTGATGTTTGGCCTAAACCACAACTCAACCTCTTGAACATGTCTGCATTCTTTTATGCATTATTGAGTTGCTACCAACATAGTTAGATATTTGCATTAACGAGCAGGTGTACATAATAAATTGGTGACTGAGTGCATCTTTATCATTATAATCAAATGAATGTGGCTGCTATGATTATCCTTTTAATTAATGTTTTTTTTCTTAAAATAAATACTAATAGAATGTAAAGATAATCATTCCTTTTATAGTAACTGCTGCCTCAACTAATCATAGCATTTGAGTTTTGAGTTTTGAACTATTGTCTGGTTTTCATATTTGACTTAATATTTTAACAAATTCTATTCATTTTTTTCTGATTCGATTTTATGACCAGAATAATTGATTATTAAATGGGACATTATAAAGTGCCCTTGCAATAATACTGGAAGGGAGGCATTATTATTTTTTGTGTCAATGTTAGTATATACCTTGTCTTCAATAAGTAATGTCAACAAACTGGTGTGCTTGGAACTTTCCTTTGAAGAATAGTGGAAAGGATATACGTGAGTGATCATTTTCAGAGCTGAAAACAATTCTACAGCTGCAATACAATAATGTGATCAGTTAGTTCAATTTTTTTTTGTTAAAGCAAGCAAGGAGAGCTTTGGGAAATTTCAGTAATAATTGAGCATGGTGACTTTTATGCTATGGAAGGAACTTTGCAAAATTTTCATTTATGAAAACGCCTCTTAATCGGAAAAATCAGTAGCAGGTTAATTATCATGGACCTATATTGTGTGATTTGTTGTTTAGTGGTGTCAATACATTGATGTCTGCCTATTGCATTTGGAGGATTTTGTGAGGGTGATGTTAGTGGTACTGTCCAAGTGCTGTGAGGTGCCCGTTATAATTTGCCTGTATTTCTAATGCATATAAGAGAATGGAGATCAGTGCTGCTCAGTACACCATGTGCTTGCTCCTGGGTTTGATGTCCTGGTCTTGGACTACTCTTCATATTGGATTTAGTGCTGGATGTCATGGGTTTCATCATCAATGTCTGCCCCCTCAAAGTATGAGAGGAAGCCCACAATGAGCAAGGCCATTTTATGATCTTGGTGGTAAGGGGCGACAGGACTGGAGTGGTTTCAGTTTCGTGAAGGACTTTGGACTTCAGATCCTTGGTGTGGAACTTATCCATTCATGCACTTTAGTAACAGTATCATTCATTGATGGCTTGGACCTTTGCTTCCAAACGTTCACATATTCAAGTGTTGTCTGCTCCCTGTAATTCAATGGCTGAAGTTGGTTTGGGGTTGATTTGGTGTGGAGGTGTCCAAGGTTGGGCTGTTCCTCCCCCATTGTTCAGGTTAGGTCCCATTTGCTGGTGTTGAGGTGAAGTATTGTGATGAAGTAGGCTAAGGTTGGCTAAGAATGCAATAGGCAACCAAGTGAGACATTTTCAGGTGAATCAATCTCCATTGGCTGAAAAAGCCATCAACCAGCCTACAAAGCATCCTGTTGACGTCAAGCAAATAGCTGATTTCCCATTGTTTTCTGGAGGCAGATCAAAATGAGTCTGTACCAGGCCAATGAAACTGAGCTAGTATTCCCTTCTGGCTTCTTACCCCTTCCTTTCCAGTCCTGCAGAAGAGTCTTAGCTCAAATTAGTAACCTTTAATTCCTTTCCATAGATGTCGCCTGATCTGCTGAGTTCCTCCAGCATTTTGTGTTTGAGTTAGAATCACTGCAAAATAGGAGAACTATAGAAACTGAATGAATTAAACCAATATAACAGCTTAAATAAGAATTGACTTGAGTCCAGTAAGCAGAATTTATCTGCAAAAAGCTAGTTCTGATTTTGGATCAGCTATCATTAAACCTCCAATATAAATTGGGTAACTTTTGCCTTGTTCTACTTGCTTGCTAAGCAGGCTGACTTTAATATTCTTAAAATATTCAGAGACTGTAACCTGATTGGGAATATATAAAACCTTCTATGAACAAATAAAAGCTGATTTGCTGCTTCTGCTTACTGAAACTGAACAGCACATAAACTTGCAGTTAAACTAAATATTATAAAATTGAATCACTCTAAGGCCCTTGTATATAAAATGCTATTAATTATGTTTCTTGTGGCTATGAATTATGCTTCTAATAAGTAAAGACTTTTAAAAGGCTGACAGTGACAGAGATGCTTCATTAAAATGCACCAAATAATGTGATGCAGAAACAATAGATTAATATTGTATCACCCAGCCCTGTTTAAACAGAGAAGGCTGGAAAATGGTCCTGTTTATCAGGAGACCATGAATGCAAGAGTATTTTTTGATGTAACTGATTTTCCCATCACTACATGATTGACCCTTCTTTTTACTCAGTGGCCGCTTTGTTAGGTCCACCTGTGTATCTGTGCGTGAATGCAACCATCAAATCAGCCAATCGTGTGGCAGAAATTCGATGCATAAAAGTATACAGCCATGGTCAAGAAGTTGTTGTTCAGAACAAACTTCAGAACGGGGAAGAAATGTGATCTAAGTGACTTTAACTGTGGAATGACTGTTGGTGCCAGACGGGGTGGTTTGAGCACCTCAAAATTGCTTGATCTCCTGGGATTTTCACGCACAACAATCTCTATATCCAGTGAGTGGCAGTTTTGTGCATGAAAATGCCTTGTTTATGAGAGAGATTAGATGAGATTGGCCAGACGCAGGAGGTACCTAATAAAGTGGCCACTGATTGTAGATATCTGGCTCCGTATGTGTCCTGCACTTCTGGGGAGTGTAACAAAGTTATTATAATGTGAACAATGTTACCAAGTGTCTGGCAGGCATCAATGTCTACTTCAAACCCTGTGTGCATTCTAGTTAATATCCATTGACATTATACTTGGCCAGTTTATCCTCTTCCTCAAGTGGGGAAGAGATGTCCAAAGCGTGTATGTTCAAGGTGAGAGGGAACTTTGAGGGATACCCCTTTCTACACAGAGGATGGTGGGTATTTGGCATGAGCTGCCAGAGGAAGAGCTAGAGGCAGATACAATGACAACATTTAAAAGCCATTTGGAAGTCTGTGTAGATAGTAAAGGTTTAGAGGGACATTGGCTAAACATGGGTATTTGGGATTGATGTAAGTGGGCAGTTTTGTTGGTGTGGATGAGTTGGCTTGTTTCTGTATGATGACTATGGTCTCTTGCTGAACTTGTACAACTGTTATAGCTGAGATGAGATCACCCAGCACAACCCAGTGATTAAACACAGCGGATTCTTACTTTTTACGACAGTGCTGTTTTTTTGTGTAAGTTTTCTAAGGTATACTTTATTTTCCTGCAATAAAGTGTACTAGTTAATGATTTCAACTTTATTTTCCATCTTCTTGCCCACGCATATATAATACCATCTTCTTTATCCCTTCTTGTTGTCTTCTTACGTCTTATCTTTTCTGTTGATATGCATTTCCAGTGTAAAGTGGCTTACCAATGTCTTAGTCAATGGTTTGATACAATCCAAATTCAATTCTGACCTCTAATGCTGTCTGTGTGGATCTTGCATGTTTTCCCTGTGACAGTGCGGGTTTTATTTGGTTTCCTTGGCATGCCAATGACCTCTAGGTTGAGCATAAGACATAAGGGCAGAGTTAGGCCATTTGGCCCATCAAGTCTGCTCCAGCATTCCATCATAGCTGATTTATTATCTGACTTAACCCCACTGACACCCTGACTTATCAAGAACCACAGTCGTCACTGGCATCGGGTTGGTCAGCTGTTAGGCAACTTTAAGTTCCCTGAGTGGATGTGCTGGAAGAATCAATATAGAGTTCATGGGCTTGTGGGGGTTTAAGTTACCTGTAAGTAAGTTCCAAGAACTGGTATAGACTCAGTAAGCCAAATGACCTTGTCAATGAGCCAAATGTCATAGGGAAGTGTGACAATAATTCAGAACGTAATGATCACAGGGCTTTCCATTGTTTAGGCCATTATTAATATTTCAACCTGGCTGCAATTTCTGCTTTTACCAGCCATTTTTACTTTATTTCGGAGTTCATGTGCAAACCTGTGAGTCATTGTGTTCAAAGATCTTTCAACTTTGTGAAGTCAAGTGCACTTGCAGTAGTTGAGAACGTTACCAGTTTATCACATATCAGTGTGAAGCACTCTTTTCCTGTGCTTTGGCAATAGTTAGGCATTGATGGATTGAATTCCATGCCCATGACACTGTTGTTGAGTATCATTCATCTTGGCAGGTCAAAGTGGCCAATGTATTGGGATCAATGGAAGCCCCATCAGCTTCTGAAGAAGATTGTTACAGGTTCAAGCTTCACCAAAAGACTTGAAGGTGAAATTAAAGTTGATTTTTAGTGTATTTCTAAGAAATTGTTTGGAGCACACAGTATTCTAGGGCAGGGGTTCCCAACTTGGGGACCACCGAACCCCTGCTTAATGGTATTGGTCCATAACGTTTCATAACATAACATAACATAACATGACATAGCATAACAGTTTAGGAATCTGTGATCTAGGGTCTTCTGAAGTGACTGTGATTAAAGAGTGCAGACTGAATTCTTTGCTTTCCATGCACAGTGGCCCCTGAACCCACATCACTGGGCTGGATTGGACTGACTTGTTTCTTTTGTTGGCAATCCTACCATTTCTTGCTGTCACTCTTCCCTCTGAATGGAGAAGATGATTGAGAGATGGCCATGTTGGTAGGTTGGAGATCACGTGTAGGCCTTGTTGGACAAGGACAGAAGATTTCCTTTTCTGTCGGGTATTTGTGATAACCATGGACAATGGAGTGATTTCATTGCAATGGTTCCTGAGACCAGTGTTTTCCTCAACTATGTAGATCAGTGTTGTAGGGTGGACACTACCCATCCTGCAAGCAGCTCTTTCCCAAAGCTCTCTTCTGGAAAGAGCCATAGGCCTAATGAAAGAGAAACCTCACCCTATCTTAAAAGTTTCTTCCCCCCAGGCATCTGAATAACTATTCTAGTTAGTCTCCACCCCCTCTATCTATTACCCTAAGAGTCACCACACTGCAGTGTAAACTCTTTTAACAACTTCCTATAATGTTGTTTACGTTGTAAGTATGTTTGTATTTATGCACATTTTAGTCCATATCTGTACTTTAACCTCTAACTTTAAAAAAAAATTATTTTTCTTTATAATTGTTGAATGCTGTTTTTTTTTGTTGCCTGTCATTCCAACACACCACAGCAAATTTCTAGTACATGTAAATGTATATGGCAAATCAATTTGATCCTTGTAAGTTGATTCAATATTTAGCTAATGACTCAGATTTACTCTGGTGGCATCCCATTTCATGTCTCTGGATCAATGGTGAAGAAATTCTGACTACTGTCAGTCCAGTGACCTTACCACTAACCAGTTGCAATCTTTACATGAGTATGTCTCAAACTTCAACAACAATGTTTCCATCTGGAGGTGCCCTGAACACTATTGACTCCAGGAGACCAGCATCTGAACACCACCCACCAATGTTATACCCAGTACCATCCTATTCATGTAAATGGACCACTGACCCACATTTAGAAGACAAGTTTGACTTTTTTTTGGCTATTTATTTATTTTGCTGTATATTTCAGGTGTTTTAAAATTTATTCAGTTCTTTAAATGTTTTTAAATTATTCAAAGCATCTTTTAAAGTAATGACACACACGAAATGCTGGAGGAACTCACTGGGTCGGGCAACATCGATGGAAAGGAATATGGAGTTGTTGCTTTGGGCAGAGACCCTTCACCTGAACACATTTTGTGTGTGTTACTCCGGATTTCCAGCATCTGCAGGATCTCTTGTGTTTAAAAGCAGTGAAGCAGGTGTTCGACAGCAAGGGCAATCAAAGCCCATTCCGGGTGGTTGTCTGCTCCTGGATCGTATAGTGCAACTGAAGCCTTGAGGTCACTGGGAGCTGTGTAGCCGTGAAGGTTTACTACAGCAATGGTGTTAACACGTCAGGATGCTCTGGGGCATGGTGGTTGTAAGTGGGGAGCATGATTGTCAGTATGTGGTGGAACAGTTTGCGCATGATCCAGTCTGAGAATAGATTACCTCAGACATTGTGCTGGTGGTCAAAAGAGGAAAGTCTCAGTTCCAAATTTACTGCTGTTTTTTTCACTGACATAAATTTGTGGAGTGTTTCAGTGTATCCTAAGAGTGAAAAGTTCAATGTAAATCCAGCCTCTGCCACCAACTTTCTGAATGGAATGGACAAAGAACCAATGCACACTACCTCACTATTATTTTCCCCTCTCTTTGCATTACTTATTAAATTTATCTTATATATAGAATTATTGTAGTTTATAGTTGTTTTATTATGTATTGTAATATACTGCTGCCACAGAACAACAAATTTCATGACATATGCCAGTGATATTAAACCTGATTCTGATTAAGTATTAAGTATTGTAGTTTTCATAATCATGGAGTCCTTGTGTTGTTTGATGGGATGTAAGGAAAGTGCCAATACGAGAGGGGGAGAAAGATGTTCAGAGCACTGGGTAGCATGCATCATACCTTCAATTAGTGTGATGTTATTATGGTGCCAGTTACCCAGAGGAAACCCATACGTTCACAGGGTGAAGGTACAAGCTGCGTATGGAGAGTTTCTGCCACTGTCGATACACAGTTTGCACCTTCCCCCGTGAACGTTTTGGTTTCCTGCGTATGTTCTAGTTTCATTGCACATGCCAAAGACGTATGAGTTAGCAGGTTAATTGGTTACATGGGTATAATTGGATGGCATTGGCTTGTATGGCTGGAATGGATTGTTTTTGTACTGTATTTCTACATACAATAAATCACATAAATTTCAGATTCAATAAGTGCACAGTGAGCCCAGCAAATACCCTGTCGATTTTGTAAACCAGATTTTATATAGAAATTTATATATGAAAACTTACAGCACAATACATGCCCTCCAGCCCATGATGTTGTGCCAACTTTGAAACTCCTCTAAGATCAATCAAACCAGTCCCTCCCCCATGGTCCTCCATTTTTCTATCATCCGTGTGTCTGTCTAAGAGTCTCTTAAAGGCCCCTAATGTATCTGCCTCTACCACCTACTTGGCAGGGCATTCCACACACTTACCACTCTTTGTGGGGGAAAAAAATAACTCTGACATCCCTTCTGAATGTTAAAAGGCCTGAACAGATTAGATATGGCAAAGCTATTTCCCATGGTAGGGGATTCTAGGACAAGAGGGCACAACTTCAGGATTGAAGGACATCCATTTAGAACAGAGATGCAGAGAAATTACTTTAGTTAGAGGGTGGTAAATCTGCGGAATTTGTTGCCAAAAGCGGCTGTGGAGGCCAAGTCATTGGGTGTATTTAAGGCAGAGATAGATAGGGTCTTGATTAGCAAGGGCATCAAAGGGTATGGGGAGAAGGCAGGGGAGAGAGGATGACTGGAAGAATTGGATCAGTCCATGATTGAATCATGGAGCAGACTCGATGGTCCAAATGACCGACTTCTGCTCCAATATCAAACGATCGTATGGTCTTTGGGACAGCCTGCAGATAATGAACACTGAGTTGAAATGAACAGGGATTCTTTCGATTCTGTGTTTTTGCTCGTTCGTTCTTGTTGCCATTTGTGCAATTTGTTTTTTTGCGCTTGGGGGGATTTTATGTTCTTGTTGCCTTTTGCGCAATCTTCTTTTACACTTGGGGGTGGGGTTAATGTTTTTCTTTGGGTCCCATGGTTTTCTTTGTTTCATGGCTGTTTGTATTGAAGATGAATCTCAGGGTTGTATACTATATACATACTTCGATAATAAATGTACTTCAAATCCTTTGAATCCCTCCCCTATACTTTCCTCCAATCAACTTCAAGCTATGCCCCCTCATATTAGCCATGCCACAGTATTGTTTCACCAGGGATCTTTCAGAATTCAGTATCTTTTGACATGGGATTTATCATCATGATAATGCTGATTTTATAAATATAGGCTATGTACACTGAAAGGATCAAAGGAATATAATTATGTACTTAAATTTTAAAAATGGCTACAATATAAAATGTTATTATAGCTTCAGTCGAGTAGGCATCACCAAATGCATCACCTAAAGTTAGAGGGAGCTCTGGTGAGTTTTATTAACCTGATTTTCAAAACGTTTAAATAGTTCATGCTCTTACACTTCAGAACATTTAAATTAAGATGCAAATGGCTTCTGGATCGTTTTAACTTTCCATGTAAGTAGGCTGAAGTTTTTTTTGTACAAGTTCACATTGATACAAGATATGTGGATTACTTTTTCAAGCTTTTTTTTACATTTGCCTTAAGTGACTTGAGTTCCTGTGTGACTGAATTCCCACGTGCAAATTGCTAAGTGATCAAATGGCAGTCCAGAGTGAATGTTGGCAAAAGGATCAGGTTTATTTTGTGTCGCTGGCAAATAAAAGCTCTCTGCTTTGTGTGTCATTTTGAATACGTTCTTAAGAGGTGGAAAACTGCTTCAGCCTAATTAAGAGTAATGAACTCACCACTGTTTACAGGAGTGAACTGTTAATTAACAACAAATGCAGCTACTTTAAAAGATTTTTTTTGGAATTACTCTAAAGTATTATAGCCTGTGAATGGAGAAAAGGAGCGAATAAATGGTACTAATGAGTTATAGCAAATTAAATGTAACACATGGCATGGAAACTGTAATCTAACTTCAAAGTATGAATTTTGCTGCATAGTTTATTTAGAACTAACTGACTTAATGAGGCTTCTGTTGCATGTAAACATAATTTAAATGATTAACATTTTAGCAGTGAAATTTCTAAGAAGATTGACTTTTCAATCTTTTCACTTGACAGTCTATTTCAGATGCTCAAAAATGACTTTTCATGTAAATAACTTTAATCAATTAAATTAACTAATTTTTTTCTTCCCTAGTTCACTGTGATTTGTAACTGCCTTTGACCTAAAATTTGGTCATAATCTGTAGACTTCCTTGATTTAATTCCTGCCTGTTTGATGCCATAAATTGAGCCAAAGAGAAACTGCATTTTCTATTAATGTGACAGGTAAACCTCAAACTGTGTGAGGTCTAGCTGTAAGAATTTTCCTGTTCTGTGCCATACAGAGATCCTTAGGCATGCGTGCCCTTGCAGGAAAGTCAGTGAGCAAAGGGCCTTAGCCTGAAGCTCGACTTTTTTTTATGACCTTAAGATTTAAGAGCAGAATTAAGCCATTTAGCCCATTGAGTCTGTTGCACCATTCGATCATGACTTGATCAGATATTATCCCTTTCAACCCCATTCTTCTGCCTTCTCCCCATAAACTTTGACACCCTTACTAATTAAGAACTGATCGACCACCGCTTTAAATAAACATAATGACTTTCCCACTACAACCATCTGTGGAAATGCATTCCACAGATTCACCACCTTCTGGCTAAAGAAATTCCTCCTCATCATTCTAAAGGGACATCCTCATATTCTGAGGCTGTGCCCTCAAGTCCGAGACATCCTGCATCCTTCCTACATCCGCTCTATCTAGGCCTTTAAATATCTGATAGGTTTCAATGAGATTCCTTCTCATTTTTTTGTACTTCAGTGAGTACAGGTCCAGAGGCTTCAAACACTCCTCATACATCAACCCTTTCATGGTGAATGTAATTCACCGAATCTCCTTCTACCGTATTTTTTGAAAGCCTATGCTCTTCTGGGAAGTTTATACCAATGTAACATAAAGATGCTTGTCCATGCATTACAACAGGGTTAAACGAACGAATATCTGATTCCATTTTTTTTTGCTGTTAGGAAAGTTATTAAACACGGTTACTTTTGCTTTAGAAGCATAAATCTTCTACATTTTTTCCAGAGGAGAAGATGGTGAATTGTCAGAGATAACTTTGGAGGCCAAGCCACTGGGTGGATTTAAAATGGAGGTTGATGGACTTTTGAAAAGTAAATGCATCATAAGTTACAGGGAAATGACAGGAGAATGACATTATGAGGATAAAAAATTGCCAGGATCAAATAGTGGAACAGACTTGATGGGCCAAATAGCCTACTTCTGTTTCTATGTCTTATAGTCTTATCACGCAAGTTAGTAATTTAATGTCACCATACTACCCTGAGATTCATTTTCTTGCAAGTATTCACAGTAGAACAAGGAAATACAATAGAATTAATGAAAACCTCTACACAAGCGAAGTCTGACAAACAACCAATTTGCAAATAAATAAATGCTGGGAACATGAGTGTACAGATTTTGAGAGGGAGTCCATAGGTAGAGGAATCAGCATTGACGTGAGTGAGGTTATCTACACTGGTTCAGGAGCCTGATAGTTGAAGGGTAAGGACTGTTCCTGAACCTGGCTCCTGTACCTCCTCCTCATTGGCAGCAGTGAGGAGAGAGCAGAGTCTGGATGGTGCAGGTTGTTAATAATGGATATTGCTTTCTTGTGACAGCATTCCTTGTAGATATGCTCAGTGGTGGGAAGTTTAGTACTAATCATTATGTTTGCTGAAATAATACATTGGCACAGTCTCAAAAAGGCTATATGTTACCACTTGAGTTGAAATGAATTTTTTCAGAAATCCTTTAACCTGTTTACACCATTGTAGGGGTATGTTCTTTTCCCTTTCCAAGAGTCAAGATTGTTTACTGTCATTTCTACTACACAAGTGTAAAGGAGAACAAAGTCGTTGTTATTCCGCATCCAATAAAGCACAAAAAAATACACAATTGGATAAACTACAAAATAATAAAAACACAATAAATATAAACATATAATATAGCTTAAATACATAGATTGGTTTAATGTATACAAAGCAACACACGGTACAGGAGTGTCTGTTCATAATGTGACTGACAGTAAATGATAAAGTAGTGGAGGTGGGAGGAATGGTGGGGTGGCACCCACTCAGTGATTCAGGAACAGCTTCTTCCCCTCTGCCATCTAATTTCTGAATGGACATTGAACTCATGAACACTACCTCACTACTGTTTTATATCTATTTTTGCAATATTTACATAATTTAGCTATTATGTAAACATTTATATACTTACTGTAATTTGCAGTTTATTCCTTCTATTATTACATGTTGTACTGCTGCTGCAAAGATAGCAAAATTCATGACATATGCTGGTGATATTAAGCCTGATTTTGTCCTGATTATGGTTAGTGGCCAGAGGTATTGATCAGCTTAATGAGCTGGGGGAAGTAACTGCTTTTGAGTCTGTTGGTTCTGGTGTGGATGCTACATAGATATTATTAATTTAGTACACCAGTGAAGGGAATTGTGATTTCACTGGCTTGGGGTGACACAGTAGCGTAGTGGCCAGCACAATACTGCACGGTACAGGTGATCCAGGTTCAATTCCCGTCACTGCCTGTAAGGAGTTTGTACGCTCTCCCGGTGACCACGTGGGTTTCCTCTGGGCGCTCTGATTTCCAACTGCAGTCCAAAGATGTACTGGTTGGCAGGTCGGTTAGTCGTGTACTTCCCTCAATTCGCAGGACACAGCAAAGAGTTGGTGTAGACAGCCCAGCGCATCTGCAAATGTGAACTTCCCACTATTCAGGGTATTTACAGAGACAGGTGTGCAAACAGGGCCTGAAGGATCATTGGGGAGCTGAGTCACCCCAATCACAAACTGTTCCAGCTGCTACCATCCAGGAAACGGTACCGCAGCATAAAAGCCAGGACCAATGGGCTCCAGGACAGCTTCTTCCACCAGACCATCAGACTGATTAATTCTCGATGATACAATTGTATATTTATGTTATATTAACTATCCTGTTGTACATACTATTTATTTCAAATTACAATAAATTGCACATTTCACATTTAGACAGAGACATAATGTAATGATTTTTGCTACTCATGTATGTGAAGGATGTGAGAAATAAAGTCAGTTCAATTTAATTCAGTTTGATTAGGTTAGGATTAAATTGGTTGTTGTGGGGCCTCATGGCTCAAAGGGCCAAAAGGGCCTATTCCTCGATGTATCTCAATAAATGAATAAATATTATAACATTGATAGTGGGGCTGTTCTGTGTTGGAGCCAAAATAACTATATCATCAAATCAGTGACATAGTGGAGTAGAAGCTACATATAGGTACTAGTAATTAGCATATAAG
The DNA here is from genome assembly GCF_030144855.1 of Hypanus sabinus. Taxonomy (NCBI): domain Eukaryota; kingdom Metazoa; phylum Chordata; class Chondrichthyes; order Myliobatiformes; family Dasyatidae; genus Hypanus; species Hypanus sabinus. Next base: position 52,484,375 of record NC_082726.1, read on the forward strand.
GGTTAGGACTTCTTTATATACAATGTAAAAAAAAGTAATTCACATTTACATAGCACCAATCACATTCCCCCACCTTTTCAATCTGCTCCATGGTCAAACACTTGAAAAATGCTATCACCTTAGACAGCTGCAGGAGCCAATTTGTTGGGCTGCAAACAGCAATGAAATAAATGAGCAGTTACTTGTTTCAGCTGAAGTCACTCGGGCTTAAATGTTAGGTAGGATAACAGGAGAATTCTACTTCACTTTGAACTGTGCCATGAGATTTTTCTTTGACTCTCTTCAAAGTGATCGTGCTGGAAGAATATGTGATGAGAGATGAGCTGCGAGATTGTTTCTTTGCATCAAAGGACTGAGTCCTAGGAACACCTGGGACCTTAAAGGGAGATGATTGAGAAGCAATCTTGTCGAGGTAAAGAAGATAATGATTGATATAGAAAAAGTTTAATCAGCCACACAAATACACATTAAGTCATCACAGCCGAGCACAGAACTCAACTTCAAATCAGGAAACAGCAAAATCTCAGTATCAGCAAGTTCATTACCCAAGGGAATTATCAGCAGGGTGCTGACAACACAGAAGTTAACTTCTATTTTATTTCTATTTTCTTGTGGAGTTCAAGGCCATTTGGCCCATGAAGTTTGGCTCTTGAAGCAGTCTTATTAATCCCATTGCCCCCACTTATTTCCCTATAACCTATTCCTTCTCACATGGCCATTGACTCCCCCACAAGGATGTTGCTGGAATTTGAGGACCTGATTTAGAGGGAATGTTTAAATAGGTTAGGACTTTATTCCCTAGAAAACAAAACATTGAGGGGAGATTTGATGGAGGTATACAAAATTATGAGGGGTATAGATAGGCTAAATGCAAGCTGGATTTTTCCACTGAGGTTGGGTGAGAGTAGAACTAGAGATCATGGGTTAAGGGTGAAAGGTGAAATATTTGAGGGGTTCGTCACTCGGAGTGATGAGAGTGTCAGTGGAAGTGGGGGATTCAGGGTCGATCTCAACATTTAAGAGAAATTTGAATAGGTACATGGCTGGGAGGGCTATGCTCGGGGTGCAGGTCGATGGGACTAGGCAGATTAATGTTTCAGCACAGTCTAGATGGGCCGAAGGGCATGTTTCTGCGCTGTAGTGTTCTATGACTTGATGGTTCTATATTACTATTCTCCAGCCGTCTAACCATACAGTGATCAGCTAACCTACCCTCTAGCACGTCTGTGGCCTATGTTAAAAACAGGAGTATGCTGGGTGAATCCACGTAATCACAGCACAAGCAAGGTCCAGGAGGTAAGGTGCCATTGCCTGCTGGACCACTGCCTCTTGCTCTTCCTCCTCCCTCAAATAGCAACTGAAATTGATTAATAAGGGTGTCTAAAGTTATGGGGAGAAGGCAGGAGAATGAAGTTGAGAGGGATAATAAATCAGACGTGATTGAACGATGGAGTAGATTTGATGGACTGAATAGCATAATTCTACTTCTACGTTTTATTGTCTTATGGAAATCAATATGGGAGAACAAGGCTGAAAAAATAGTTGATTGTTTGAACAACACAGGGCATCTTCTTGCCCTTCCCATAATCTGTTGCGAGTGGGGCACTGCTTTGGTATTTGGTATATCCTCTACGTCCTTGAAAATTCTTCCTAATTCATCCCAATTCCAATCCTGACTCTGATCCACAGGGCTGGATCTTTTTTAAAATTGAGAAATTCTACAGATGCTGGAAATCCAAAGGAACACACAAAATGCTGGAGTAACCCAGCAGTCAGGCAGCTTCGATGGAAATGAATAAAGAGTCAACGTTTCAGACCGAGACCTTTCTTCAGGACTGGAAAGGAGGGGGGGAGGAGAAGGAGGCTAGCTAGAGGGTTATAGGTGAAGCCTAGTGGGTGAAAAATGGGTGACTGGACAGGAAGGAATCTGTTGAGAGAGGAGAAAGGGAAGAAAGAAGGAACCTGGGTGGAGGGTGATTGGCAGATGAAAAGAGATCAGAGGCCAGAGTGGAGAATTGAAGAAGAGGGGAGCGGAGGGATTGTTTTTTACCAGAAGGAGAAATCGATATACATGCCATCGGGTTGGAGGGTACCCAGATGGAATATAGGTGTTGCTCCTCTAACCTGAGGGTGGCCTCATCATGGCACACAAACTGGCATGTTGAAATGAGATATGGGAAATAAAATCTTTGGCCACTGGGAAATACCGCTTTTGACTGATGGAGAGGAAGTGCTGGACAAAGCAGTCCCCTAACTTGTGGCAGATCTCACCAATGTAGAGGAGGTACTGGACTCAGTAGACGACCCCAGCATACTTGCAGGTGAGGTGTTGCCTGCACTGAATGGATGCAAGGGAGGAGGTGAATATGCAGGTATAACTCTTTGGCTGCTTACAGGAATAAGTGCCAGGTCAGAAATTAGTGGGGAGGGATGAATGCTCAAGGGAGTCATGAAGGTAGTGATCTCTGCGGAAAGCAGGGGAAAGGTAAGAATACATTTGGTGGTAGGATCCCTTTGGAGATGATGGAGGTTGTGGAGAATGATGTGTTGGATACAGGCACTCATGATGGGTATGCCTATCATTGTTAAAGTAGCTGGGAGATGGGGTATGTGCAGGTTTTCAGGAAATAGGGGAGACGCAGGTGAGGGCAGCATTAATGGTGGAGAATGGGAAACAGCATTTTTTGAAAAAGTGAACCCTTACTTTTTGAAGTAAGAGGACACCTCTGATATACTGGAAAGGAAAACTATATCCCGGAAATAGAGGTGATGGAGAGGAAGGAACTGAGAAAAGGGAATAGCATTTTTACAGGAGACAGGATGGGAAGATGCATAATCAAGATAACTGTGGGAATTGATAGGTTTATGTATGATATCAATCAACTGTTTACCTCCAGAGATAGAAACAGAGAGATTGAGAAAGGGGAGGGAGATGTCCGAAATGGGCCAAGTAAATTTAAGGACAGGATGGAAGTTGGAGCAAAGTTGTTGAAATTGATGAGCGCAGCATGAAGCCGCACCATGCTTGATGGGCAATCAAAGTGTATAGGGACTAGACATCTATGGTGAAAATGAGGCAGTCAAGGCCTGGAAGTTGAAAGTCAGTGAGGAGATTAAGGGCATGAGAAATGTCATGAATGTAGTTGGGAAGGGTCTGAACCAAGGGGGTTAGAATGAATTCAAGGCAAAGGGGAAGGAGCAGGCAGAGACAATGGGCCTGTCCGGGCAGTCAAGTTTGTGGATCCTTGGGTATCTTTCAGAATCGGGTTTAATATCACTGGCATATATTGAGAAATTAGTTTTCTTTTGCGTCAGCAGTGTAATGTAGTACATAAATATAAGGTACACAAAAAAAGTAGTAAGGTAGTGTTCATGGATTCTGTCTATGTCCTTGAGCTGCTTAGAAATGAATGTTCAGATCTTTATCCATTTCTTTGCCAAATTTCCTATTGAATCTACTTGTATATCCTTGCAAGCAAAGCAATCAGCCAGAGGATGGTGAATTGGTAGAATCCACTGCCACAGACAGCTGTGGAAGCCAAGCCATTGAGTGTATTGGAAGTGGAATTTAATAGGTACATGGTTAGTTAAGGTGTCAAAAGTTAAGAGGTGAAGGCAGGAGAGTGCGGTTGAGAGAGATAATGAGTCAGCCATAATGGAATGGCAGAGCAAACTTGCTTCACCAAGTGGCCTGAATCTGCTCCTATATCTTACGGTTTTACAACACCAAATACTCTTTATTTTAAAAAGAGCTTGACTTTGGTTCAATTTTGAGATTATCTTCTAAATCATTTTTCCCAGATTACTGGCCTTTCCGCATGGCTTGAGCATTGGCTGATTGGCAGGACGTTAAGAGTGGAAATAAAGGGAGCCTTTTCTGATTGGCTACTGGTGTTCCACAGGGTTTGATATTGGGACCGTTTATTTTTATATTCTGTGATATAATTAATGGCCTTGTGGCCAATACAAAGACAGGTGGAGGGGCAGGTAATGTTGAGGAATCAGGGAGGCTGTGGAAGAACTTTGAGAGAATAGGAGAATGGTCAAAGAAGTGGCAGATGGAATATAGCGTTGGGAAGTGCACGGTCATGCACTTTGGTAGAAAGAATAAAAGTGTAGACTATTTACTAAATGGGGAGAAAGTTCAAAAATCCAAGGTGTAAATGGACTTGGGATTCTGCATGCATGATTCCCTAAAGTATAACTTGCAGGTTAAGTCAGTGATGAGGATGACAACTGCAATGTTAGCACTCATTTCAGAGGACAGGAATATAAAAGGAAGGATGTAATGCTGAGGCTTTATAAGGCACTGGTGTGGCCTCACCTGGAGTATTTGGACCTTAAGAAAGGAGGCGCTCACATTGGAGATGGTTCAGAGAAGGTCCACAAGAATGATTCTGAGGAGCACTTGATGGCTCTGTGTCTGTACTTGCTGGTATTTAGAAGAATGAGGGAGGGTCCATTGAAACCTAGCGAATGTTGAAAGGCCTAGATAGAGTAAATGTGGAGAGAATGTTTCCTGTACTGAGTGCGTCGAGGACCAGAGGCCATGACCTCAGAATAGAGAGGTGTCCATCTAGAACAGAGATGAGGAGGAATTTCTTTAACCAGATGGTGATAAATCTGTGGAATACATTGCTACTGGTGGCTGTGGAGGCCAGGTCATTGGGTGTATTTAAGGCAGAGGTTGATAGATTCTTGATTAGTCAGGGTCTGAAAGGTTATGGGGAGAAGGCAGGAGAATGGGGATGAGAAGGAAATTGATAAAACATGATCAAATAGCATAGCAGACTTGATGGGTTGAATGGTCTAATTCTGCTTCTATGTCTTATGATCTAAATCAGAGGTTCCTAATCTTTTTTTATGCCATGGACCACTTCCTTTAACCAAGGGATACAAGGAGCCCGGGTTGGGAACTCCTGGTCTAAGTGAATAAGGATTCCTGCCATTTACTCTGTCTGTGCAATTTTTAAGCAGTTAGCTTATAACAAATCTTCCCTTAAACTTCCCTGCTTAAGGAAGTTCCAGAGTTTATTCATGACTCTATTCAATACATGGTGGACTTAAGTCCTGACTATTCCATGCTGCTTGCTCCCAAGAGTTAAGAACGCAATTGATAGGTTATGTTAAGGTCAACTGCAAAATATTGGGAAGGGAAATACACGCATCATTCCTCGGGCTAAGAAGTAGACACAATAATCTAGCATCACTTGCATAATGTCAGGGCAGGGTCCAAGTGGGTGGATGGTTAAGATGAGTTCCACTGTTTTTGTTTTCTGTTCATGTTGGGAGCTATTTCAAAGAAGGAAAATGGAAGGTGATGGATATAATTGAGGGATATAATTTTATCAGGTAACTGAAAAGGACATTTGGCCTAATTTTCACATTCCAGTTTACTGCACAGTTTGTCATCTTTTGCACATTGGACTGTTTGTTCAGTCTTTTTGTGTGCAGTTTTCATTGATTCTATTTTACCTCTTTGTCCTACTGCGAATGCCTCCAAGAAAATGAATTTCAGTGACATACACGTATGTTGATAATAAATTTACTTTAAACCTTGACTTTGACTTCGAGAATGGGTTAGGGAGGTGGATTTTTGATGATCTCTTACTTGTTCACCATAATTTTACCAGCATTCTTCTCAGTTACCTGACAAAGGGATGCAATGCACATACGAATTAGCATCCAATGACACAATTAGAAGAGCAATGCTATGTGGAAGCAAATTTGTGAACTGTCTTCACGGCATCGAACCTGCTAGAATCACCTGAGCCTCTAAAGCAGAGTTTAAAAAGGAAACTCACCTGTGGGCAATGCTGCTGTTACTGATCTAATCATTCACCACTATCACAGCCAGTGAATATAGTGTGTAGAATGTATTGTGGTGTGACGAAATATGACAGCCAATTTTTATTCAGCCAGGTCCCACAAACATCAGAAAGGAAAGTGATAAAATCTGTTTTCTGTGCTGTCCAAAGTTAAATGTTGGCTAAGCTGCACAAGGACTCTCCTTTTTCATTAATACAAGGCATCATTTACAAGGCTTGAGTGATTATATAGAATATTGTTCCATTGAGATTACAAGTTCAAGAACAGCTACTTCCCTTTAACCATTTTGGATGTTGAACCAACCAGCAAAACCTGAAGCAAAACTTTGACTGCTTTGCACAAACAATTACTCTTTCTTGTCTTATTTACGTTATTTCTTGTAAAAATTGCAGGTTATTTGTTTTCCCTTCTTGTGAATGTTGCTTACAAGATGCTGCATACCTGTGATGTTGCTGCTGCAAGTAAATTTTAAATATTAGCTAAAGATTAAAGATGAACTTTATTTCTCACATGTACATTGAAGCGTACACTGAAATATCTTGTTTGCCTCAAGGACCCTCGCAGTCTGAGGGTGCGCTGGGGGCAGCCCGCAAGTGTTGCCAGGGCTCCAATGCCAACATTGCATGCTCACAACCTACTGCATGCATGCCCTAACCTGTATGTCTTTGGGATGTGGGAGGAAGCTGGAGCACCCGATGGAAAACCATATGATCACATGGGCAATGTAAAAAGTCCTTACAGATAATGCCATGAATTGAACACTGGTTGGTGATTGCAGGCACTTTAAAACTTTGCACTGAGCTGCTCCTTTTGATGTATGGTACTTGTGTATAGGACACTGTGGCAAGAAATAAATTGCTGCACCTCATGGTCTATCATTTGCATAGTACCACACTGATATAGATAGCATAGATTTTTTCTTAATTTTCCAAAATACAGACCTGAAACAGCAGCTCAACAATAAAATTTGGGGTGGTATGGTAGTGTAGCAGTTATTGTAATGCTTTACAGTACCAGTTCCCTGGGTTCATTCCTGCCGCTGTCTGTAAAGAGTTTGCACATTCTCCCCATGACCTTGTGGGTTTCCTCTCACATTCCCAAGATGTGTGACTCAGTAGGTTAATTGGTCACATGGTGTAATGCACAGACTCCTTGCGCTGCACCGTCCTCTTACTGTGCTGCATCTCTAAATAAATAAATTATCACTACAGGAAAAATCAAATTGCTGGTCAGACTCAGCAGGTAAAGCAACATTTGTGGAGGCAAAACGATGGTCAGCATTTCAGTTCATTCTGGATGTGCTGCAGAGTCTCAATCTGAAACATTGACCATTCCTTTGCCTCCACAGATGCTGCCTTCCTGTTGAGGTCTTCCAGCAATTTGCTCCAGATTTCAGAATCTGCAGTCACTTTTATTTCCAACAATATCATGCAGCTGCTGGAACTCTGAAATTTGATGGCTCTCGGCCTGTACCTTCTGGAGTTCAGAAGATTTGGAGGAGGGGACTCTCATTTAAACCTGCTGAATATTAAAAGGTCTGGATAGAGTGAACATGAAGAGAATGTTCCCTATAGTCTTGAACTAGAGGGTACAGCCCCCAAGTACAAGGATGTTCCTTTAAAACAGATGAGGAGGAGTTTCTTTAGGCCAAGGGTGGTGAATCTGTGGAATTCATTGGCACAGGCGGCTGTGGAGCCCAAGTCGCTGGGTATATCTAAAGCAGAAGTTGATAGGTTCGTGATTAGTGAGAGTATCAAAGATTATGAGGAAAAAGTAGTAGAGCAGGAGTAAGAGGGAAAATAAATCAGCCAGGATGGAATGGCAGCGCAGACTCAACGGGTTGAATGGCCTAATTCTGCTGCTATGTGTCTTATGGTGTAGAAACAGAAAATGCTTGAAATTATTAACATGTATATTGCAATATTGTATGTTGTATTATACAGTACAATAACTACTGTATTTGCATCAGTACAGTTCGAGACCCTGGTACTGATGATGGACCAGGGTCTCAAACAGGAACGTTGATAGGTAAAAAGATGGTCAAAATTTCTGAACGGAACCATTATTTTTCCTCCACAGTTGTTGCATTACTTGCTGAGTCCTACCAGCAGTCAGTTTTCTGCTGCAGTACTTTATTGTTAAGCCCCCGTAGAGGGAAAAGAAACAACTTTTTGTCTGAACAAGAACCTCTGGTTCAGAGGTCCAGTTACAGATGTTGACATCAAAGGAATATTTTAACACTTTTCATATCCTCAGGTTGTTCCAAAGAGATTCACACAGCCAAAAGAAAATGTAATTACTGTTGTTACAGCTAGAACAAGATCTCACAAACAGCAGTTCAACAAATATCGTGTAGATCTCACAACAGTCTTGTGGTGGGTGATACCTGAGGAGTAAATGATGGTCAATAACTACGCGATTTTGGTGGCTCTTTAAATAATGCTGTATGATATTTTACTTTTACCTGAGAAGGCAATTGGTGCCCTGGTTTAATGTCAGTGGCTCAGATATCTGTCCATTGTTGTCCCTCAGCTTGCTTTGTAGATCGTGACATCAGCACAATGCCTCCAAAGCTCATTTCAAAGTCACACTACCTTTACTGACCTGAATTTTCTACATCCCTAGGGGATAACCTCACTACATCAGTAGTGAACTTGCATCAGTACAGTTCGAGACCCTGGTACTGATGATGGACCAGGGTCTCAAACAGAAACGTTGATAGGCAAAAAGATGGTCAACATTTCTGAACGGAACCATTATTTTTCCTCCACAGTTGTTGCATTACTTGCTGAGTCCTACCAGCAGTCAGTTTTCTGCTGCACTCCTCAAACCATCACCAAAATGTTCCCATGACCTATGTACTCACTGTCAGGGACTCTTCATCTCATGTTCTCAATATTTATTGTTTATTTATTTATTCTTATTATTTCTTACTTCTTGCATTTGCATATTTTTTTTTTGTCTTTGGCACACTGGTTGAACACCCAAGTTGGTGTAGTCTTTCATTGATTCTATTATGGTTATTAGTCTATTATAAATTTATTGAGTATGCTAGCACATATAATGAATTTCAGGGTTGTATATAGTGAGATGTATGTATTTTGATAATAAATTTACTTTGAACTTTGAACTGATACAGATTCAGATTAGTTTATTGTTATTTACACCAGCGCGCAGCAGAATTCCTTGTTCTCATGGAGCTCACAGTTGTCAGCATGGTTGCCCAGCCGTTAGTGGAGTGGTATTACAGCGCCAGGAACCCCAGGTTCAATTCTGCCTCTGCCTGTAAGGAGTTTGCCTGCTCTCCCAATGACCTCATTTTTCCCTGGTTTCCTCCCACGTTCTAAAGACTTACAGGTTAATTGCTCACATGGGGATAATTGGGCAGTGCAGGCCTGTAGGGCCAGAAGGGCCTATTACTGTGCTGTATCTCTAAATAAATATAAATATGCAGTACATGGTAATAATAAGTACCATAATGTTAACCATATGATGAATGAATGGGTTGTACTTCAATCCAATGAGAAGAATCTAGAAGTGGTCCGAGACACACAATGATGAAGATGAAGATTCATCAGCCAAATTCTAAAACAGTTGGACAGGACAAGTTTTTTTCAGCCTAACTTTGCTTTGCTGAACACACTTCAATTTTAATCAAAACACAAAATGCTGACAGAACTCAGCAGGCCAGACAGCATCTATGGGAGGAGGTAGTGACGACGTTTCGGGCCGAAACCCTTCATCAGGAATGAAGTAACATGGGATGGTTGAGGGGGGATAAGAAGTGGGGGGAGGGATGAAGTAGAGAGCTGGGAAGTGATAGGCTGGAGGGAAATGGGGCAGGGGGAAGGTGGAGAATTATGGGAAATAAAAGAAAAAGAAAGGTAGGGCTGGGGGGAGATTATAGTGAGGGGAGAAAAAAGAGAGAAAGAGATCCAGACTAAAATAATAGATAGGGATGGGGGTAAGTGGGGGGCAGGGGTATCAACAGAGGTCAGTGAGTTGGATATTCGTGCCGGCAGGAAGGAGGCTACCTAGGCAGGAGATAAGGTATTGCTCCATTGACCTGTGTGTGGCCTCATCTTGACGGTAGAGGAGGCCATGGACAGACATGTCGGAGTGGGAGTGGTCTGTGGAATTGAAGTGTGTGGCCACAGGGAGATCCCGCCACTGTTGGAGGACTGAGCGCCGGTGTTCGGCGAAACGGTCTCCCAGTCTGCGGCGGGTCTCCCCAATGTATAAATGGCCACATCGGGAGCACCGGATACAGTATATTTTTATTTTAATCAGTTGCCTTTCTTGTAGTGCCGGGTTTCTGTTTCACTCTGTCAGTGAATAACGAAGTTTCTGGTGTACTGCTACACTAAGTCTCTATCATCAGTATAAACTGGACTTTGCTTTATTCACCAGTGCTTTTATTCTGATGATTGTTCTCACTGCCTCTGAGTGAAGCTGATTGCACTAGGATTACAGATGCAAACGTTAGTCTTGTAAAATTCTTTTGTCTTTATTTTACATGAATTAAAACTGGAAGGAAAAGATGAAAACAATGCATTTTGTTGCAGAGAAGCATCATCTCAGCTGCCTTGCGGATATACTCACTGATGAGAAAGGCTTCAGGAGTAAATCCTGAGCTGGAGTCCCTACGTTGAGTTCAACACTGACTGGCAACCCCTGCAATGCTGCTGGTGCCAGACTGTATTGGTCTCTGCCATTCCGTAGAACCATAGAACACTACAGCACAGAAAACAGGCCATTTGGCCCTTCTAGTCTGTGCCGAAACTTTATTCCGCTATTGACCTGCACCCAGTCCATAACCCTCCAGACCTCTCCCATCCATGTACCTGTCCAATTTATTCTTAAAACTTAAGAGTGAGCCCGCATTTACCACAGCAGATAGCAGCTTGTTCCCCACTCCCACCGCTCTATGAGTGAAAAACCCTTTGGATTCATGTTTGTGCAACAGCTTGCTCTTTGTATTGTACTGCCCAGGCTTGCATATTGGCCTGCATATCAACTGACATCAACAACATCAACAGCTAGGACACAACAACCACGGTCAACCCTGGCCAGCAGATGGCCTATGTATACAGGATGCAATAAATTGTTTGCCCTGGTTAAACAATAAACAATTACCATTGGTCACCAGCTAAATCGTCATTACTATGTTACAACAGTTGTGTTTCAAACATCGTGCATGTTATTCATAGATTGTGTATTACCATTTCTGTTGAATGCAGTAATTATAACGATTTATAGGATGAAATGCTTTTACAAAATAGGATTTTTAATAGAAATCTTTTTACTGATATGTTTTCTTATTAAGACCGAAAATAATATGCAAATTAAATAATAAAGGATTATTTAATTTGCAGATTATTTTCTGGTTTAATAATTTTAAAATGAATAATTTTATTTTATGGCTCCAGCAATGATTTTTATCATAATTATTGACCTTCATTGATGGGTCAATGTATCCCACAGTCCAGATGATGGAAATATTTCTGTGCCAAAGGCTAAAGATAATGTAATCTTCCTTCAGGTACTTTCTTTGTTTCCCCTGAAGATACCATTTTGTTGCACATTCTGAGTTCACTGGCCCAATGATTCTGACATGCATGTTAAAAAGTAAGCACTCGGTGGTTACACTTTTCAAAGAGCAAAACTGTTATTGTTCTCATTTTGTGAAAGGCCACCAAGAAAGGCAATTAGAGCAACTTTCCTCTGTGTTAATTTTTCATGTTTGAGTTTGGCTTTGAAGTACTGTTTTATGTGTAATTTTGATTTTGAAATTAATTTATTGTGTGCAGAACAAGTTGCAATCAGAACAATTGCTCCTTCTTCCAGTCTGTGCATGTTTACCCGTTGATCCAGTTAGTGTTCCTGTAATTACTTTTCAGACTTGTTTTTGTGGAATGGCTTTCCTCCCTTTATTGCGCCTTTTGTAATTTTGTCTATTTATTGAGATACAGAGGAAAACAGGCCTTACTGGCTGTTTGAGCCGTGCCACCCAGCAATCCCCCGATTTCACACTAGCCTAATCACAGGACAATTTACAATGATAATCAACCTCCCATCCTGAACGTCTCTGGACTGTGGGAGGAAACCAGAGTATGTAGAGGAAACACACATAATATCATGAAATATCATGAAATATATGAAGTAATATCATGAAAGATGCCACCCACCCTGTTCATGGACTATTTGGCACACTCCCGTCAGGGAGGAGGCTACATAGCATCCATGACAGGACCACCAGATTCAAAAACAATTACTCTCCCCAAGCAGTCAGACTGATCAACACCTCCACCCACTAACCCACCCGACCACTACTTTATCATTTCCTGTCAGAGTCACCTTATGTACAGACACTCCTGTACCTAGTGTCACTTTATGTACATGCAGTCAATCCACGTATATAAGCTATCTTTTGCATTTGTAAACACGAGGAAATCTGCAGATGCTGGAAATTCAAGCAACACACACAAAATGCTGGTGGAACACGACAGGCCAGGCAGCATCTATAGGAAGAAGTACAGTCGACGCTTCAGGCCGAATCTCTTTCAAATCTCTTGCTATCTTTTCTTTCAGTTAGACCTGATGAAGGGTCTTGGCCCAAAACATCGACTGTACTTCTCCCTATAGATGCTGCCTGGCCTCCTGTGTTCCACCAGCATTTTGTGTGTGTTGTTTTGTATTTGTATTTCTTGTTTTTTTTTTGTTATTGTGTGATTTATCTTATTGTGTTTTATTTTTGCTGCATTGGATCCAGAATAGCAATTATTTTGTTCTCCATTTCACTTGTGTAGTGGAAATGACATTAAACAATCTTGAATTGAGAATGCACATTCAAGCTACAGTAATGATGCACAAAAGCTTAGGAGCATACTGGAGAGGATTAATATAAAGTATAAATACAGAAGAAATAATATAATAAATTAATTACCACACATAATAAATATTTGGATTCATCAACAGATGTAGTTGATGAATACTGCCTACATTGATCACTTTCTCAATTTATCATTTCCGAAGATTGCATTTGATTTGCCTTCTGCGTGCTTCACGTTGATGAAGTGGTGGCCTGTTCACTAATCAGAAACCGGAAGAAAACTTGAAATAAATGAAGTCTCCAGATTTTAACTTGTAACTTGACTCGGCTTGCTTTTGTCAAACCGAAGAGGCCGGTGATTCGTCTTGCTAAATGAGAAAGAGGAAATTACCATAGGTGGCATTCTGCAACCAGAACATTCCTTGTTATCCAAATATATAAAAACAATGCAGGAACTCACATAATTCAACTGGCAATTTAGTGCTCATGCCTGCACTGGTCTTTGCTAAATGGATAACCTAGCATGATGAAGTAAATTTTGCTTTTTCATAATGTTCCTAAAGTTCAGTCAATTTATATCAAAGTGCATATATGTCTCCATATACTAACCTGAGGTTCATGTTCTTGCGGGCATTCATGATAAATGGAAAAGAGCACAATGGGCTCAGTGAAAAACTGCACACAACAGAGAATGTGCAAAAGACAGCGAACTGTGCAAATATAAAAGAAAAATAATAATAGTAATCAATAAACAATAAATACCAAGAACATGATGGTGTCCTTGTGCCACCTTTTTCAGGCAATGCCTTTTGAAGATGTCCTGGTTGCTGGGGAGGCTAGAGCCCTCGATGGCGCTGGCTGAGTTTACAACTTTCTGCAGTTTTTTTCCAATCCTTTGCTGTGGCCCCTCCGTACCAGATGATGATGCAACAAGTTAGAATGCTCTCCACCATTTGTAGAAATTAGCGAGTGTCCTTGGTGACATACCAGTTTTCAAATTCCTGATGAAGTATAGCCGCTGTTGTGCCTTCTTTGTAATTGCAACAATACATCGGGTCCAGGGTAGATCCTCAGAGATGTTGATACTCAAGAACTTGAAACTGCTCCCTCTTTCCACTTCTGACTCCTCAATGAGGCCTGGTGTGTGTTTCCTCGACTTTCCCCTCCTGAAGTCCACAGTCAGTTCCTTGGGTTTACTGATGTTGTGCAAGGTTATTGCGGCAAACCACTCAGTCAGCTGATCTGTCCACTCCTGTACGCCTCCTTGTCACCATCTGAAATTCTGCCAACAATAGATGTGCTGTCAGCAAACTTTCAGATGGCATTTGAGCTGTGCGTAGCTACACAGTTGTGGGTGTAGAGTAGAGCAGTGGGCTAAACATTCATCCTTGACACGCGCCCGTGTTGGTAGTCATGAGGAGACATCATCTTCAATCCACACAGACTGTGAGGAAGTCAAGGACCCAGTTGCAGAGTGAGGTACAGAGTCCCAGGCTTTGGAGCAAACCCCTTTCACACAACCCACCCCTCCCAACCACTCATGCAGACAAGCCTTCAACCCCATGCCAGGCTGCTTCCAAGCTTCTGACCGCCAGACTACAGTTCCGGACTCGACAGCCTTGGCTTTAACCTCCAGACTCACCAACCTAGGGACTTTGACTCTGGTCTCACTGACCACCAAGACTTGTGATCCTGGGCCTGTGACCTTAGCCCTCCATTCCCGGGACTTGCAGATATTAGGCCTTCAACCTCTAGGCTCGATGACCTCACACTTTGACCTTCAGTCTTCAATCTCCACACTCACCAGTCTCAGGGATTTGACCTCCAGGCTGTAACCTCCAGACTACAAATCTCTGCAATTTGACCCCAGGACTCATGAATCATAGGCCTCTGACCTTAAGACCTGCTGACCCACCTTGAGCCTCCAATCCTGGGACTCACAGATACCAGGCATCCAACCTCTGGACTCACCACCTTAGACTTTGAAGTCTGATCTCACCACTCTCAGGGCTACGACCACTGGGCTGTGAGCTCCAGACTCACTGACCTCTGGGCTTTGACCCTATGACTTCCTGATTATGGGCTGAACTTTCGAAGAATAAGCTTCTCCACTGCTAACCATTAGGTTGGGAAGATTGATGTTCAATGTCAGAAGACTCTCAGTCAATTTGGGACACATAGTCACCATAGCATGAGTTGAAAATGCATCTGTTCAGAGTTGAGAGGGTATACCGATCCATTCTCCAGTCTATTTGCATCGTGGCCATAAATCAATGGATTAAGAATTTCTAAGCTTATTTATTTTGACACCAGAAAGGAGCATTTTTCATGCTGACAGTCTGGGTTAATTTATCCCAGGTCTCACAGTCAAAAGCTCAATCTTTGTTTTATACTTGGCTTAGACAACTTGAGTTGCCATTCTGATATTGAATGGGAGTTATTGGTGGTTACCACCTTCATAGTTTTTGTTTAATATAATTTGCTGCTTCTGGAAGTAAAGATTCAGAGCAATCAACAGAGAACAAGTAAAGAGTAGAGGAAGTGCAGCTTTGTACAGTTGAACAACAGTAGATTCAACTACTCAGTCTGTTTTGTATTTGCACGGTGGTTGTTTATCAGTCTTGTGTGTGTTTTCTTCAGAGATTATATTATGTTCCTTTGTATTTACTGTGAATTGTCCACAGAAAAAAATCTCAGGGTGACTTTTATGTACTTCGATAATAAATTTACTTTAAACATTGATCTTTGAATCCCTGCTGATATTCATGCGGGAAACACCTTAGTCTGTGCAAATTCTGGAATCATCTCCCAAATCCCCTGCTTCATTTCCTCGCTTTCTCTTTTAAAAGACTCTTAAAACTTATCTCTTTGACAAAGCTTCTGAGCTCTTGCTTCTGATCCCTTCAGTGACGAGACCAGTTTTAGTTTGAGAACACTCCTAAAAAGCACTTTTCAACACTATGTACACGGAAGTTGATATTGAATTTCAGAGCCCAATTTCAAAAAATAGTAGCTGAGATTTCAGCAAGATGGGGCTCTGAGTCAGAATTAGATTCTTCAGATGCTGGAAATGTAGTGCAACAAAAAACAAAATGCTGGAAGAACTTAGCAGATCAGGCAGCACCTATGGAGAGAAATAAACAGTCAATGTTTCAGGCCAAGACCCTTCATCAGGACTCAGTCTGCTATCACCAACATGAGTCAGTTACTTAGGACATGTTACTTCTGTTTCCTGCAAAAAGAAATTCCAATTGATTTTCTTTGCAGTAATGAATTGAATTTGTAAGAATCTGAAAATGAATATTCTTCTTTAAGACAATCATTAATTACTGTGGAGAGATTTCTCGAGTAATGTTTTGAAATTTATTCTGGTGTAGAAGTGCTAATCTTTATTGTTTGTCAGTTATTGAACCGATTAGACATTCTGTTTGATTCAGAGGTATTGTCCTATTACCATTTGAATGTAGCAGATGATTGATTGATCGCTGTCTTGGATCTGTCAGGAAAGTCGATGTATATTCACTCAGTAGTGGAACTCCAATCTGAAGGACAGTTTGGCACCAAGCTTCGTGCTCTAATGAGTTTGGATGATCCTGATAGAAAAGCAAAATACAGCAGATGCTCTTAAGTCTAAAACTGCTAGAAATACTCATTGTCTGAAGCAGCTTTTGTGGGCTGAGATGGAGAGACAGCATTTCATATTCCTAACCCCTTGATAGGCCTCAATAGTGCAGCTATCATTAGGCAGGAGGAACAAAAGCCTGAAGTCCCACAGCACCAGTTTCAAGACAGTTACTTCCCTTCAACTGTTCGGTTCTTGAACTGACTGGCAACCCCTAATCACTGCAGTCAAAGATTCAAAGTACATTTATTATCAAACTATATATGTGGTATGCAACCCTGAGATTTGTTTCTCCACAGACAGCCATGAAACAAATAAACACCATGGAACCTGTTCAAAGAAAACCTAAAAGACCTAACATGCCAAAAAAAAGAGCAAATTGCACAAACAGTTAAAAAAATAAGCGAGGAACAGAATATAAAACTTTAAACCACAGTCATTGAAATGGTCTGGGAACGTAAAAGTTAGTTTCGTTCAGTTCAAATTAGCACTGTCATCCATTGACCATAGGCTACAGAGCCAGCCTGCCCTGATCAAAATCGTACACAATAACAATAAAAAAATGAGTAATTAGAAATTAGAAACCCATCCTAACATGAATTAAGGAATCCAATCCACAAACCATGTTAATTAAACCTTACCCAAGACCTAAAACTCTGGCAGCATCCTGTGAGAAGGAGAGAGAGAGAGACTGGTTAAATGCTGGCCTCTTCCTCTGGAAGTAGCAAGCAAAAGTGTGAGAAAGACCAATCACACAAAGGTCTCTTCCTCTGGCAGCAGCAAGCGGGGTGGGGGGGGGGGGGGGGGTAATGAAACTGGTCAAACTCAAGCAGACGAGAGCAGTCCCTTCCGCTCTCGTCTAAGCTGATTTCAATCTTGCTCAATTCCTCAATCGGTGAGATCGGCGAGAAATGCAGTTGATCATGGGCTTCAAGCCCAGTCCCCAGGCTTCTTGGCCTCTAGGCTGTGCACTTCGCTCAGAACCTCACCAAACTCCCTGGAAACAGCAAAGTGCCAGATCACTCCATTGGCGTTAAAAAAAAAACACCCCATCAAAAAGTAAATCACAAGTTCCAAAAGTAGCAGAATGATATTTGAAAGAACAAGAAGTAAGAGAAGTAGTTTTGTGAACTGTCTGAAGGAAGTCACCTGTGGTCACATTGTTCACTGGCATCATCTTCTTCACCAAACTTAACACTGGCAGCAAGTTTAGCGACACTAGGACAACTTTTTTGCACTGAAGTTGACTTTTTTTGTTGTTCCAATTGAATTCTTTCTTGTAAAAAATGTGCATAATTATTTTCTTGTGAATGTTGCTTGTATGATGTTATGTACTTGTGATAATATAAAAGGCATAGACCTAAAAATTACTTTTATTTGACACATTTATGTTCAAACACCAAAACATACAGTGATATGTGTTGTCAGCCAACACTGTCCAAGGATTGTGATTGGGCAACCAGTAAGTGACGCCCAGTGGCACCAACATAATATTCCCACAGTTCACTAACCTCCATCCGTATAACATTTAGAGTGTGAGAGGAA
Organism: Hypanus sabinus; assembly: GCF_030144855.1. NCBI lineage: Eukaryota > Metazoa > Chordata > Chondrichthyes > Myliobatiformes > Dasyatidae > Hypanus > Hypanus sabinus. The sequence continues at coordinate 52,502,203 of NC_082726.1, forward strand.
ACCAGAGCGCCTAGAGAAAGCTCATGCGGTCATAAGGAGAACGTACAAGATTCTTCCAGACAATGGAGGGAATCAAGCCCCAATCGATGATTGCTGGTGCAGTAAGGTGATTGCACTAACCAGTGCGCCCCATGGTGCTGCATTTTTCATTGCACTCGTGCATGCAGGTACTTAATGTATATGATAATATACTTGACTTTGACTTTTTGCTGGTAAATGTCGAGAACACGGACGTTAGTGATTGTTGAAATAGGGGATGATTAATTTTGTATGTGGGGGGAGTTGACAAGTTCCAGGCAGTTCCCGCTCGCTCAGCATTTCAAAGAGATGATTACTTCAGCAGCTCCCTTACTAGACACTACACCTCCTGCCCAAAGTACAGCCGATTCAACATTTTCTCTTAAATCTCCTCTTCCCAGTTGTCCAGGTTGCATCATTTCTTCCAGGTAGAGGAGGTAATCCCACTGCATCACTTTGTTGTATTGTCTGCTTTCCATAATATTGATATTGCGATTGGTTTGCAAAATAGAAGACGGAATTTCACAGACAGAGGTCTCCACTAAGAACAAACTTATACTTGAAGGAGGTCGTAATATACAGGTTGCATGATCAAGCCAAAATAATTTATTTTACTTCATTGCTTCGGCTCATTGCTTTGGTATCTGCAGAATGTTGTCATGCAGAACAAAAAAAGCATTGATGTACACCCATAATATTCCATGAACTTTCACCTTTGGATTCCAGTGTGAATGCAGCTTACCACAGAAAATCTGAAATCAATTATTCAACACAATTCTGGAAGTCTTGGCCACAAATTTGAGGAATTTTGCTACAACCCTAAGGAGATGTAAACTTTGCAAATTCTGCTAGCAATCTCTGGGGTTCTCATAGTGCATTTAGCTGTAATTACTATTTATCTATCCATCTCCCCTCGTACATCATGGAAGGAGGCTGTTCAGCCCATCGAACCTATAATGGCTTTCAGAGCATTCCAGTGAATCCCATTCCCCCATTTACGTGCATAAAATCTATCCTCTTTCCCATCATCTTCATCCTGATTCTTTGACTGCCTATCTACACCAGAGGTCATTTACAGCAACTAGTTAATCTATCAATTTACATATCTTTGGGATGTGGGAGGAATTGAGAGCACCAGGGGACACTAATCGATCATTAGAAGAATATGCAAACTCTGGATGGTCACAATCAAACCCAGGTCACTGCAAGTTTGGGCAGCAGCACTAAATGCTGCTCTGCTGACTCTTAAAAACATAATTAAGCTTTTATATGTAAATCGTAATTTGTTCGTGTAAATATTGGAAAAAAGACATTTTAACTTTTTAATTGTTATTTATAATATTTTAGCTTATTTAATTCAATTCATGTTCCAATCTTTATTAGTGCTTGACATAATGTTTAAAAATTTAATTATAATTTTGCATTTTGCTGCTGGGCATGGTGTCAATGAGAATGTTTTAACAGGTTTGGCTAGTCAGCCAGTTTGATGACATCACAGTTCCTCAGCAATGTGGAGGGGGCGGATTTCCTTAAGCCATTGAAAAAGAGGCTACTCCTGCCTCAGACTTTGCTGGAAACCCTCTTATGAAGTCAGAAAGAAGTGCCATTGTTTTGCCAGTGACTTCATGTTCTCCATCTGCTGGTTTATTTGTTTCTATTGTATAAGTATTTAATTAGAATATTAACTCTTGTTTCTATCTCTCCATACACTGCCTCACCTGTTGAGTACTTTGAGGATTTATCCATTTGCATGATGCCGATTGACGGCCAAGTACAAAATAAGAATATTTCACACTAGACTTGGTTTCACGCATGTGTATTTTTTTGCTGAGGAGACCTCTTTGTGGCAAGAGCGGTGTCTGCTGAAAAAACTATGCCTCAATTTATTTTGGTATACCATTGCATTTCAAAGTTCAAAGTAAATGTTATTATTAAATTACATATATGTCACCATATAGTTCAAATACAAAGGTGCGCCAATATAAGTTGAGGCATAGTGTTTAGTTTTCATGTTGTTGTTACCAAGCAATTTCTGATCATCATGGTGGAAGTTTACCAGAAGCATCATGTGTGGGAAATAGCTGTTTATAATCACAAAATAAGATATTGGAAGTGAAAGCATGGCTCGACGGTGATTAAGTGTGAAAATAAGTGTTGGTATGAGGGTGAAATAAGAATAAGCAAATGTATCCTGTGTAAAAAGAGTCAGCTAGATGTAACTCGATTCAATTTGTACTTTTTAGCAGATCTGAAAAATCCAATTTTGGACATTGCAGGAGGAAAGGTTTATAAATGTACACTCTTGGGATTCATTATTGATTGACGCTAGTTAATCTTTCTTGTGGCTCTTATTCTGTCATTCAGTACATTTGCACTTAAAATGATAGAGTCATAGAGCACCTTAGTACAGAAACAGACCCTTCAGCCCATCTAGCCCATGCTGAACTCTTATTCTGCCTGGTCCCATAGCCCTCCATACCACTTCCATCCATGTACTTACTCAAAACTTTCTTAAAGGTTAAAATCAAAACTGCATCCACCACTTCCACTGCCAACTCGTTCCACACTTGCACCACCATATGATTGAGGAAATTTTCCCTCAGGTTCTCCTTGAGCATTTCATCTTTAACCCTTACCCATGTCCTCTAGTTATAACCTCACATAGCCTCAGTGGGAAAAGCCTGCTTGCATTTATCCAATCGATAACCCTCATAATTTTGTATACTTCTTTCAAATCTTCACTCTTCCTCCTATGTTTCAGGGAGTAAAGTTCTAACCTATTTAACTATTCCCTAGAACTTAAGTCCTCAAGTCCCAGCAACATTCTTCTAATTTTTTCTGTACTCTTTCAAACTTATTCATATCTTTCTTGTAGATAAGTGAACAGAATTGCACACAAAACTCCAAATTTATCCTACTTGTCTCAACTTCTGTACTCAGTACTCTGATTTACGAAAGCCAATGTGCCAAAAGCTTTCTTTATGACCTTATCTGTGACACAGTTTTCAAGGAATAAACTCTTCTCGGGCTTCAAGCCAGGTACAGACATCGATTATAACTGATGTTTTGATTACAAACATTTTTTTTTAGGGGTTCATATTATTCAGCCTGTTTTTGCAGCTGGTCTAGATCTTGCTGCAAGCTTTGATAGCCTTTCTCGCTGGCTACTGCAGTCTTGGTGCAGTCCACAGGTCTGCTATACAAGCAACCATTGCCCTGCGTATGGGAGAATATTGTGAAATACAGAACAGGGTAAAGTGTCTGAACCATAATTTTTCAGCGCCTCTGTAGCTCTGGGTTTTTACAGGATTGGGTTACTAGCCCCATGCCCAACTCTCCTTTGCAGCTGGGCTTGAGACTGTCCACGGTGGAGTTTTAAAGATCTAAGATTTTCACTTGTATTTCCTTATTCCCTTGAAACGCTACTATGAATATTTACAAAAAAGTGAATCTCAGGATAGTACATGGTGACATGTGGTACTTTAATAGTAAATTTACTTTGAACTTTGAACTACTTTCTCTGTTAAATCTTCAGTAAACTAAGTCAAATTCCAAGCTAATTTCTCTAAGGTTCACAATTCATCTTTTTGGTTAATGGAGCAAACTCAGTGATCTACCTGCCTGTCTTCTGCTCCCATTACTCATATTTTTGTATGTGTGTAAAATCCAAATATTGAATTTGTCAATTTAAATAATGAGTTTGTCATCTTCTTGGTTGAAATGAATGGGATCCATTCTCATAATGAATATAGCTTGGGTTTGCAGCATAGAAAACTTTTTTTTATCCTCTCAAATCTTCTGCTTAGCCATGCGCCTAAATTCTCATATCTCTGTTTCAAAAGAACCATTCATAATTGTTTACAGTTTGCTCTCTGCAACGCATATCCTGATAACCACTGCATAGAATTCTTCAATTTATGCCAATTTAGGAATGAGCTACTGTATCACTGTGGTGGTGATTTGACAAAATGGAGATCAGAGTGATCCTGCATACACATCACATGCCCTGTATCGTATTTAAGTCATGAAATTATATTTGCCACTAAATTCATCTAAAAGAGTTGAATATCTAAATATTTATATCATGAAACTAAAAGAAAAGAGTGTTTTTAATTATCCTTAAATGATTTCTCTGGTTCCATAGATTTCATTGTAATGAAACTAATTTGGGTGGCTTTGTTGTCAAATCATTTTATTGTTTTGCAGTCTATCTTTTTCAGCATTGTATGTGGACAACAAAAGAGTACATAAATACTCAATATTGTCTCTTAATAAAGACCTCATAAAGTTTGTACTAATGAAAAGATTTGCCATGAAACAATTGTCAATTGTTGTGGAATTTTCTTTAGTTTAAATTTCAGTGCATCTAGTTGTAAAAAGTGAAGAATTATGGTAACACACACAAAATGCTGGAGGAACTCAGCAGGCCAGGCAGCATCAAAGGGTACGAGTAAACAGTTGAAATTTTGGACTGAGACCCTTCATAAGGATGCTTGTCCCAAAACATCGACTGTTTACTCTTTCCCATAGTTGCTGCCTGGCCTGCTGAATTCCTCCAGCATTTTGTGTGTGTTCCTCTGGATTTACAGCATCTGCGGATTTCCTTGTATTAGAGAATTGGGGTAGATGTTGTCGGTTTGTTGAATTCTTGGCTTGAAATGAGTTGCTGCTGGAGTCTCTGAGTCAAGACATCACAATTTCATTGGAGGAAAAAGGGAAAATTAGAGGAACTGGTATCTGTGGGCTTGTGTAATGTGCCACTTACCAGTGCTGATGAATAATCTTGGCACAAACTTGGCATTGGGTTGAATTCCTTTTATGTTGTGGTATTTTATAAGAGACAATAAGGAGAAAATACATGGAATTGTACACCTGAATATCTATTTACAGTACATAATAAAGCTTAACTAAATTATATTTTATTGAATCATGTCAATTAAAACAATTTTAAATATCTTGTATGATGCCCAAAATATTAGAATTTCAACTTAAACTAACAATGGTTTGTAAATTGTAGAGTATGTTGAAACCGGACATGATTCTGGTGAACAGACTTTAAATTCTGTGGCATGTAATTTATATGTAATATTTGTGTGCTTGTGAACTTACAGATGTAAGAAGACATGCTGTTTCTATTTAATTATATTTTACTGTTTCTATTTTGTAGTTCTCCGAACTTGATGATTGCAAGATTTCCATGGCATGTGTTGAGCTCCTATGAGTTTAATTGCAAACAAAATAGAATTTACAAAGAAAAAATAATGTTTTTAAAGTACTTGTCTGTCGTTAGGCTGCTATTTTATTCAAATGAGCAGTTAGAGAGATGTGTAATGGCCATCATCTGTGATGTAATTGTTACAGCTAAAAGGTTTAAGAAGTGCTAGCAATCATACACTATTTCTAAGCATCTGTCATCTTTTTTTGTACCACAGGTGTTTTTGCAAAAAGTTCAGAGCCTGTATTTTATGTATGGTTGCTACTGAATATTAACATCTAAAATTCTGTCAGTTTTAACTTTGTGCCTTACGCTATGTCAGCATTACGAGGAAATACAAACTGCTTTTTGTCATTTGACATCAATGGAAAATATTATTGAAAAGAACATTATTAGTGGATTATTTGTAATTTAGTGGATTATTTATAATTCTTAAATTGCATAATTACATTCATTGGATGAAAGGTCTCAAGTCAAATTCAATAATTCTTTCAAAGCAAATCCTGGCAATGCAAGATGCAATTTAGCTTTTAATACACTTTAAGCCTATTTAAAGCCATGAATTGTCTATCTTTTCATAGTTAAGTCCACTTTTTCTTTGAATAGGTCTATTGTAATGTAGCAGGACTGTAGAGAATGCATTAGGGAGTGCAAGGTTGTGAATTCTCTAAACCTTGACTAGCTTAATCGTTGAAGATTTTACCATTAATTTCAGTAGTTAAGCATTTAAGTTAAGCGGCACCAGCCTACTTGCTATCAGAGACATACATATGTAGGAAAGTGCAGTAGAAAGGCCAGAAATATAATGAAGGATCCCACCCATCCTAAATATTGACTGTTTGTCCCATTCCCGTCAGTATCCACGCCAGGACCGGCTGATCAACACCTCCACCCATTAATCCATCCACATCCGTCACTCCACTCAGTGTCCTTCATCCCTCCCTTGCATTGCCACTTTGCAGTTACCCGTACATTGATTCTTAGAGGACTGCTTCTATAATGTATTTATATTTATTGTGTTTTTTTATGCTGCACTGGATTGGGAGTGACAATCATTTTGTTCTCCTTTACACTCGTCTGCTGAAGAATGACAATAAACAATCAGAATATCAAAAACATGAGGAATTCTGCAAATGCTGGAAATCCAAAGCAACCCACACTAAGTGCTGGAAAAACTCAGCACATCAGGCAGCATCTATGAAAATGAGTAGATAGCGGACATTTTGGGCCGAGACCCATCTTCAGGTTTACTGTCACTGGCATATGTCGTGAAATTAAATGCTTTGTGGCAGCAGTACATTTTACACATAATAATAAAAAAAAAACATAAGTTACAATACAAATAGATTTTAAAAATAAATTAAATAAGTGGTGCAAAAAGAGAGCAAAAAGAAAGTATAAAATAGTGAGGTAGTGTCCACTCTGAGATCAGATGGCAGAGGGCTAGAAACTGTCCCTGAAACGTTGAGTGTTTGCCTGTGTCCTGTAGCTCCTCCTTGGTGGTAGCAATGAGAAGAGGGCATGTCCTGGGTGATGGTAGTCCTTGGTGACGGATGCCACCTTTTTGAGGCCTCACCTTTACAAAGATGTCCTTGATATTGGGGAGGTGAGTGCCAGTAATAGAGGTGACTGGAAAAAAAAATCTTAAATCTTCAATTTTCTGTGCGCCACCGTGCTATTGTAAATACCTGAGCTTGCTGTACTTGTGAACAGCAACACAATGCTTTTCATTTCCTTCCCCAATAGCAGCCATCATTTGTGGAGTATCCATATGGGAGCACTTTCTGTGATCTAGAGCACTTGCTGCCATAATTCTGATTTAGAAAACAAACTGCTTGGAGCTGAGAGTTAATTAGATGCAAACCGAGAGTATTTCATGCCATTGAATAAAGTATAGAAAATAAATCATCTCCCATTTGTGCAATGCTTTATGGTTGTCAGTTGCTAAAGGACCACAGCAGATCCAAATATTTGTGGCATTTTGCTCTATCGTGGTTTGTAAAAGTCAATTATAGGACAAGTATTGTGACAACCCATGTGTGTGTACCTTGCCACAGCCAATCAGTTTTTGCCACCATTTTTCAAAAAATTATTCTATTAACCTGATAGCAATTAACAGATATATAGTGGAGTTCCCTGATATCCTTTAATGAGAGAACATAAAACTACAAACTAAGCCTGCTGATTGTATTTGCGTAATAGGCAATCTATCTGTGGCAGAATTTGATCGATGGGATCATATGACGTCCTTGCCTTGTTTTATACTAGCTGTCAAATCTTAACTGGAACTGAAGTATCTGGGTAACAAAAATTGATATAATGACTTAATGCTCCTTATTCTCTTCTCGCTGCATCAGTTTAGTGCACTTCTAAGAGAAGAATGCCTGGCAAACATCAGTGAATCATTCATCAACCTGTTTTCATTAGCATCCTGCCTATAACCTTCCAAGATCACAATAGAGCCCGAGATCATTTTCTCTCAGAGGCTTAAATTTTCAGCACTGATAAAAAAAAAACAAGTTTAAACCTTTTAATGTTAACTCATAAAAAGGGGAAAAATATATATATATGTATGTCTTATTTCTTTCTGAGCATGCTCAGCAGAGGCAGTTCTCACAGAATGCACCATCCCAGAATGCTAAAACGGCTCGGGGATATTCAGCAGACGACTATCACTGGCACAATTAGAGGTTTATTGCCTACTCTGCATTCCTATTGTCAGGTAGCAAACTGTCCCAGGTGTGTAAAGGTTAAAATGAGAAGTACCCAGTAGTTATGAAGCAGCAATAATGAGTTTCCTCCTTCTTACCATGGATTTGTGTGATATACAACTTGCAATTAAGCATGGCTTGGTGATTCAGTGATTAATGTTTATATGACTCCTAAAGGAGCACACAGGCCTCCTGTCACATTCTTCATGATGTTTACAGCTATGTACCTATTAACAGTTAGATGGAAAGGGCCATTTACAATTCAGTAACCTTTATGACAGTGAACTCTTTAATCAGCATTTTATTTCCTTTGTAACACTTAAGTCATCTACAAATGTCAGAATAAAATAGAACCATGAAATATTTAGGATCAGCATGTTGAAAGTCACTTCTGTGATTTAGCGGAGTGTTTCAGACAGAAGGTGAAGGGTGCTCTTGTTATTATTCGGCATTGTTTATAATCAAATGCCAAAATTGTGGGTGGTGGAAGACTCAAATATTTGAAGTGTATCTGAGCTCTGAACTTGTGAAGTTTGGCAATGTGATTTGACCTTCAGTTCCATTCTTTTTGATGTCAGGCGAACTGCACACATGTTTTTAATAATTATCTTGAATGCAGATATTAGCCATTTATAACATGTGTAAATTGCAAGCGTCTTCTTCCATCCTGGAAGATAAAGCTTTGAGTATATATTATCACAATCTTGAATAAGATTCATCGTATTTATTGTAATATGTAATGTTTTGCACCATACTTTGTGACCTTTCCCTCCAGCCCCAGCTTGGAGCCGTGTTCCTAAGTTACATGAGCTCACAAAACTGTGGCCTTCAATTCCCTGTTCCAGTGTTTTCAGTTAAGATCAGGAGTGATGCGCAAAAGGTTTCAGGCTCAGTCCTTGAGCAAAGAGCCACTATGACAAGGATTATTATTTATTTGTCATCTTGGATGTAATAAGCTGTAGGTACAGCATTGCCAGCCCTTGATTTATTGCTCTGTCGACCACCAGTAGCAGGACGTCTGCTGTACCATGCAGGATGAATACTGTCCTGTCAGCTCAGTCGATTTGTCTCTGCCGAGGCTTTCTCATAACATGTTCCCATTTCATGCCAGAATACATAAACAATCTTTCATTATTTTGATGCCTTTTTCATATTTGTTCACAGAACATAAAACTTAAATTTATGGGTTTCCTTTACATTATTTCAACAGACTATAGTATTTTGCAGACTTGCAGTTTAACAGTAAAAAATTGGCTGCAAGGTGATTCAGTAATTTTTTTTCCTCACTGGTTTTATGGTTTTTTAATATCTTTGTGCTTCACACTGCTGAAAGATTATTTTGCCAAATTTATACAGTTAACTAATTTTTTAAACCATCATATTTCTGCAATAATCTTCACCTAATCTGGACCTATATTTGTTCCTCCATAGCTTGGTCTAACCTTCTTTATCTACCCTTCTTAAAACAACATTTTCCCATATTATGTAGCACTTGGATTTAATTTCTTTCTAACAGAATGTAGCTAATTGTGAAATAGAATTCCGTTTCTTTCACCGCTCATGTATGGCAGCCGGAACAATGCACAGCTCATATTTTGGAAAGATTTGTTCTGGCTGGGCAGTGGATCTGTGACAAGCATTAATTAATATGAGAAATTTGTTTTGTGTCCTGTTTAAAAAAACAGACAGACTTAAGTTGTTGGCAGGACTGTCTGTTGCCTTTGACTGGTTAGATGCAGTTTGAAGCTTTTTTTGTGTGTAATCTGTAAGTAACACGTGAATAGAAATTTCACAGACTACAGAGCAATAGAATTAATAACTTAGAGTGTTGATAATTATATATTAAAATGTAATTTTTAGTTTGGAAATGTGTTAATGACACAGAAGCAAATAGCAGCCTCTTACTTTTCCCCTGCAAGATAAAAACTGTCATTTATTATTTCGCAGCTGGGTATCTATCAAGTTTATGGGTTAATTTTTTTTCCAGAGATTGTTATTTATGGGTTTTTGTTTGTTTTTAGCCATCATTACTAACAATACGGTTAATAGCAATCATTTGTTATCTGGCACCAGTGGTGATGCTTCAGATGTGGTCAGTGAACTGAGAATACTCATTTGGTAGCTGAATAAAGCTTTGACAGGGCCCATTTATAACAAGCTCATTCCATAATGTCCATCCTATTAATAAAATTTTGTTGCTATCTAATTAGACTTGTCTAATGTAAATGGCCTCACAGTGAAGAACATTCTTTTTTTTTCTCTCTGCTTTTATCATTCTGTAAGTGCTGCTTCCATTTAAAAAAAAAGTCCATGCAGGTTTTAATACGGACTGTCTAAACTGCACTTGACGTAGAGCTTATCAACCCTTAATTAGTGATGCATTTTCTCTCGGTGATTTCTATTGATATATGGGAGAAGAGAAGACAAATTGAGCTGCAGCTTGACTCGTGTAAAAATTGTTTTCGAAATTCAGTGAGTGTACTTTGCACAAAGTGAATCGTGGCATCGAAAAATCAGGTCCAGTATTAGTGTTTTTGCTGGTGTGTGCAATAGAAAACGACAAGCTTCAAACCCTCCGTCAGCAGATTGGGGAGACACAGATGGGAGTAGAAAAGCTCCCAAGTGGCAATAGGATTGCTTGGACGTGATTGCAAGAGCCAGGATGAAGTCAACACTGACAAAGTGCTAGGATTGATGGATGGACAAAGGCAGGAACTGGATGTGAGAATGGATGAGGGCAGAGGGGAATTTAACACAGACAAACAGAATGAAAGACAGAGAGGAATTGCCTGCTGAAGTATTCAAGTACTCTGATCCCATAGCAATTTAGTTAGTGCTAACAGAGCACACATACCATTTTTGCATTTGCAGAATTCAGTGCCAGAAATGAATGAGGTTTAGTTCCTAATGGTGGGACATATTATTTCAGTAATTCTTGGTCATTGTCTTGTTATTATGAATACTGGGGGGGGGGGGGTGAATTGTTTATGTGAAGACCCTACAACTATCTGCTATCATTTCCTTCATTTGACCTTCGAGAAGACTGCTGACAGGGGCATTGAAAAGTATGATATGAAAAATGGGTGAACAGACTGAGGTGAGCAGTGAATCAGTCTTCTGTGTGATTAGCTGTGAAATTTTCACAAACAGGTCTCAGAATCGCTTTTTTGCCATGTTTCATTTGCAGTTGGTGCTGCTATGGTCAAAATAACCATAGCAGACATTGTAAAGTGCAGATAAGAGTACAGAACGAGCCAATAGGACCATTTTCATTGGCAGGTGCAGAAAAAAAGTATGGAGTAATAATCAGAACATATTTAAGTTTTATCCAATTAGTATGCTTGATGAAATTTGGACCTTTTCCTTGAATGGATAAAGCTTTGGTGCGATCTTGTTTTGCCATCATCTTTGACTCAGTGGGGCCACACTTTCCTAAGTTTGTAAGTTCACGCTTCAATCACTGTGGCAAATGGTCTGGACTGGTGTTCTATTGAAGCACTGACAGAAAGCTGTACCATTAAATGTACCACGTTTTGTGTGGAATTTTGAACTGAGATTTGACCCAATGGGCATTATTCAAAGATACTGTCTCAAAATGCAAGGATGCCCCTTTAAATCAGAGATAAGGGGGGATTTATTTAGCCAGAGGCGAATCTGTGGAATTCATTGATGCAGATGGCTGTGGAAGCCAATCCATTGGGTGTGGAGGCTGATAGATTCTTGATTACTAAGGGTGTCGAAGGGTATGGGGAGAATGCAGGAGAATGGGGTTGAGAGGGATCATAAAGCAGCCACGATGGAATGGCGGAGCAGACCAGATAGGCTGATTGGCTTAATTCTGCTCCTATCTCTTATGGTCTTATAAAATAATTCTGTTGGTGTCATGGCCGACATTTGTACATCATGCACTTAGTTGCTTTGTGCAATCCTCCAGCCCATAAATTGGTTTCTACCTTTACTCACACTATCATAATGACTGAAATTTTCAAATGATATGACATATATGGCATTTCCCAAAGATGGGGGATTAAAAAAATTACTGAAGATCCTTTTTACCTTTTGGAAAGCAAAAACTGTGATGGAAGATATCTGTTGAACAATAATAGTCTTAATGTCTAATTCATCTTCATTGGGATTGTGTGACCAGAAGTTGCCCAAAGAATGATCCTCAGAGCAAAATATTAAACTTTTATTAAATAAGTTTCCATTTTGTCTCATGAGCAACCAGAATCTCTGTAATGATTAAACCAATTACACAATTATTCTGAATGCAAATTTCCTGTAACTTGGTTCTTCCACCAGTATGCTTTATTTCAGAAAGGTGACATAGAAATGAGCAGGAAAATCTGTCAAGTTGCATTGCAAGGTGGAAATAAATAGAGGAAACCGCTATAGGCTTTGAAAACGAGTACTATATTTTTCACATTGCAAGATGGATGCACAGAAGGCAAACCATTAACCAAATCTGTACTCGGTGGGTAATAGTCTTTCATGTGTTAGTTTTCAGTGGTTATCGGAGGCAAATTTGCAGAATCCGACATCAACTTGACCTTGTCGGTAACCTAGCTGTTAGTGGGCGAGGCAGCCAGAGCTTGAGCATTTTAGAGTGACTCAGTCTAACACAAAGCCTGTTTTTCCTGACCAATAAATCACATTATATTCAAAAGTACACTTTCAAATAATTTACAACTTAATTTCCAACCCATATCTGAAGACTGGTACTATAATGCTATTTGCAGAAGTATTGAAATGTCAGTAAGTTTTATTGTGGTAATAAAAAGAATTCTATATATCATTTACTCGATAGAGATCCTTGCTTTTTGCATAGTACCAATCCCTGTTAAATACTGGCAATCATCAATTTTTTTTAGAAGACACAGCCATGATGGGCTTGTGAAATTGGAGCTTTGGTAAAGAATAGACTGAAATACTGACATCCCTAGTTTGCTGCTGTAGGATGCAGTTACAAGCAATGAATAATGAGCGTAACTCCCAAGTTACTAATACTTAAAATATTGTCTGCTCGTAAAAGATTTCGGGTAAAGTGAGACCATCTTCTTGGTTCTTTTTACAAATGGGTATCAGTGGGCCATGAAATAATCAATGTCGATAATCCATCCTCAGACCTGTCAATATGTTAATGAGTCTTCCTCATCGTTATTACAACAAGGCCATAAATCATTCACTGCACCAGACTGTTTAGCTGTGGAGGACACAAACTCTGGCCTGGAATAAAATACTGACTCTTAATGAATAACGTCTGAACATTTTACAGCGCTGCGTCTTGATTGGTTTAAAATGTCAAAAAGTGGCAAAGACTGTTAATCAATAAAACAATAAGATGAAGTGTTTTAATAATAAGAAATAGGAGTGTAAATCACGGCGCTGTGCCTTGTTGTAAATAATTGCTTATCTAGTGCTAAACTCTATTTTATTTTTGTTGTACATTTTGCTTATATATACAGGATGCAAAGGCAGGAAGGAGACAAAGAAACTCCAGCTCAGTTTGGACATCAAGACAATTAGAACAGATATGAGTCTTAGCAGAAGTGGCAGCAGCAGCCAGGATGGAAGTAATTTATTTAAACAATTGTCTAAATACTCAAGCTGCATAAATGCAGCTTACATCAATGGTATACTGGAAAAATTAAGAGGAGCTTCCTCTCTATAAATTTGGGCAGGGTGCCTGAGTGAAATACAGTGGATGTTTAATATACTGATAAAAATTTAGATCCTGGTATGATTATTGCAGTGAAGCAGAGTTGTAAAATTTGGACGTAACATCCAAACAATTTATTATTGTGCATTTTTAACCTTGAGTAGCAGATTGTTTAATCATATCTTCTTGATCCACTTCAAAGTTATTTTAGATAAACTAATACACATTTCCTTGCATATAAATAAATTTACGTGCAAACCACACACTTAAAACATAATGAAGGGAAGTCAGGCCACAGAGGGTGACAGGTAATCTCATGACTTTTTTTTGGGAGATTAACAGGAAAGAATAATTATGGCATGATGTTTTGTGCTGTCATGTATTTGTGTGAGGTTTAAATCACTGAGTGGCCAAGTTGTCTTCAACGAGGCTGTTGGCCTATGGTAGCTCACAGGAGCGATTCAGGATTCAAGATTGTTTAACTTGTGGATATTAAACAGAATATTAATAAACATATATAATTCAGATGTTAATTTTTCAGCCAGGAAAGGAAATGATGTTAGTTTAGTATAGGAACATTAAAATTTCAGATTCATTTCCTTTTTCAGATTAAGTCTGAAATTCCCCTGGACTTTTCTGGAACACAGTGAACAATGCCAAGTAGAATGGGTGCCATGGTAGTGTAGCAGATAGTGTAACACTTTTACACCTCGACCATCCAAGTTTCTGACGCCTTCTATGAGGAGTAGGTACATCCTGCCCGTGAGTGCACGGGTTTCCTCTGGGTATTCCAGTCTTTTCTCGCATTTGAAAGACGCACTGGTCATTAGGTTAGTTGGTCATTATAAGTTGTTCTGCGTTTTGGGTTGCTGGCTAATACAACTCTTTGGGGTGGACGGGTCTGTTCTACACTGTATCTCTAAATTTTAAACTGAAGCATTCAACACTATAGTTCCATCCAGTTTCGGCAAGAAGCTCAGAGGCCGAGGCCTTGACCCTGGCTTGTGCAGCTGGATCCTGGACTTCCTGTCATATCACCAGCAGGTTGTAAGAGTGGGCTCCCTCACCTCCAACCCTCTGACTCTCAACACAGGAGCCCCTCAGGGCTGCGTACTGAGTCCCCTCCTTTACTCCCCGTACACCCATGACTGTAACAACACCCACAGCTGCAATCTGCTAATTACATTTGCAGAGGACACTACAATGATTGGCCTTATCTCAAACAGTAACGAGGTGGCCTACAGGGAAGAAATCTCTCTGACGCAATGGTGTCAAGAAAACAGCCTCTCCCTCAATGTCACGAAAACAAAGGAGCTGGTTGTGGATTACAGGAGGAATGGAGACAGGCTAACCCCCATTGACGTCAATGGACCTGGGGTTGTGAGGGTAAACAGCTTCAAGTTCCTCAGCATCCACGTCACCCAGAACCTCTCGTGGTCTGTGAACACCAGCTGTGTGGTGTAAAAGGCACGAAAGCACCTCTTTCACCTCAGACGATTGATGATGTTTGATATGGGCCCCCAGATCCTAAGAGCTTACTACAGGGGCACAATTAAGAGCATCCTGACTGGCTGCATCACTGCCTGGTATGGGAACTGTACCTCCCTTAATCGTAGTACTCTGCAAAGAGTGGTGCAGACAGCCCAGCACATCTGTAGTTGTGAACTTCCCATGATTCAGGGCATTTACAAGGAGGGGTGTGTAAGAAGGGCCTGCAGGATCTTTGGGGACCTGAGTCACCCCAACCACAATCTATTCCAGCTGCTACCATCCAGGAAGCGATACCGCAGCATAAAAGCCAGGGCCAATAGGCTCCGGGACAGTTTCTTCCACCAGGCCAACAGACTGATGAACTCACGCTGATTTGAGTGTACTCTATATTACATTAACTGTTCTATTTGTTATAAGTTACTATGAATTACATATTGTACATTTAGACAGAGACATAACATAAAGATTTTTACTCCTCATGTAATTGAAGGATGTAAGAAATAAAGTCAATTCAATTCAATGATTAGAAATGAAGGGTGGTTGAACAAACTTTCGATCTATTTTACTCAGAAATTTGATATTTGTTACAACAAACAGGTGGGCCTTATTCATACTTTCCATTTATCTATTTCGACAAAAGTCCAAATATCATAGCAAGGTGGGGCTCTGTGTTGTGAGACCGCTAGTTTTGCTTTACCACACATTGTATTTCTTGTTTTTGGCAATACTATGTAAAAAGGCACTCAACTGATGTTAGGTATAGCTCCTCAAAAGAGGCAGCTACACCCGATGCAAGCTACAATCACTCGTGTAATAATAGTTAAAATCCCGAAATATGTTCCTGCCTGCTGACAACTAGGTGCACAAAGTCACAAGTTCCAATTTCAGGGTGAAATGACTCCTAGTTTCCCTTATACAAGCTATGCCCACAAAATACTGGAGGAACTCAGCAGGTCACGAGGTCCAAAGGAGTCACAATGGCCCCGGGTCACCGGAATTAGAGGTCCACATGAGTCCCGAAGGTCAAATCTATGATCGGCATCCTGGGTTGAAGTCTGATGGCTACAAGTCTGAGAATTTGGGGACAAGGCTGGAGGCCCAGAGGGAGTCTGCCCTGTGGCTGGAGGCCCAGAGGGAGCCTGCCCTGGGGCTGGAGGCCCAGAGGGAGCCTGCCCTGGGGCTGGAGGCCCAGAGGGAGCCTGCCCTGTGGCTGGAGGCCCAGAGGGAGTCTGTCCTGGGGTTGGACATCTTTTTGAGCATTTGAGTGGGACAGATAGGAAAAGAGTTTGTTCTGGGGCTGCAGTTGTTGTTCTGTGGAACATTGTGTGCATGCTATGTTGCTGCGGGAATGTGTTGCAACACTTGCGGGCTGCCCCCAGCACATCCTTGTGAGTGCTGGTTGTTAACGCAAATGATACATTTCACTGTATGTTTTGATGTGCATATGAAAAGTGAGCATGAACCTGGAGTCAGGCAGCATTTACTGTACAAAGGGGAATAAATATACAAATTCTCTTTATGGTGTTGACTCAGAGTCAGTGTGAATATTAGAAGGAGGTCAAACACACATCCCCCCCTCCCCCCCAGGAGCTCAACTTTGCAAAATATTTAACATTTTAAAGGTTATTGATGATGAGAAATACATTTGCATGAATAATGTCCTACTAACAGTAAACAGATTCATCAGGTACTCTTTAGTGATCTTAGTTCAGAAGGATATATTACTTCTTGAATGTTGTGAGATCTTAATATCCCTCAGCTTAGCGGTTAGTGTGATGCTACTGCAGTCGGGGCATCAGAGTTCAGAGTTTAATTCTGATGACGTCTGTAAGGAGTGCGTACATCTTCCTCATGAACATGTGGGTACCATCTCAGATTCCAGTGATGTATCAGTTGATTGGTTATTTGCTCATTGTAAATTGCCCTGTGATTAATCTAGGGTTAAATGGCTGGGCGGTGAAGCTCGTTGGGCTGCTACAGTCTGTTCTGTGCTGTATCTCATAAGTAAATATCGATGGGACCTCTGCTTACTTCGTAGGCCCTTAATATAATACCATAACATCTCAATGAATGGAACGTTCCCTCGTAACTGCACAAATGATCTATTTTGAGATATTGCTTAGATATTGGAATGGTGCCTAAATGTACAATCCTCTAACTTATAATTGAGCCACAATGGTCTTGCACAGGCAATTGAAGTCATTGCCTGTGAAAAGAAAAAAATGGCTGGCTCTTGAAAAGCTTCCATACTTAAATTCAGATCTCATAACAAGCAATGTGTAAAACTAATTCAAGGCCATAATTGTAATGAATTCAGCCTGAAACATTAAATCTGCTTCTCTTTCGATAGACTCGCTGTTCCCTGTATTTTCTATTTTAATTTCAGATTTCCAGCATCTGCAATACTTAGTACTGTAAACTAGATCACAGAAGAGTACAGGCCCTCAGTCCACGATGTTGTGCCAACTTTTTAACCTGCTCTGAGGGCAACCTAATGATTCCCTCCCACATACAGTATCATTCCATTTTTCTTTAATCCATGCGCCTCTTTAAGAGCTTCTTAAATCTCCCCAATGTATCCACTTCTACCGCTACCCTGGGAGTGCTCTTCATGCAACCATCACTCTGTGTTTAAAAAAAATCCTACCTCTGACATCCCCCCCCCCATACTTACCTTCAATCACTTTCAAATTATGCCCTCTTACATTAGCCAGGGGGACAAAAGCCCTGGTTGTCCTCACTACCTATGCCTTCTATCATCTTGCACTTCTCATCGCTTTTCACTCCAAAGAGAAAAGTCCCAGCTTGTTTAATCTTTCGTCTAAGACATGCTCTCTAAATCACTCCGCATTCTGATAAATCTTCACTGCACCCTCTCAAAAGCTTCCACATGCTTTTTCTAATGGCGTGACCAGAGCTAAACACAAAATTCCATGTACAGTCTAACCAGACTTTTGTGGACTTGCAACACGAACTTGCAGCTCTTTATTCAATCCATTAACTAACAAAGGCCAGTATACCACACACACACACACACACACACACACACGACCACCACCACCACCACCCCCCCCCCCCCCCAACCGGTGGAACTCAGCAGGCCAGGCAGCATCTATGGAAAAGGCTACAGTTGACATTCTGGACCAAGACCCAGAATCTCGGCCTGAAACATGGACTGTACTCTTTTCTGTAGATGTTGCCTGTGCTGCTGAGTTCCTCCAGCATGTTGTGTGTCTTGCTTGGACTTGCAGATTTTGCAGGTTTTCTCTTGTTTGTGATTGGACAACATACCATACATCTTCTTAGCTATCTCTCCTGGAAAAACACGGCTATCCACTCTTATCTATATCCCCTTTCATCTTAGACACCTCTATCAAGTCACCTCTCATCCTCCTTCGCTAACAAAGTGTAAAGCCTATTTTATTCTACCATGTAACTGCTTTATAGTAAGTTTTGCATTTATATTCCAATTTATGATTTATATTATCTAAATTTTTGAAAATATTCCAATAACATATTTCAAATGTGTATCCCATTAAATCCTCTTGAACTGAATTTTCCAAAAAGTTGATCCTCTCTGCCAATGCCATATTCCAATATACCATGCTGAATTAACATGAACTCCATGCAGCAGACTTGTTCAAGGACAAAATATTTGAAGATATCCAAAAAAAATCATCTTGTGCTGTCAAGTTTAACAAAAATGCTAAACTGAGTTTCATAGTATAAAAATTTGATTTAATATTATATGTCCTCATACAGTGAGATCTTTATATCTTCAGATGCACATGATACTTCGTCTGAAATCTAATTTGACACTTTTCATTGAAAGAAGTAATATTTTTGTGGGGCCAGGAAACAAGGTAATGGAGAATAGGTTAGTTTTGTGCTACATCATAAAGGATACCTGATTTTACATTACTACCATCAGGGTGGAAGTATGGGAGCATGAAGACCCACACTTAATATTTTAGGAACAGCTTCTTTCTGTCTGCAATCAGATTTCTGGTCAATCCGTGAACACTGCCCTGTTATTCGTCTTTTGTAGTATTTGCTTCTTTATTTAACATATAGTACTTTTATGTCTTGCAAAGTTCAAAGTACATTTAATTTCAAATTATGTATACATTATACAACCTTGAGATTTGTTTCCTTATAGGCAGACATAAAGCAAAAAACCCAAAAGAACACATTAAGAAAAAAGCTGTCAAATACCCGATGTACAGAGAGGGGAAAAAAAAGTGTAAACAATAAAAGTAAGCAAGTAGCATTCAGAGTGAAAAGCAGGTCCACAGCCTCAAAGCATAGAGTAGGCTACTGCGTCAGTTCAGTGCAGAGAGGAGTAAGTGTCGTGGAGCTAAGAGCAGAACCGGCCTGATCCTCGCTTCTGGTACCGACCGCACTGCTGCCACAAAATAACAAGTTTCACGACATATATCAGTGATAATAAACCTGTTACTAATTTTGGTTAGTTTGTTCTTCATTGTGTAGAATACCCAGCTCACAGGTAAATTGGTTCATTATTGTCACATGTACAGAGATACAGTGAAAAACTTTGTTTTGCCTGCCATCCATACAGATTATTTCATCAGAATACTGAGCTGACACCAGGGAAGAGCAGTAGCAGAATCCAAACGATCATATTATAGTTACAGAGAAAGTGTAGATAGTGAAGTGAAAGGCCAAAACAACGTAGATTGTGAGGTCAAGAATCAATCTTATTGTACAAGTTCGTCGTTTAATAGTCTTACAGAAGCTGTCCTTCAGCCTGGTAGTAGGTGATTTCTACCCAATGAGACGGGAGAGAAAAGAGAATGCCTGGAGTGATTGGGACCTTTGGTTATGTTGGCTGTTTTCCCAAGGCAGCGCCTTGGAGGTAAGTACGCTGTTGACATTTCATGTTGAACTCTTTCATCTGGTCTGACAGAGTCATGGGGAAACAGCCAGTGTAAAGACATGGGCTCCACTGGGTCTCTTCCCCTTCTCCCCATTGTTTCAATCTGCCCACCCCACCTCTCTTACTTGCTTTCATGCTCCATTTTCCATCCTATCAGCTATCACTGGTCAGAGTCCATGTCCACTTGAGGCTGGAGACCTGTCCTGGGGTTAGAGGACTGTGTAGGTGCATGAGTGGGAGGGATGGACTGGACTTGCTTTTGCTGTGCTTGTCTTGTTGCTTCTTGTGTTCTGTGTTGTTCTGATGAGCGTTGTGGGCATGCTGTGTTGGTGCCAGAATGTGGAGCAACATTTGCAGGCTGCCACCTGCAATACAGTGCAGAATCGGCCCTTCGAGCTGCGTTGCCAGCAGCCATACAACCCCCAATTTAACTCCAGCCTAACTATGGCACAATTTACAATAACCAATTAACCCACTGACTGGTATGTGGGGAGAAAGCAGAACAGCTAGAAGAACCCATGCATTCCATGAAAAGGACATACAAATTTCTTTCAGAGGAAGCCGGGACTGAACTCTAAACTCCGACACCCCGAGCTGATAAACTGTTGCGCTATCCGCTATGCTACCATGAAACTATGTTGGTCATTAATGCAAGCAATCCATTTCACTGTTGCGATGGACGTACATGTGACAACTAAACTTGAACCTTGATTCAATCATCTGCAGCTCTTTTCACTCCCACCCATTACCATTGTTGCTATTTCCGTCCACCAAAGCCTATAGCCCCTCCTCTCTTCAATCCACGTTTCCTCTTCTCCCTTTCCCCATCAGGCAGTAGATACAAAGGCTTGAAGCCTTGTACCACTGTTACCAGGCTCTTGAAAAGACCTCTTGTGCGATAAGATGGACTCTTTGCTTCTCAGTCCACCTCATTACGATCTTACACTTTTATCACTTACCTGCTCTGCAGTGGTTTTTACACTTTCTTCTTTATTGTTTTACCTTATTCTAGCTTGACACACTACTTACCGATGTGATCCTTATATTCAGTACGTAAGTCAAACTTTTCACTGGTACATGTGTCAAGACTAAATCAATACCGATGCCAGTATTGCTTGCTTGCCAGATCTTGCTCCACCCCTTCCTCTCACATCTTTATACTGACTCTCTCCCCTCTGTTGTTCAGCATTTCAACTTGACACGTCGACTGTCTGTTTCCTATCTCAGATGTTGCCTGACCCGTTAAATTCCTCCAGCCCTTTGTTTCTTTGAAGCAGACTCCAGCAACTGCACTTGTTCCTCCACCATTCCCCATTCCTGTTTCCCTCTTACACCTTGTCTTCCTACCTGCCCATCACCTCCCTCTGCTGCTCCTCCCCCTTCCCTTTCTTCCATGGTATTCTCTCCTCTCCTATTAGATTCCCCCTTCTCCAGCCCTTTATCTCTTCCACAAATCAATTTCCCAACTCTATACTTCTCCTCCTTCCCCCTCTCCCAGTTTCACCTGTCACCTGCCAACTCGTAATTCTTCCTCCTCTCCCTACACCTTCTTATTCTGACTTCTTCCCCCGTTCTTTTCAGTCCTTATGAAGGGTCTCAGCCCGAATCATTGACTGTTTATTCCCACCCATAGATGCTGCCTGATCTGCTGAGCTCCTCCAGCACATTGTGTGTAATGGTCTGGATTTCCAACATCTGCAGTACCTCTCGTGTCTCTGATGCACCTTGCTACTGTCTCTACGTAGATTGAAGGACTGGGTGAACGCTGGTTATGTGCAAAGCTGAATTCTCTCCACTACACCCAAGCAACATTTCTTATGAAAAGCTTCATCCAATTAACAATCTAAATCTATCCATTTGCAACCTTGCCATCCTTGTGCCTATGTCAGAACGGAAGATTAATGGCAATTAGTGTTGAATTGTAGACAGATTTACACTGTGGACCTGAACTCATTAGAAGTTGCTTAAATTGATAAAATTGTCCCGTTTATGTCTTTGCAGCTTAAAACTTCCTAATCTCAAGCTCAATTAGATATTAACCAATTGAAGCCAAGGAACGAATATGTGGCTGTCTGATAATATAAATTTTTTAGAATTCATATTTACGTTTTTCATTTCATAAAGCAGCACAATATTAATAGTCACAGGGTATACTGGGTCACTGGTTTTCAGTGAAATCTGATAGAATTTGTCATTGTTAAAGAGAATGCAAACTTGAAGTACAGTTATCAAGATGAGCAAAGTGAACCACTAATTCTGATAGTACCTTTGCTTACTGGTTTTGTGTCTGGTCACGAAGCCGATGTAACTAAATTTAGGGTTGAAACGGCACTCTATTAAACTGCATTAACTAGAATCTCCAAGGATCTTTATCTCCTGTAATAGCAACAATTTCCTTTATGCCTTGGTGATTACCTGACTGTTCTGGACTGTTGACGTGGAAGCAAGAGGAGTATTTGGAAAAGAGCAGATTTTACCTGAAATCACTGCACTTCTGGAGTGTGATTGTATCATCCGTAACAAAATTTAAATAAACTATATAGTGTGCAAATGTCTTTTGCTTACTTTGATAATAAATTTACTTTGTTAAAAAATGTTTGAAGTTTTTCAAAATGAAGTATGAACCTTATTTTCTCTTTCCCGGGATATATGCTTTACTGTGCAGGAAAAAAGGAATTCCTTATTCCCAACTCTGTGCCAAAATTTAGAAGGCAAGAATTCCTCTGATTTAATTCCTTAATACTCCACTGCTTAATGATGGATAACCATTTGGTCCTAAAGCATATGTGAATATCGATGACTGCTTTATAAGCGACCTTTGGCTCACTACCCTTGTAACCTGATTTCTTGTAATACCTCAGCATATAATGAAACTGATTCTCGTCATCCATTTAGGTTTAGATTATAATCCATATTTGCTTTACATCTTCAACATCTTTCATCTGAATGGAAAGATGAGAGAGGAGATTGCCAGTACAAAGTGAGGGAGGGGGTGGAGCATCACCTTTGTCTTTCTGAAGGTAAACATTGTTCAGAACTTAACTTGACCTTAGTATTGTAATTCATCCACCAGTAATCCAATACTTGCTCTCCTTTAATTGGACCCATATTCAACAATTGTTTTGAAATCTCTGTTTTTACTTTTAACTTTCTCCTTTGCCCTCCCCCATTGTCTCGTGAACTTCCACTGCCAAAGGCCATTGAAAGACTCCAGCCTTATTCATTCAGTCATTTTGTGTGTAGTCAATTGAATTATTTATTGTCAACACAAAAAGCTCTGGGGAAACTCAGCAAATCAGGGAGTGCCTGTGAAGGGAGACTCAAAATCAACATATATCTGGACTAACTCTGCAGAATATTGCGTAATTATTCCTCTTGTAGTAATGTTATATATTGCAATTTAGCTAATTCTCTTTGAACAACCAGGTACACTAAATCCATTAGCTTCCCTCATCGACACAGTTAATTCCAACTTGATAAAATAATAATAATCACTTTAAACATGATTTCCCATTCTTAAAACCATGTCAACTTTGCTTAACCATGCTGTGCTTTTCTAAGTGATCGAACATTATTTACCATCAATAATATACAGTTATTTCCCAATGATCGATATTAGCTTGAGTCCCTAAGACATTGGAGCAGAATAGGCCATTTGGCCTATTGTCTGCTCTACCATTTGATCATGGCTGATTTATTTTCCCTCTCAACCCCACTCTCCTACTTTCTCCCCATAACCTTGGACACCCTTACTAATTAACAACCTATTAATCTCTGCTTTAATCCAATGACTTGGTCTCCACAATTAATTCCACAGATTCACCACCCTCCGGCTAAAGGAATTCCTCCTGATCTGTGTTCTAAAGGGATGTTCTTCTATTCTGGGGCTGTCCCTTCTGTTCCTATACTTTTCCCACTATTGGAAATATCCTCTCTACGTCCATTCTATTCAGGCCTTTTAATATTTGGTAGATTTCAATGAAATCCTCACTCATTCTTCTAAGTGCCAGTGAGTACAGGTGCAGTGCCACCAAACATTCCTCATACAATAACCTTTCCATTTCCAGGGTAATTTTTGTAAACATCCACTGGACCCTCTCCAGTGCCAGCACATCCTTTCTTAGATATTGGACCCAAAGCTGCTGACAATACTCCAAGTGTGGTCTGACCAAAGCCTCATAAAACCTCAGCTTCGCAACCATGCTCTTATATTCTAGTCCTCTCAAAATCAATGCTAACATTGCAGTCTTCTTCCTTACTACCAATACAAGTTAACCTTTACAGAATCCTATACTGACTCCAGTTACTGAATTTGCTGCCCAGTTAAAAAATGGTCTATGGCATTATTCCTTCAACCAATGTGCATTGCCACACACTTCTCTACACTGTGTTCTATTTTTCACTTCTTTGACCATTCTCCTATTTGGTCCAAGTCCTTTTGCAGACTCTCTGTTTCATCAACATTACTTTCTTCTCCACCTAACATTGTGTCATCTGTAAATTTGGCCACAACGCCTTCACTTTTGTTATCCAGATCATTTGTAAATAATGTAAAAATAGTGGGCCCAACTCTGATTCCTATGGAACATCACTAGGCACCAGCTGTCAACCAGAAAAAAAGCTCTTATTTTCACACTTTGCCTTTTGCCTGTCAACCAATCTGATCTGTAGTTCTTGGCTTTCTCTCTGCATCCTTTCTGAAAAAGTGTGAAATTTTTGCTGCTTTCCCATCTGCTGGAGTCTTTCAGGAATCTAGGGAATAATGGGAGATCAGAGCTCGTCCATCCAATGATGCAAACATCACCTATTTTCAAATTGTAGTTCAGTAGGCCCGAGGATTTTAAAGCCCAAGTCTCATTTGTTTACCTGTTGCCTTTTCTCCAATAATATTAACTTACTCAACCTTTTTGTGTTGTTCTATTACCTACTGTTACATAATTAATAAGAATATGATTAATGACTCCTATTATGAAGGTACGTACAAAGCAAATCTCCAAAAGTAACAAACAATCTCGTGGAAGAGTTCTGGACTGGGGCAGGTTTTAACTCAAAATGTTGACAGAGCCTTTTCCCCCACAGTTGTTCCTCAACTGGCTGAGTTCCCCAGAAGATTGTTTGTTGCTCCAGTTCCTACATCTTCTGTCTTTTGTATCTCCAAATATCTCTTTCATTTCCTTACTGCCTCCGCTCAATATATTTTGGTACTGATTTTTGCATTATTTACAAAAGTTCATGACTTACTTTTATTGTTATATTTAGTTGACTCTCAGTCTGTATCGTAATGAAATATTTATTTATTCTTTGTTTCTAAAATTATATAAACCAAAGTTGTAGACATTTATAAAGCCAGAAAATGGTTACAAAATTTTGGAGTTACCTTCACTTAAGTTTCTCAAACTTAAGATTCTCAAACAGAATTTGAAATTCATCGTCTTATTATTCTTCCCTGCAGGATCAATAATAGTTTTCTGCATCCAGATTGGATCACTCAGAACGTATTAATTCAGATAAATGCGTTATGTGAACTAGTAGTCCATACCATGTCTCCTAGTTCAGTCGTTCATGATCCAGTCTTGTTGGATTAGAGTGCAAAATTGTTGTTTTTCTTGTTACTTTACTTGCTTATAAATTTTATGTGCTTGCCTATATGTGTGTAATTGTTCAGTGATTTTCACTAATTGTAGCATAGCTGATTCTGTGTTTTTCTAGAAGTTTATCTGCAACCTTTGTCATGCTGTTGAATCTGGCTATTTCATAGGTTACTTCTTATCAATAGAATATGCTTTACTCTCTACTAAGCCAGATTTTTAGTATAAGACTACCACAACTTCTTTGTTCTTTGCCTTTTGTTTGTTCTCCTCCTTCACATTCCCTCTCTCGGGTTGACCTGGTTACCGTTTTTTTTATTGCTATGGTTGGCATCCATTTGTCTCGAAGGTCAAAGGGCGATGATTATCATCATCATGAACCTGGGTGGAAGATATGGGGATCTTGAGATGCCCATTCGTCAAGATCCCCCTCTTGCCCTCACCAATGTAGTCCAAAGGAAAGCTTATGAAACAATACGTTTGGCACCAGCTTGGCTGCAGGAGCTGCCGGGAGGATGTTCAATGGCGTCCTGCCGCAATAGAGGCTCCACACCAGTTTTGCTGTCTGGGTTTCCTCCCGTAGCCTTCGTCTCTCCCGAGGCTGCCCACAAGGCAGTGGGGTTATTTATACATAGCTGAGGATCTGGTTCACGAGCGCCAAGGCATATCCACACAACAAAGATCCTATGTGCTCCAAGTGCAGGGGCCAGGCCTGCTCCCCATCCTCTGTAGTTCAGCCTGAGTCCGAAAGGAGTTCAATTTCCATGTGTCGCTGCGAGGAGGCACTACATGAGGCTTGCTGTTGGAGAGAATATGTACTGGCAGGGAGATCCTTGCACATTCAGCTCTCCTTTTCACATTAGTGCTAGCCAGTGGTGGAATCTGAAAGTGAGACCCACTACACTACCATAGTGGATGCATCACAATAACCATTATTGCTATGAACATCTAATAAAAGAGCTATAATTACAAGACTTCCAAAAATCCTCTGGATCAACATCATTGGATCCGACAGTATATTGCTTTCCCTTGCTTGTTGACAACCCGTTATTCTCACCCAAAACTACAGTTACCTTTGGTAGGCTACAGATCTATTTGACAAACCCCCTAGTTATTACATAAATCTTCCCAAGCTATTTCCGTTTCTTGATCCTCTGAGCCAAGATTCTTCCTCATTACTGTCTTTCATCAAAGCAATGCACACCCACCTTGCATTCTGACCAAATTATGAAAATATCGAATACTCTGGAGTACTTGGTACAAGTCCTGGGTCATCACTGAGTGAGCATGAACCTGTGCTGGCTATTGTAACAGCCCTATTCATTGTTACATGTGGCACCAATTCAGTGATCTTTTTATGAAGATGTCATCCACTCAGATTAACAGCTTTTATTTATAACAATACCGTTTTACTCTGCTTTACACTGCTTTTTCCTCTATTGTTTAAGCCCTGTCACACTCTACTTATTGTTCTCTCTATTCCAAACCATGCTCTTCAAAGTGTTAGAGTAACACAGCATGGGGACAGGCCTTTCAGCCCACTGAGTCTACACCTTCTGGGAAGCACCCACTTAAATGTATTCTATACTCATCCCTTTTTCTTGAGTTTCTAAATGTTTCTTATTAAGATAATTGGAAGTATTAAAACAACAGCTTCACTCTGTGGTTAATTTCTTTCCCTCTGATCAACTATTCTGGTTCCCAGCCCTCTCTATCTGTTACCTCAGTCACTGCACTGTAAACACCTTCAACCACTATTTATAATGCTGCTGCATTGTAAATACGCGCTGGTATTTATAACTTATGCACATTTTATTCCGTATCTGTACTTTAACCTCCAACTTTATTTTTATATAATACATTACTCTTAATAATTTTGAATTGTGGTGTTTTTAGTGGCATGTTGCATCTTGACCAACACACCACAGCAAATTCCTAATACATGTAAATGTATACGGTGAATAAAGTTGATCCTTGATGTCTCCTCACTTAAAGCAATTTGGTTTTAATGGACTAGTGTTGAGGCAAAATATAACCTTTTAAAGTCATCTGATTTTTTTTACTCTGATACAGTTGTGATGGAAAATCACAGCAGTTGAGGATTTTAAAACTAAAGTACAAAGTTTTACGATTGTCCCGACTTTGCTGGGGTTTGCTGGCAGTTCTCTGCAAAAATACTGACCAGTTCAACTGCCCTGTAAAATATGATCGGCCAGACTGTCTGGGGTCATTTGGAAGCATTAAACCTCTTAACAGATTTAACAGGCAGCAAAACCGAGGGTGGCTTCAAGATTGAAGTTTATTTATCATGTGTACATCAAAACATACAGTGAAATGCATTGTTTGCATTAACAACCAATTCGCCTGAGGTTGTGCTGGGGGCAGCCCACAAGAGTTAATGCATATTCCAGTGCCAACATAGAATATCCCCAATGCTTCGCAGACCAACAGAAAACAACGAGCAACAAAGCAGGAAAACAGGCCCATTCCTGACAGCTTTGCTCTCCTTGAAAGGTTGCAGATGAATTTTTTGGCAAGGCTTTGCCTGCCCTTTCAAATTTCTCCTGAAGGAGTGGATCAGCCTATCGGCACTCAAGGCCTTGAGGCTCAACTCCATAACAGGTTCAGTCAGATCACTTTTATGAAAGGTGCCCTCTCTTTCCAGTCACAAATTCAGTCATTTGTCTCCCTCGCTATCCCATCAATAACCACGATTTTATTTGCAATGTCTAAGTTGCCTGCTGAGTTCCTGCAGCATTTTGTGAGTGCTTCTCCAGGTTTCCAGCAGCTGCAGAATCTCTTGTGTCTACAGGATAATTCTAACTATGTTTTTCGTGTACCGGTGTCAGAAAACAGTAAACTTTAAAACCGGTTTCACCAAAACCTGAGGAGATGGTTAATGAAACAATGTAAAACAGCTCCCAAAACACTGAGAACAATTTGCTTGCATTCTTTGCATGCCATGTAAGTATGTACTCAGAAGTGTTTTCAATCTTATTTTAGATCAACATTTTGTACCAGTTTGAATGACATTTAAATAAAGTCTTTGTGAGAATATTGTGATCCAACAGTCTTTGATCTTCCATCCATTAAATTTAACAATAAAAAGAAATCAGGCTCTGTATGCTCGCCATCTCCATGTTAACATCTTCCTGCTCCAGCAATGCCTAATCCAAGAACTAATTATTTTAATATCAGAACTAGGACCAGGAGGGTTACTTACTCTCCAGAGTGTCACGATTGCCGTTCCAGGAGAGAAAATGCATATAGCATATTTGACTTTATTAATCAAAACTCTGAGTTCAAGAGTTGGGGAATAATGTTGCAACTTTATAAAATTCTAGAAGGCTGGATATGAAGCAATGCATATAGTTCTGGCCACCTGTTTATAGGAAGGATGTCGAGGCTTTGGAGAGAGATTCTGCCTGGGTTAGAGGACTTTAAGAAAAGGTTGGACAAACTTGGATTATATTCTCTGGGGTGGCTGAGGGAAGATCATCCTCTCAGAGGGATCTGACGGGAGATCTGACAGAGATTTGTAAGCATAGATAGACGGCTGGTTTCTTTTCCCTGGGTTGAAGTGTTTACTAGCAGAGGGCATCCGTTTAAGGTGAGGGGGGCAAGCTCAAATAAGATGGGTGGAACAAGTTCTTTTACACAGAGTGGTGCATGCCATGAATGTGCTAAAAAATTTGTGAGCTGGAAGACTTGTTGCTGTACTGTTCTATTTTCTAATTGGGTTTTTATTGCTTATTGCAATTGCCGATGGAAGTTAATTCTTCTTGGAATGTAAAAGACTGCGGAGATTTGATAGAGGCACACAAACTTATGAGGGTATAAATAGGGCAAGTGCAAGCAGGCTTTTACCAATGGGGTTGGGTAGAGCCACAACTCGAGGTCATGGGCTAAAGGTGAAAGGTGAAAGGCTTAAGGGCAATATGAGGGGAAACTTCTTCACTCATTGGGCAGTGAGGATGTGGAATGAGCTGTCAACGCAAGTGGTGCTTGTGAGCTTGAATTCATCATTTAAGAGAGGTTCGTATAGGTATGTGGATAATAGGGGTATGGAGGACTATGGTCCTGGTGCAGGTCGATGGGAGTAGGCAGTTTAAATAGTTTGATGTGGACTAGATGGGCCAAAGGGCCTGTTTCGGTGCAGTACCGTTGGACATCAATTAAAGACAGGATTAAGATGAACTGCCATCAAATGATTTTAGAATGATCTTTTTCCAGTGTTCACATCTTACAATAGTATTTGATGAAGGCACAGGAGCAATACCATCATCTTTGGAATTACCAATGAATCAAATACATGCATCCATATAATCATCGACTAAGGAAGTTTTATCTCTGTGTTGCATTAAAAGTTGTTCATTGCAGGAAACAATGTCTGCTTGTGGCAAACCACTAGAGCAGTTAATTATGAAGATAAAAAATAATGATGTGAGAATCTGTTTGGAGTGTGGATGAGAGAATTTTTAGTAAGGTATAGAATTGGTTCAATCATTTCCAAATTAGTCTTATTCACTTTGCAACCTCAGTTGATGATTATTCTTGTATTTTGTGGCTTTTGGTTATACACTTCATGATATACACAATGTGGTTAATGTTGGATCAAGTGTACACATGCAGAAATTTAAAGCTTTTTAACATGCCGTTTACCCAAAGTGGTTAATGATCATTATCAATAAGACCACACAGAAGGAGATAGCAAAACTGTTGACTGAAACTTGGTCAAAGTGGCTGTTTTTAAAGAGAAGAGCAGTAGAGAAATTTAGGAAGAAACGTAACAGCTTCAGGCAAAGAGTGTTAAAAAACAGAGCTGACATTACAATCAGAGGTGAAAGTTGGAACCTTTTGGTCATTTGCACAAGATGTTGCTTCTTTGGTTCTAACAATTTCTGAGAAGAGTGGAAATCTGATTGGCGAAGTTTAAAAATATATTTAGAGATGCAATTAAGAGCAAAGTTATTAATCAATGCTAAAACTACTACCAGTGAGTATTATCTTCTGATGCACGGTAATACCTAGGCAAGTATCAATGTTTAGAATTATGGATCAGTTGAAAATACATTACCAAATAGCATGGCCAAAGAGGCTAGTTTTTTTTCTTTTAAATTGGTTTTGCTTTCTAAAATTCTACATTAGGTTTCAGAAATGTCATTGTACAAGATTTATAGGCTTCACTTGTTTTTTACTTGCATCAGTGGTTCTTCAATACTTGTTCAGTCTTTGAACTGAAAAATTCTTTACTGAAAATCTGGTCTTGCCTTTCACTGACAAACTACAGTCACATTTCCAGTTTTTGGAAAGTGCTGGTTGTTGATGGCTGTTTGAGGGAGGAGAATAGATGTAATTTGTGTTTTTAATATGGAAGCAATGCAGGCAAGTTCGTACCAGGATACTGATTTTTCAGGACTAGTGTCTTGTATCAGTTTGCCCCATGCATTGCATTGACAGCCATATTGTTTTTGAGTTTTTTTTAACATGCAATAGTTGGTCATGTTATGAATTCACTCCAATATCTGCACTTTAAGAGCTTGATTTAGAATTGAATTATTAATTGTGCAATCCTTTCTACTGAGTGGTAATTAACAATATCCACTCAGTGGCCACTTTGTTAAGAGCCTCCTATATATAGTGAAATGCCTCTGAGTTTATGTTTGTAGCCTTCTGCCTCTTTAGCCCATCCACTTCAAGGTTCAACGTGTTGTTCCTTTGTATTCTTCTGTGCACCACTAGTTACATGAGTTACTGTCACCTCCCTGTCATCTTGACCCATTCTGGCTATTCTCATCTGCCCCCTCTCATTAACAAGGCAGTTTCACCCACAGAATTGCTGCTCACTAGATTATTTTTTGTTTCTCCCACCATTCACTGTAAACTCTAAAGACTGTTGTGCATGAAAATCCCAGGAGATCAGCAGTTTCCGAGATACTCAAACCACCCCATCAGGCACCAACTATAACTCCACAGTCAAAGTCACTTAGATCACATTTCTACCCCAATGTGATGTTTGAACAATTGAATGTCATGACTATGTCTACTTGCTTTCATGCATTGAGTTGCTGCCATATCATTGGCTGATTTGGTATTTGCATTAATGAGCAGGTGTAGCTAATGAAGTAGCTACTGAGTTTACATACTGGTATTGTTAGATTGAACTTAGCCTGCCCCTCTGTTGCTGTCATGGCCGGGTTTGACTGGGAAGGCAACTATTGTGTATAAGTCATATAATTGTTTCCAAATGGGGGGAAAATAAGTAAATCCAACGTTTTTTTATCTGCTGATTTGAACATGCCCTTGAAATAATTTAATCTATAGTGCGGTTTATTTTGCTGGAAACTGATCCAGGAAAAACAGTACAGAAAATAAAGGGGAAAATGTGATGTTGGTGCAGTAGGGGTCCTCTTAGCACTGTTGTAGTTTGATATAAAAGAATAGACACCTATCCGACTTACCTTAGCATTGAATGCTGTCGAATTCAGCAGTGCTTTAGTAAAAAGCAATGAATAAATTATTTTGATCATCAGTGATGATGCATCATTATAACCTATTGCTTAGATGTCCGTTACATGGAAAAGTTTGTGTTGAAATATTTGACCCTTTCATAGGAAGAGACACATGACCAGTAACGTGCATCACAGAATCAATAGGAAGTGAAGGAATGTTAGTGCACGATTTTCAGAAGAGTACCTTAAGGTCTAAAACAAAATTCAAGTTTGAAGATTGCTTGTCGTCATTTGTCGGTACACATGCGTAAAGGAGAACAAAATGATGCTCACCCCGATCTGATGCAGCGATAAAAATACAAAATAAGCATAAAGCACACAATAACAAAAATACATAAAGACAGAAGATAGCATATGTGCATTGACTAATTGTGTGTACATAAAAGTGATGTTAGATACAGGAGTACACAAGGTGACTCTGACAAGACATGATAAGGTGATGGTGCTGAGATGGGTGAGCGGGTGGAAGTGGTGATCAGCCTGACGGCTCGGGGGAAGTTACTATTTTTGAGTCTGGTGGTACAGGCGTGGATGTTACGTAGCCTCTTCCCTGACGGGAATGGGACAAACAGCCCATGTGCATGGTGGGTGGGATCCATTATATGTTGCTTAATAATTCTGAAAACACATTGACAACATTTATATACATTATTGTTCAACGAATGTAAGTAACTTTGAACTTATGGTGTTAACTAGTTTCAAAGTACTTACCACAGTGATCTTGACTTTGTGAAGGGCGTAAAGCTTTTTATTTATTTTGCCAGTCCAGCTTTCGCTCGTCAAAATATAGGTTGTTAACTTATTAGACTATAACATTGCCACTGAGCCATGTTTCAAAATTACCCAAATCAGATGTATACTACATCATCATTAGGATGCATTAGCTTTTTGCAAGGCTGTTGAATTAAAACAGATTACCAGCACTGAATATTTTTGTGCTGTATGGATGTTTGATATCATTGCTCTTCAGCTGAGTCCATTTACTCTCTGAAGAATGTTAGTGTCATTCAGACATAGTCAAACTACTTTAAAAAAAAATTCTCAATAGTACTCATTTATGTATTTATTTTTACTTAGAGGTACAGCACAGAACGCACCCTTCTGACTCATTGAGTTGCACTGCCCAGCAACCTACCTATTTGACCTTAGCTTAATCACAGGACAATTTACAATGACTTACTAACTGATGTGTCTGTGACTTTGGACTGTGGGAAGAAACCGGAGCACCCGGAGGAAACCCATGCAGTTCATGGGGAGAAAGTGCAAATTCCTTACAGAGCTCACTGGAATTGAACTCTGAACTCTGAACACCGAACTCCACCCCCTGTCACCCCACCCCCCCTTTACTTGTGTACTGACAAATGACAATAATCAATCTTGAAACTTGAATTTTGTTTACGCTAGTCAGTACACTACCATAGCTGCATAAGAATGTAAATTTGGTTGATTAAATGATCCTATCACAGATTATTAGTTAACTCCTTCATGGCTGTTTCTATCTGAATGATTTCTGATACATCAATTCAGCCAATATTGCTTCCTCTCATTAGCGGCCTTAACTGTTTCAATACAAAAGTATACTTCTTTAATCAATAATTTGTGCAACTTAATAAATTGATTCCTCTCGTTTGACTTCTGAATATTGCAAGCGAGAGAAAGGGCGATCGCTTTTGTTCAGACGTCTTAAAATTGGTCATCTTTGGGAATGTTGTTCTCTGTTCACTGAAATCAGAAGTGGAGAGACTGAGCAATTTCAGGTTCCTGGGTGCCAGTATCTCCGAGGATCTAACCTGGTCCCAACATATCAATGCAGCTATAAAAAAGCCACAACAGTGGTTATATCGCATTTGGAGTTTAAAGAGATTTGGTTTATCACCTAAAACTCTTGAAAACTTCTACAGATGTACCATAGAGAGCATTCTGACTGGCTGCATCATTGTCTGGCAATGGTGGGGGGGCTACTGCACAGGATTGGGGTAAACTGCAGAGAGTGGTAATATTAGTCAGCTCCGTCATGGATACTAGCCGCTGTGGTTGTTTCATTGAGCAGTGCCTCAGGAAGGCAGCTCCATCATCCAGGACCTCCACCACCCAGGACATGCCCTCTTCTCATTGTTACCATCAGGAAGGAGGTACAGAAGCCTGAAGGCACATACTCAGTGGTTCAGCTTCTTCCCCTCTGCCATCCAATTTCTGAATGGGCATTAAACCCATGAAAACTACATCACTACTTTTTTAAAATTTCTGTTTTTGTACTACTTATTTTAATTAAACTATTTAATATACATATATGTAAAAATACTTACTGTAAACAGTTTTTTTCTATATTTATCATGTACTGCATTGTATTGCTGCCACAAAGTTGGCAAATTTCTCAACATATGCTGGTGATCTTCTGATTCTGATTCCTTGGCCTTGTGTATTAGGAAATTTTGGTGGGACCTAGAGGTAATTTGACTGTTCTTTGCTGCATGCAAAACTCAATTTGTCACAATATATGCTATCTAGATTAAAGAATATCTGCAAACTGAACATTGTAACTGAGACTTTCCACAAACATCTGTTATCTAAATTATGACTGAAAGTATTTCTGCTTGAGTTAAACACCGAGGATCAGGAGCCCATACAGTTATGTAGCATGTCAAAAACTAGCTCTCATGACAAATATTTCACATTTACAATAGCCAAAGATGCAATTCAATGATGTATTTAATTTATCATGATGGCTATATTTCCTTATAGTTAATTTGAAATAGTGTTCATACAAATACATGGAGACATACAGTGATTTATTCTGTGAAATATGGTATGTGAGTTAAATCTTGGAACAGCCAGCATTTTCCCAGGGTGACAATGGCCAACAGCAGAAGACATGCTTGTCAGGTGAGTGGAAGAAGGTTTAGGGGTGATGTCAGAGGTAATTTTTTTTTAATTTACTGAGTATTAAGTGTGTGGAATGCACTACCAGAGGTTGGGTTGAAGGCTGATATATTAAGGACATTTAAGAGACTATTAGATAGGCAGCTGGATAGGCAGAGGAATGCTGTTGCATTTGACTACAGTCATGTATGATTGAATGATAATTGAACTTGAACTTGGATGGAAAAAATGGAGGATTATGGGCTGTGTAGGAATGATCAGGCAGTAGGTTAAAAGGCTGGCACATTACACTGGGCCAAAGGGCTCATACTATGCCATTCTGTTCCGTGACATGGCTAATGGTATTTGTAAGTCACAGCAGATAGGAAATTCCTTTCTTCCTCCCATAACCCACCTTCCTCAACACCCTAATGTACACACACACTTCCCAACCACTCTTCTTTAACCACCTTTCTCGCCCAAACATTCTTGAAACTTTTTCAGTGAACCTTGCATTGATTTTCCGATCCTGACAACTCACAAGCTCTACACAGAGGAACAATAAACTCGCAGCATCATAGTGCAGTGCACACAGAGTCTGGTTCCCTCTTTCTGTGTCTGAACAGAACACCACAGTTACACTGGGAGCTGCTTCAACTCATTTCATTGCAGTCCAGAGACAGATGAGATTATCAATGGAATTACTCCACCGCAGAAGTGAAAAGCTACCTAACCCTTTGGGTTAAGCAGGCTCTTAACTCACCCTCATGGCACTGTATTTCGCAAACAGGAATTTCTGCTGTTTTGACCATTTTATGAGAAGAAGGATTTGAATCTCTGAATATTGCATTTGGAGATCATCTTGCCTGCATATTTTAAATAATTAAAATATGTTCTTATAAGTGATTTATATCATCCTTTCCTCTTTTCTACTTAACAATCCTTCATGTTGTAAAATGTTGCAAAGTTATTTGTTGTAGCATAGGTCAGCACTATAATAACGAGAGAAAGTGCCTTTTGCAATTGCAGATAATTTGAAACGCGCAAGTAACTGTATACTATTAATGGGAAGAGATGCTGATTATGTTCTTGGGAATTATGTTTGATGGAAACAATCTGGAAGGAGTGAAAAATTATTAAACACACTCAGCGGGAGTTGTAGGATTTACCATTGTCATGTGGCGCTATTAATTCTCATTGCACTATGCGGCAGCTTGATTGCATGCTGTGAATTCTGTTTGTTACATATCTGGTCCAATTTTGATGCTGTGGGTGTAGTGTAGGACTAAATGCTAATTAGTCTTACAAGTATTGCCTGTAAAAATCAGTCCATCAGTAAAGTGATGCAGGAATTCAGCCAGTTCAGTCCATTCAGGAATCGTAGCAAGTTAATTCATAATTCGGATCCATGGGATTCTCATTCTGTTCTGATTGTCATAGTACTTGAAGTGTCTGTGGCGCAAAAAAAAAGTAACCCAAACAACAGCAACTTTCAGTCACTTGCTACGCGTTCCTTGTTCCATAGTGACACACACAAAATGCTGGAGGGACTCGGCAGGTCAGGCAGCGTCTTGGAAGCGAATAAATGGTTGATGTTTTGGGGCCAACAGCCTTCTTCAGGACTGGGAAGGATGGGGGAAGTGCCAGAATTTTAAAAAAGTGAGGCGGGGAGGGGTGGATGGTGATGGGTGAAGCCAGGTGGGTGGGAAAGGTCAAGAACTGGAGAAGAAGGGATGTGAGAGGAGAGTAGAGTGGACAACTGGAGAATGGGAAAGAGGAGGGGACCCAAGGGGAAGTAATGTTTGTGAGAGAACAATTCTGAAGGGAGTAATCTTTCACGTCCATTTATAATGTCATTGGACTGTGTCTAATATTGTTGACCATGCTGGAATCAATTAATATGCTGTAAATGTCAAAATATAGTTCTAAGCCTTGAAAATTCAATAGGTGTAACTGAGTTACTTCCTGAAGTGATGATATTACATTTGATGATATTACTACGGTCACTTGCGTTATCAGGCTGCGTCAATAACTAGTACTGTCAATGACTCTACTGCGATTTTGCTGAATGGACCCGTGATGAATATAAATTGCATCCAGTGCTTGGGTATCTGATTATTTTCTGTACATTTTAGCATCATCATTGATACTGGGTTTGGTGACCTTTGCTCATTCTTGCAGATTCCCCCAAAAGCTCAGTGCATGGAGTCCTTGAAACTATTTTAATGTAATTTGTTGCTCTGCTGCAAAATCTCTTCAAGGTACGCTGATCCTGAAGAAGTTTAACTCTTCTTTTTGATGGGAGTTCAGTGAGCCCCTCTCTCACTGCTCCCTCTCTGTAACCTTTGTTGCCCTCTGACTCCAACCATGTACTCACCCAAACTCACTACCACAGATCAATTCCTCCTTCTCTTTCTCCCACAGCACACTCTCCTCTCCTATCAAGTTTCTTCTCCTTCAGCTCTTTACCTTTTCTACCTATCCCCTTCTATCATGTACTCCTTTCTCTCTCCCACCACTTTATAATGGCCCAAGACATCAACTCCTTTTTCTTTTCCATACATACTGCCTGACCTGCTAAGTTCCTCCATCATTTTGTGTGTGTTACTCTTGATTTCCAGCATCTGCAGAATCTGTCATGTTAACTATTTTAATCTGGCTTCTGAAAAGATGAGCTTTTTATCTGAAATTTGTTTCCATAAACTGAATTAAATTTTCGAATTGGAGGTTAATGAGTCATGTGTCATTACTTCTGTCAAGTTTCAAGTATGTAGATAAAGTTGCTACTTTGGAAGCATCAATTGGTAGAACAGGACAAGAGAGCTGGGTAAACTGTATTGTCATGTTGGTGACACGAAACTCTGAAAAAGAGGATAATAAAAAGTATATCCATGGGAAAAGATCAGTTAAAGTTTGTGAGGGTTCCTTACAAAGTGATAGGAAGAGTTTTGGGGTGACTAAGGAAAAGACAAAGAAATAAAATAGAGACCCAAGAGACTGCAAGTGCTGGAAATCTAGAGGAACACTCACAAAATGCTGGAGGAATATCACCAATTAGGCTGCATCTATAGAGGGGTGTGAGCAGTAGAGACCCTTCATCTGAAAGGAACAATTATTCTGTGAATGTCTTCATGGAAGAAAAT
This sequence comes from Hypanus sabinus, assembly GCF_030144855.1. NCBI lineage: Eukaryota > Metazoa > Chordata > Chondrichthyes > Myliobatiformes > Dasyatidae > Hypanus > Hypanus sabinus. Next base: position 52,540,296 of record NC_082726.1, read on the forward strand.
CCAGAAAATGTGCAATTAGCATTTTTTTTTAAAGTTAGAAAATGTTAATAGGACTGACATCTCTAGAATCTAATAACCTGCCCCCCAAAGTTTTGAATGAGGATGTCAAAATATAAGTTCTGGAATGGATTCCACAAATTCCAAAGCAGAAAATCAAGGCTTGCTGTTTCACGGAAATGGAGAAAAAAATAAAACAAGATGGACATAGAGCGTTACAGCACAGTACAGGCCCTTCAGCCGTGAAATTGTGCTGACCTTTTCACCTACTCCAAGATCAATCTGACCCTTTCCTACCACATAGCCCTCTATTTTTTGGCATGGTAGTGTTGCATTTAGTGCAACACTTGACAGTAGGGTTCAATTCCCACCACTGCCTGTAAGGAATTTGCATGTCCTCCCCATGACCCCATGGGTTTCTCTGGATGCTTCAATTTCCTCCCACATTCTAAGGATGTACGGGTTAATGTTAGTAAGTTATTGGCATGCCATGCCATGTTGGCACTGGAAGCATGGCAACACTTGTGGGCTGTTCGCTTCACGTCTTTGGACTGTGTTGATAGTTAACACAAGTGACGCATTTCACTGTATGTTTCGATGTATCTGACAAAGGAGACTAAGCACAAAACACTAACAGTTTCCAGAGATGTTGCAGGGCTTGCTGAGTATTTTTAAGTGTATTCTGTTATTATTTCACATTTCCATCATCTGCAGTTTCATTTTACAATGCATTGCCGATCTTTTTTTTTCTTCTAGGGTCGTGAGTCTCTGTATCTCCTTATATACTGGGTAGCAGAAGCAGAGTCTTGGAATATTTTTAAGACAGATGCAGATAGATTTTTGATAAGCAAGATGTTGATAAGCTTCTTGAGTTAAAGATGAAAGATTAGCTTTATTTGTCACATGTACATCAAAACATATAGTCAAATGTGTTGTTAGTGTCAAATCAAATCAGTAAAGATTGTGCTGGGCAAGTGTCCCATGCTTTGGCACCAACATAGCATGCTGACAGCTTACTAACTCTAACCATGCGTCTTCGATGTGCGGGAGGAAACCAGAGGAAACTTGCACAGTCATGGGGAGAGCATACAAACTCCTTACAGCCAGTGGCAGGAGTTGAACCTTGATCTTACAGCTGATGCTGTAGAGTGATTGCCCTAACCGCTTCGTTATCATGCTGCCCTAGTCCCATTGATTTAGGTGGGACTGCAAAGTTTAGCTTTCAGTCCGCCGTGATCTTATTGAATCAGAGAATAGGCTTGAAAGGCTGGTGTCCTATTCTTACTTATTGATTGTCTATAAGGAGAAAATCATTATCTTGAGCTGCCTTCACAGGAAAGATTATATATAAAATCATAATGGTCATTAAACAAATTTACGTATGTATTTTGAATAAAGCAATGATCTTCTTTTTGTCACGTAAGTGTATTGTTAATACTGTTGTAAACAGCAAATATAAACTCCTTGAACAATGAGACAAATTCATTACTGAGTGCTAAATACACAATGGCTGCTTTCCTAAACTCAGATTTCTGAGCATACTTAGATCTAGGTGCAGCTGTTAAGGGGAAAACTGTCCTTCAGAAGGGAACGCACTGACATTGCATAGCAAAATAACAGAACACTACATTCTTCCGTGTGTTAATTGAAAGAAGCATTTACATTTTCTGAGCCTTTGTAGCACAAAATCTTTCTGGCATGAAGAGGTTTCTGCATGTGTGATGAATAATGTTGGGTGATTACCTGATGTACAGACCTTGGCTGCTGCAACAATTGGGATCATTCCGGGTTTTTTTGTTGATACTGAGGTAATCAATTTGAGGTTCACTGTTCGTGAATGATGTTTTGAGTGCTTTAACGATTGACAAGTTGCAAGGCTTTCATTAGTTGGAGGATTAAATTGAAGAGTTGTGATGATTTAGAAATCATGCAATGCTATGATCACGGACTCCTCTGTGGCAGTCACTGCAGCTCTATGGAGTACAGCTGCTCGGTTTCCATCTTATACCTACAAGAATTGCATCCCCTCCCATCCATGGTACTTATGCAAACTTCTTTTAAATGTTGAGATCCACCACATCTGCTTGCAGCTCATTCCACACTCTCACTACCTTCTGAGGGAAGAAGTTCTCCCTGATCTTTCCCTTAAACATTTCACATTTCACCCTTAACTGACTGAGGGAGCTCGGTGAGATTTGGAGCAGAGTGTGGGGCCTGAAGATGAGACGCAAGCCCATGACTGAATCCGCTTCTTGCCAATATTGCCAATGAAAGCATCAAGCAAGAAAGATCGTAATCAACAAGGATGAGAGCGGAAGGCTAGTTGATGTTCAGTGTTCAATCATCTGAGATCACATTATATTGAAACTTTCAGAATTGAATGTGGTTGGTAATGAAAGTATTCTTACAAGTGTTACATATTTAGCATGACCATAAAGAAATATTTCAGCATTTTTCTGTTGAGTTAGAATTGAATGGCAGTAAAAACTATTGAAAGGATTTGTTCACTTTTCACTTTCACAAATGCACTTATCAATCACTTTTATTTGTAAGTTGGAAACACTGACTCACACCTGTAGCTATGGTTGACTAGTCATAGAGCAATGCTGCACAGAACCAGGCCCTTTATTCCATCTAGTCCATGCGCAAAGCATTTTTCTGTCCCGTCCCATTGACCTGCACCCTGACGACAGCCTCCATACCCATTTATCCAATGTTGCAATTGTGTCCAGATCAATTAGAGATACTTCAACAAATGTCTTTAGTGACAATGCATTGTTTTTGCTCTCTGAATCAAAGTTCGAAATAAACTTATTATCAAAGTATGTATACCCTACCATATACAAACCTGAGATACATTTTCTTGCAGGCATTCAGAGTAGGACAACGTAATACAATAGAATCAATGAAAAACTACAGAGAAGCAAAGAATGACGAAACGAGTATGTGCAAATGAAGGCAAACTGTGCAAATACAAAAATTAGGAAATGATAATAATAAAAAATAAATAAGTAAAGGAATAATACTGAGAACATGAGCTGTGGAGTCCTTGAAAGTAGGAATTCCAGCCTCTCAGGCTATACCACCCCAGCAATCCCACAACCCCGATTAACTTGAACCTAATCATGGGACTATTTACAATGATCAGTTAACCTTCTGGGCACCCCTTTGGAGTGTGGGAGGAAACCGGAGTGCCTGCTTTCCACAGAGAGGATTCCTTCCAGAATGGCTCTGGAATTGAACTCCAAACTCCAGAATGCCCCGGGCTATAATGGCACAGTGCTAAATGCTACATTACCATGCACCTTGCATGCACTTTTTCCTCTGTCACAGGACATTCAGTTCAAGAAAATCACTCATAACATCTCATAATAAGGGAATGGTTTGGACTGACAGAAAATGACATTGGAGAAGTGGTAATGGGGACATAGAAATGACCGATGAACTGAATATGTATTTTACGTCAGCCTTCACTGTGGAAAGCAACAGAAACGTGCTAGGAATTTGGGAGAGGACGGCAGTAGTGAGTGGAGTTGTGATTCCTAAGAAGAAGGTGATTGGGAAGCCGAATGGTCTAAAGATAGAAAAGTCACCTAGATGACATTCCGGGTTCTGAAATGGGTATTTGAGGTGACTGCTAGCGTCAGAAGGCTCAGCCTCGGAATAGTAGAATATCCCTTGTTTAGCCAGAGGTGAATCTGTAGGATATATTGCCACAGAGAGCCGTGGAGGCCAAGTCATTAGGCATATTTAAAGTGGAAGTTGATAGGGTTTTTTTTATTTGTAAGGGCATCAAAGGTTACAGGGAGAAGGTAGGAGAAGGAAAATATATCAGCCGTGGTTGAATGGTGGAGCAGACTCAATGGGCCAAATGACCTAATTCTGCTCCTATGTTTTATAATCCCACAGTAATAGCACTGCTTTGATTTCCAGCTGATAATGGTGATTGTTCTTGATTGCTTGAAGGGGAAAAATTGGCCCTGGTGCTAGTTTTATCCTCCACTTCCATTCACTGTAATATTTTGTGATCTTTTGGCATCAGCTGCTCTCTTTTCTGAAAGTGACAATAATCTCACCAGTTGAAACAGCTTGGATAGTTTGATATTCTTTTCCAAGGGCTTTCTCTCGAAGTTCCTTTGATATTCATCCTTCAGTTATCTGTGTGTTTAGTTCTTGATCAAGATCAGAAAATTCACTTTTTACGGCATGTTGTCTGGGGTGAGTGCACAATTGATCAATACTCGCTTTTGATCCTCGCTTTTTGTGATGGAGCACAATTGTGCTGAGGAGAAAAATATACAGGGAGTGCAGTTTTTGTTGCTACTTAGTCATTTATTATTGGCAGTAATAGTTGCCATAGTGTGATTGGAGTGTTTTTTCAATGTTACTTGTAATTCCAGGTCTTTATTCTCTTTTCACACTTATAAACAATGAGACAGGATATACCAGTTTAGAATACAGACCAGTTAGGCATGGTACGACCAATTTAACAGTGTATCCAGGAGCTGTAGATGCACTGACTGTTCTGTTTGTTGTGATGTTTAATTTTGACATTATTTGACTTGCACAAATTTGTATGAGGATGAGATGAATTATAGTGATTTGGCTTCTTTTCAGCTGTAGTTTAAATTGCAAAACAACATTCAAATTCCCCCTTCGACCTAACTAGAAAATTACATTACGTCATCATTGTTATCGTTATGTGCCGTGTTACTTGACTTTCTTGCCAAATTTTTCTACCGACATGGTCTGCCATTGCCTTCTTCTGTTCTGGGAACTGTCTTTACAAGATGGGTGACCACCCACCCCCAACCATTATCAATACACTTCAGAGATTATTTGCCTGGTGTCAGTGGATGCACACCAGGACTTCTGATATGCACCAGCTGCTCATACGACCATCCACCACCTCCTCCCGTGGCTTCACGTGACCCTGATTTGGGAGCTAAGCAAGTCCTGCAACTTGCCCAAGGGTAGCCTGCAGGCTAGCAGAGGGAAGGAGCGCCTTACACCTCCTTTGGTAGAAATGCATCACCATTCCACCTCCCATATGTTATACTAGGCTAAATAATTACACTCCACCTGAATGAGTGTGACAGTCTTGTATGCAAAGTCATAGTGAATATAATCTGAAACAAGGAGCTAGGACAATAACTGTAATGTTGGGAAAACATTCCAGTAAATTGAAATGCTCTTACTAGAAGCGTTATTCTGCTTGTTTTTGTTTCTACTTTCCTCAATGTAGAAAACTTGCCCTCCGTTTCATTGTGGGCAATTATAACAGTCTGATAGCCCCTTTCTGGCACTTGTCTTCTGGCAAGTCCGTCAGTTCTTTTCAGCTGAGTCTGTATGCAATTTCTTTCCAAATCTGTTCAGAAATGTTATGTGGTGAAACACTTGATTAGAAGATTTTAAAGATGTTGTTCTGCTACTTTCCAATGTTTTGGAATGCAAGCTAGCAGCAGTAATTATGTAGAGTTGGACAGCATTTGAGCTGCCAAACACCTGGATTGCTTCAGATTCATATGCCAGGGATACATAAACACAAGGAGCAGGAGTCACCCGTCGAACTCTTTCACAGTGTACGAGACACCCATCGGAGCCTCGCATGGTGTATGAGTCACCCAACTGACCCTCTCAAGGTGCAGGAGTCACCCATCCGACCCTCTCATGCTGTATGAGTCACCCATCCGAACCTCTCACGGTGCAGGAGTCACCCATCTGACCCTCGCACGGTGCAGGTATCACCCATTTGACCCTCTCACGGTGCAGGTATCACCCATCCGACCCTCTCACGGTGTACGAGTCAACCAACTGACCCTCTCAAGGTGCAGGAGTCACCCATCCGACCCTCTCACGGTGCAGGTATCGCCCATCCGACCCTCTTACGGTGCTGGAGTCACCCATCTGACCCTCGCATGGTGCAGGTATCACCCATCTGACCCTCTCACGGTGCAGGAGTCACCCATCCGACCCTCTCACGGTGCAGGAGTCACCCATCCGACCCTCTCACGGTGCAGGAGTCACCCATCCGACCCTCTCACAGTGCAGGAGTCACCCATCCGACCCTCTCACGGTGCAGGAGTCACACATCCGACCCTCTCACGGTGCAGGTATTGCCCATACGACCCTCTCACGGTGCAGGAGTCACCCATCCGACCCTCTCATGGTGTACAAGACACCCATCCGACCCTCTCACGGTGTAGGAGTCAACCATCCGACCCTCTCACAGTGTACGAGACACCTATCCGACCCTCTCACGGTGTACGAGACATCCACCTGACCCTCTCCCGGTGCAGGTATCACCCATCCGACCCTCTCACGGTGTACGAGACACCCATCCGTCCCTCTCACGGTGTACGAGACACCCATCCGTCCCTCTCACGGTGTAGGAGTCACCCATCTGACCCTCTCATGGTGTCGGTATCACCCATCTGACCCTCTAACGGTGCAGATATCTCGCATGTGACCCTCTCACGGTGTAGGAGTCACCCATCCGACCCTCTCATGGGGTAGGAGTCACCCATCCGACCCTCTCACGGTGCAGGAGTCACCCATCTGACCCTCTCACGGTGTACGAGATACCCATCCGACCCTCTCAAGGTGCAGGAGTCACCCATCCGACCCTCTCATGGGGTAGGAGTCACCGATCCGACCCTCTCACGGTGCAGGAGTCACCTATCCGACCCTCTCACGGTGCAGGTATCACCCATCCGACCCTCTCACGGTGTAGTTATCTCCCATCTGGCCCTCTAACGGTGCAGGTATCTCCCATGTGACCCTCTCACGGTGCAGGAGTCACCCATCCGACCCTCTCACGGTGCAGGTATCACCCATCTGACCCTCACACGGTGCAGGTATCACCCATCTGACCCTCTCACGGTGTAGTTATCTCCCATCTGGCACTCTAACGGTGCAGGTATCTCCCATGTGACCCTCTCACGGTGCAGGAGTCACCCATCCGACCCTCTCATGATGCAGGAGTCACCCATCTGACCCTCTCATGGTGTAGGAGTCACCCATCCGACCCTCTCACGGTGCAGGTATCACCCATCCGACCCTCTCACGGTGCAGGGTCACCCATCCGACCATCTCACGGTGTAGGAGTCAACTATCTGACCCTATCATGGTGCAGGAGTCACCCATCCGACCCTCTCAAGGTGTAGGAGTCACCCATCCGACCCTCTCATCGTGTACGAGACACCCATCCGACACCATCACGGTGTAGGAGTCACCCATCTGAACCTCTCACGGTGTACGAGACACACATCCGACCCTCTCACGGTGTAGGAGTCACCCATCTGACCCTCTGATGCTGCAGGTATCACCCATCCGACACACTCACATTGTACAAGACACCCATTCGACCCTCTCACATTGTACAAGTCACCCATCTGACCCTCTCACGGTGTAGGAGTCACACATCTGACCCTCTCACGGTGCAGCTATCACCCATCTGACCCTCTAACGGTGCAGGTATCCCGCATGTGACCCTCTCACGGAGCAGGAGTCACCCATCTGACCCTCTCACGGTGCAGGTATCACCCATCCGACCAACTCACAGTGTAGGAGTCACCCATCCGACACTCTCATGGTGTAGGAGACACCCATCCGACCCTCTCATGGTGTAGGAGTCACCCATCCGACCCTCTCACGGTGTACGAGACACCCATCCGACCCTCTCACGGTGTAGGAGACACCCATCTGACCCTCTAACGGTGCAGGTATCACCCATCCGACCCTCTCATGGTGTATGAGACACCCATCCGACCCTATCAAGTTGTAGGAGTCACCCATCCGACCCTCTCACGGTGTAGGAGTCACCCATCCGACCCTCTCACGGTGTAGGAGTCACCCATCTGACCCACTCCCGGTGCAGGTATCACCCATCTGACACTCTCATGGTGCAAGAGTCACCCATCCGATCCTCTCACATTGTACGAGACACCCATCCGACCCTCTCACGGTGTAGAAGTCACCCATCCGACCCTCTAATGGTGCAGGAGTCACCCATCCGATCCTCTCACAGTGCAGGAGTCACCCATCTGACCCCCTCACGTGTAGGAGTCACCCATCCGACCCCCTCACGGTGTAGGAGTCACCCATCTGACCCTCTCACGGTGTATGAGTCGCCCTTCTGACCCTCTTGTTGTGCAGGAGTCACCCATCTGACCCTCTCACAGTGCAGGAGTCACCCATCCGACCCTCTCAAGGTGCAGGTATCTCACATCTGACACTCTCACAGTGCAGGAGTCACCCATCCGACCCTCTGACGGTGCAGGTATCACCCATCCGACCCTCTCACGGTGCAGGTATCACCCATCTGACCCTGTCATGGTGCAGGAGTCACCCATCTGACCCTGTCACGGTGCAGGTATCACCCATCTGACCCTCCCTGGTGCAGGTATCTCCCATCTGACCCTCTCACGGTGTAGGAGTCACCTATCCGACCCTCTCTTGGTGTAGGAGTCACCCATACGATCCTCTCATCGTGTAGGAGTCACCCATCTGACCCTCTCCCGGTGCAGGTATCACCCATCTGACCCTCTCATGGTGCAGGAGTCACACGTCCGACCCTCTCACGGTGTAGGAGTCACCCATCCGACCCTCTCCCTGTGTAGGTATCACCCATCTGACCCTCTCATGGTGCAGGTATCACCCATCCGACCCTCTCATGGTGTAGGAGTCACCCATCCGACCCTCTCACGGTGTAGGAGTCACCCATCCAACCCTCTCACGGTGTAGGAGTCACCCATCCGACCCTCTCACGGTGTACGAGTCGCCCTTCTGACCCTCTTGTGGTGCAGGAGTCACCCATCCGACCCCCTCACGGTGTAGGAGTCACCCATCTGACCCTCTCACGGTGTACGAGTCGCCTTTCTGACCCTCTTGTTGTGCAGGAGTCACCCATCTGACCCTCTCACAGTGCAGGAGTCACCCATCTGACCCTCTCACAGTGCAGGAGTCACCCATCTGACCCTCTCAAGGTGCAGGTATCTCACATCTGACACTCTCACAGTGCAGGAGTCACCCATCCGACCCTCTGACGGTGCAGGTATCACACATCTGACCCTGTCACGGTGCAGGAGTCACCCATCCAACCCTCTCACGGTGCAGGTATCACCCATCTGACCCTCCCTGGTGCAGGTATCTCCCATCTGACCCTCTCACGGTGTAGGATTCACCTATCCGACCCTCTCATGGTGCAGGAGTCACACTTCCGACCCTCTCACGGTGTAGGAGTCACCCATCTGACTCTCTCACGGTGTAGGAGTCACCCATCCGACCCTCTCACGGTGTAGGAGTCACCCATCTGACCCACTCCCGGTGCAGGTATCACCCATCTGACACTCTCATGGTGCAAGAGTCACCCATACGATCCTCTCACATTGTACGAGACACCTATCCGACCCTCTCACGGTGTACGAATCACCCATCTGACCCTCTCACGGTGCAGGTATCACCCATCCGACCAACTCACAGTGTAGGAGTCACCCATCCGACACTCTCATGGTGTAGGAGACACCCATCCGACCCTCTCACGGTGTAGGAGTCACCCATCCGACCCTCTCACGGTGTAGGAGACACCCATCTGACCCTCTAACGGTGCAGGTATCACCCATCCGACCCTCTCATGGTGTATGAGACACCCATCCGACCCTCTCAAGTTGTAGGAGTCACCAATCCGACACTCTCACGGTGTACGAGTCACACATCCGACCCTCTCACGGTGTATGAGTCACCCATCCGACCCTCTCACGGTGTAGGAGTCACCCATCCGACCCTCTCACGGTGTACGAGTCGCCCTTCTGACCCTCTTGTGGTGCAGGAGTCACCCATCCGACCCCCTCACGGTGTAGGTGTCACCCATCTGACCCTCTCACGGTGTACGAGTCGCCCTTCTGACCCTCTTGTTGTGCAGGAGTCACCCATCTGACCCTCTCACAGTGCAGGAGTCACCCATCTGACCCTCTCACAGTGCAGGAGTCACCCATCCGACCCTATGACGGTGCAGGTATCACCCATCTGACCCTGTCACGGTGCAGGAGTCACCCATCCGACCCTCTCACGGTGCAGGTATCACCCATCTGACCCTCCCTGGTGCAGGTATCTCCCATCTGACCCTCTCACGGTGTAGGATTCACCTATCCGACCCTCTCTTGGTGTAGGAGTCACACATACGATCCTCTCATCGTGTAGGAGTCACCCATCTGACCCTCTCCCGGTGCAGGTATCACCCATCTGTCCCTCTCATGGTGCAGGAGTCACACTTCCGACCCTCTCACGGTGTAGGAGTCACCCATCTGACTCTCTCCCTGTGCAGGTATCACCCATCTGACCCTCTCATGGTGCAGGTATCACCCATCCGACCCTCTCATGGTGTAGGAGTCACCCATCCGACACTCTCATGGTGTAGGAGACACCCATCCGACCCTCTCACGGTGTAGGAGTCACCCATCCGACCCTCTCACGGTGTAGGAGACACCCATCTGACCCTCTAACGGTGCAGGTATCACCCATCCGACCCTCTCATGGTGTATGAGACACCCATCCAACCCTCTCAAGTTGTAGGAGTCACCCATCCGACCCTCTCACGGTGTACGAGTCACCCATCCGACCCTCTCACGGTGTACGAGTCGCCCTTCTGACCCTCTTGTGGTGCAGGAGTCACCCATCTGACCCTCTCACAGTGCAGGAGTCACCCATCTGACCCCCTCACGGTGTAGGAGTCACCCATCCGACCCCCTCACGGTGTAGGAGTCACCCATCTGACCCTCTCACGGTGTATGAGTCGCCCTTCTGACCCTCTTGTTGTGCAGGAGTCACCCATCTGACCCTCTCACAGTGCAGGAGTCACCCATCTGACCCTCTCACAGTGCAGGAGTCACCCATCTGACCCTCTCAAGGTGCAGGTATCTCACATCTGACACTCTCACAGTGCAGGAGTCACCCATCCGACCCTCTGACGGTGCAGGTATCACCCATCTGACCCTGTCACGGTGCAGGTATCACCCATCTGACCCTCCCTGGTGCAGGTATCTCCCATCTGACCCTCTCACGGTGTAGGAGTCACCTATCCGACCCTCTCTTGGTGTAGGAGTCACCCATACGATCCTCTCATCGTGTAGGAGTCACCCATCTGACCCTCTCCCGGTGCAGGTATCGCCCATCTGACCCTCTCATGGTGCAGGAGTCACACGTCCGACCCTCTCACGGTGTAGGAGTCACCCATCCGACCCTCTCCCTGTGTAGGTATCACCCATCTGACCCTCTCATGGTGCAGGAGTCACACGTCCGACACTCTCACGGTGTAGGAGTCACCCATCCGACCCTCTCCCTGTGTAGGTATCACCCATCTGACCCTCTCATGGTGCAGGTATCACCCATCCGACCCTCTCATGGTGTAGGAGTCACCCATCCGACCCTCTCACGGTGTAGGAGTCACCCATCCGACCCTCTCACGGTGTAGGAGTCACCCATCCGACCCTCTCACGGTGTACGAGTCGCCCTTCTGACCCTCTTGTGGTGCAGGAGTCACCCATCCGACCCCCTCACGGTGTAGGAGTCACCCATCTGACCCTCTCACGGTGTACGAGTCGCCTTTCTGACCCTCTTGTTGTGCAGGAGTCACCCATCTGACCCTCTCACAGTGCAGGAGTCACCCATCTGACCCTCTCACAGTGCAGGAGTCACCCATCTGACCCTCTCAAGGTGCAGGTATCTCACATCTGACACTCTCACAGTGCAGGAGTCACCCATCCGACCCTCTGACGGTGCAGGTATCACACATCTGACCCTGTCACGGTGCAGGAGTCACCCATCCAACCCTCTCACGGTGCAGGTATCACCCATCTGACCCTCCCTGGTGCAGGTATCTCCCATCTGACCCTCTCACGGTGTAGGATTCACCTATCCGACCCTCTCATGGTGCAGGAGTCACACTTCCGACCCTCTCACGGTGTAGGAGTCACCCATCTGACTCTCTCACGGTGTAGGAGTCACCCATCCGACCCTCTCACGGTGTAGGAGTCACCCATCTGACCCACTCCCGGTGCAGGTATCACCCATCTGACACTCATGGTTTTAGAGTCACCCATACGATCCTCTCACATTGTACGAGACACCTATCCGACCCTCTCACGGTGTACGAATCACCCATCTGACCGTCTCACGGTGCAGGTATCACCCATCCGACCAACTCACAGTGTAGGAGTCACCCATCCGACACTCTCATGGTGTAGGAGACACCCATCCGACCCTCTCACGGTGTAGGAGTCACCCATCCGACCCTCTCACGGTGTAGGAGACACCCATCTGACCCTCTAACGGTGCAGGTATCACCCATCCGACCCTCTCATGGTGTATGAGACACCCATCCGACCCTCTCAAGTTGTAGGAGTCACCAATCCGACACTCTCACGGTGTACGAGTCACCCATCCGACCCTCTCACGGTGTATGAGTCACCCATCCGACCCTCTCACGGTGTAGGAGTCACCCATCCGAGCCTCTCACGGTGTACGAGTCGCCCTTCTGACCCTCTTGTGGTGCAGGAGTCACCCATCCGACCCCCTCACGGTGTAGGAGTCACCCATCTGACCCTCTCACGGTGTACGAGTCGCCCTTCTGACCCTCTTGTTGTGCAGGAGTCACCCATCTGACCCTCTCACAGTGCAGGAGTCACCCATCTGACCCTCTCACAGTGCAGGAGTCACCCATCTGACCCTCTCAAGGTGCAGGTATCTCACATCTGACACTCTCACAGTGCAGGAGTCACCCATCCGACCCTCTGACGGTGCAGGTATCACCCATCTGACCCTGTCACGGTGCAGGAGTCACCCATCTGACCCACTCCCGGTGCAGGTATCACCCATCTGACACTCTCATGGTGCAAGAGTCACCCATCCGATCCTCTCACATTGTACGAGACACCCATCCGACCCTCTCACGGTGTAGAAGTCACCCATCCGACCCTCTAATGGTGCAGGAGTCACCCATCCGATCCTCTCACGGTGTAAGTATCTCACATCTGACCCTCTAACGGTGCAGGTATCTCCCATGTGACCCTCTCACGGTGTAGGAGTCACCCATCCGACCCTCTCACGGTGTAGGAGACACCCATCTGACCCTCTAACGGTGTATGAGACACACATCCGACCCTCTCAAGTTGTAGGAGTCACCAATCTGACACTCTCATGGTGTACGAGTCACCCATCCGACCCTCTGACGGTGTATGAGTCACCCATCTGACCCTGTCACGGTGCAGGAGTCACCCATCCGACCCTCTCACGGTGCAGGTATCTCCCATCTGACCCTCTCACGGTGTAGGAGTCACCTATCCGACCCTCTCTTGGTATAGGAGTCACCCATACGATCCTCTCATCGTGTAGGAGTCACCCATCTGACCCTCTCCCGGTGCAGGTATCACCCATCTGACCCTCTCATGGTGCAGGAGTCACACTTCCGACCCTCTCACGGTGTAGGAGTCACCCATCTGACCCTCTCCCTGTGCAGGTATCACCCATCTGACCCTCTCATGGTGCAGGTATCACCCATCCGACCCTCTCATGGTGTAGGAGTCACCCATCCGACCCTCTCACGGTGTAGGAGTCACCCATCCGACCCTCTCACGGTGTAGGAGTCACCCATCCGACCCTCTCACGGTGTACGAGTCGCCCTTCTGACCCTCTTGTGGTGCAGGAGTCACCCATCTGACCCTCTCACAGTGCAGGAGTCACCCATCTGACCCTCTCAAGGTGCAGGTATCTCACATCTGACACTCTCACAGTGCAGGAGTCACCCATCCGACCCTCTGACGGTGCAGGTACCACCCATGTGACCCTGTCACGGTGCAGGAGTCACCCATCCGACCCTCTCACGGTGCAGGTATCACCCATCTGACCCTCCCTGGTGCAGGTATCTCCCATCTGACCCTCTCACGGTGTAGGAGACACCCATCCGACCCTCTCACGGTGTAGGAGTCACCCATCCGACCCTCTCACGGTGTAGGAGACACCCATCTGACCCTCTAACGGTGCAGGTATCACCCATCCGACCCTCTCATGGTGTATGAGACACCCATCCGACCCTCTCAAGTTGTAGGAGTCACCAATCCGACACTCTCACGGTGTACAAGACACCCATCTGACCCTCTCATGGTGCAGGTATCACCGATCCGACCCTCTCATGGTGTAGGAGTCACCCATCCGACCCTCTCACGGTGCAGGAGTCACCCATCTGACCCACTCCCGGTGCAGGTATCACCCATCTGACACTCTCATGGTGCAAGAGTCACCCATCCAATCCTGTGACATTCTACGAGACACCCATCCGACCCTCTCACGGTGTAGAAGTCACCCATCCGACCCTCTAATGATGCAGGAGTCACCCATCCGATCCTCTCACGGTGTAAGTATCTCCCATCTGACCCTCTCATGATGCAGGAGTCACCCATCCGACCCTCTCATGGTGTAGGAGTCACCCATCCGACCCTCTCACGGTGTAGGAGTCACCCATCCGACCCTCTCACGGTGCAGGAGTCACCCATCTGACCCACTCCCGGTGCAGGTATCACCCATCTGACACTCTCATGGTGCAAGAGTCACCCATCCAATCCTGTGACATTCTACGAGACACCCATCCGACCCTCTCACGGTGTAGAAGTCACCCATCCGACCCTCTAATGATGCAGGAGTCACCCATCCGATCCTCTCACGGTGTAAGTATCTCCCATCTGACCCTCTAACGGTGCAGGTATCTCCCATGTGACCCTCTCACGGTGCAGGAGTCACCCATCCGACCCTCTCATGATGCAGGAGTCACCCATCCGACCCTTTCATTGTGTAGGAGTCACCCATCCGACCCTCTCACGGTGTAGGAGTCACCCATCCAACCCTCTCACGGTGCAGGTATCACCCATCAGACCCTTTCATTGTGTAGGAGTCACCCATCCGACACTCTCACGGTGCAGGTATCACCCATCTGACCCTCTAGCGGTGCAGGTATCACCCATCCGACCCTCTCATGGTGTATGAGACACCCATCAGACCCTCTCAAGTTGTAGGAGTCACCCATCCGACCCTCTCACGGTGTACGAGTCGCCCATCTGACCCTCTTGTGGTGCAGGAGTCACCCATTCGACCCCCTCACGGTGTAGGAGTCACCCATCCGACCCTTCACGGTCTAGGAGTTACCCATCCAACCCTCGCACGGTGTAGGTATCACCCATCGGACCCTCTCACGGTGCTGGTATCACCCATCCGACCCTCTCACGGTGCAGGTATCACCCATCTGACCCTCCCACAGTGCAGGAGTCACCCATCCGACCCTCTCATGGTGTAGGAGTTACCAATCCGACCCTCTCACGGAGCAGGAGTCACCTATCCGAGGGTCTCAAGGTGCAGGAGTCACCCATCCGAACCTCTCACGGTGTAGGAGTCACCCATCCGACCCTCTCAAGGTGTACGAGACACCCATCTGACCCTCTCACGGTGCAGGTATCACTCATCTGACCCTCCCTGGTACAGGTATCTCCCATCTGACTATCTCATGGTGTACGAGACACCCATCTGACCCACTCACGGTGTAGGAGTCACCCATCCGAACCTCTGACGGTGCTGGAGTCACCCATCCGACCATCTCCCGGTGCAGGCATCACCCATCCGACCCACTCACGGTGCAGGAGTCACCCATCCGACCCTCTCACGGTGCAGGTATCACCCATCCGACCCACTCACGGTGCAGGAGTCACACATCCGACCCTCTCACGGTGCAGGTATCACCCATCTGACCCTCTGACGGTGTACGAGATACCCATCCGACCCACTCACGGTGCAGGAGTTACCCATGTGACCCTCTCACGGTGCAGGAACACCCATCCGACCTTCTCATGGTGTTGGAGTCAACTATCTGACCCTCTCACGGTGCAGGAGTCACCCATCTGACCCTCTAACGGTGTAGGAGTCACCCATCCGACCCTCTCACTGTGTACGAGACACCGATCCGACCCTCTCATGGTGCAGGAGTCACCCATCCGACCCTCTCACGGTGCAGGAGTCACCCAACTGACCCTCTCACTTTGCAGGTATCACCCATCCGACCCTCTCACGGTGCAGGTATCACCCATCCGACACTCTCATGATGCAGGAGTCACCCATCCGACCCTCTCACGGTGTACGAGATACCCATCTGACACTTTCACGGTGCCGGTATCACCCATCCGACCCTTTCCCGATGTACGAGACACACATCTGACCCTCTAACGGTGCAGGTATCTCCCATGTGACCCTCTCACTTTGTACAAGACACCCATCTGACCCTCTCAATGTGTAGGAGTCACACATCCGACCCTCTCACGGTGCAGGTATCGCCCATCTGACCCTGTCACGGTGCAGGAGTCACCTATCCGACCTACTCACGGTGCAGGAGTTACCCATCCGACCCTCTCAAGCTGCAGGAGTCACCAATCCGACCCTCTCATGGTGTAGGAGTCACCCATGTGACCCTCTCATGGTGCAGGAGTCACCCATCCGACCCTCTCACGGTGCTGGAGTCACCCATCTGACCCTCTCACGGTGCTGGAGTCACCCATCTGACCCTCTCACGGTGCAGGTATCACCCATCTGACCCTCTCATGGTGTAGGAGTCACCCATGTGACCCTCTCATGGTGCAGGAGTCACCCATCTGAACCTCTCACAGTGCTGGAGTCACCCATCTGACCCTCTCACGGTGCAGGTATCACACATCTGACCCTCTCACGGTTTAGGAGTCACCCATCCGACCCTCTCATGGTGCTGGAGTCACCCATCTGACCCTCTCATGGTGCAGGTATCACCCATCTGACCCTCCCTTGTACAGGTATCTCACATCTGACCCTGTCACGGTGTACGAGACAGCCATCCGACCCTCTCACAGTGTAGGAGTCACCTATCCGACCCTCTCACGGTGTACGAGTCACCCATCCGACCCTCTCACGGTGCAGGTATCACCCATGTCACCCACTCTCTGTGTAGGAGTCACCCATCCGAACCTCTCATGGTGTAGGAGACACCCATCCGACCCTCTCACAGTGTAGGAGTCACCCATCCGACCCTCTCACGGTGTACGAGACACCCATCCGATCCTCTCACGGTGCAGGTATCACCCATCTGATCCTCTCACAGTGCAGGAGTCACCCATCTGACCCTCTCACGGTGCAGGAGTCACCCATCCGACCCTCTCACGGTGCAGGTATCACCCATCTGACCCTCTTACAGTGCAGGAGTCACCCATCCGACACTCTCACGGTGCAGGTATCACCCATCTGACCCTCTCACAATGCAGGAGTCACCCATCCGACCCTCTCACATTGTACAAGTCACCCATCTGACCCTCTCACGGTGTAGGAGTCACCCATCCGACCCTCTCACGGTGCAGGTATCACCCATCTGACCCTCTAACGGTGCAGGTATCACCCATCCGACCCTCTCATGGTGTATGAGACACCCATCAGACCCTCTCAAGTTGTAGGAGTCACCAATCCGACCCTCTCACGGTGTACGAGTCGCCCATCTGACCCTCTTGTGGTGCAGGAGTCACCCATTCGACCCCCTGACGGTGTAGGAGTCACCCATCCGACCCTCGCACGGTGTAGGAGTCACCCATCCGACCCTCTCACGGTGCTGGTATCACCCATCCGACCCTCTCACGGTGCAGGTATCACCCATCTGACCCTCTCACAGTGCAGGAGTCACCCATCCGACCCTCTCATGGGGTAGGAGTCACCCATCCGACCTTCTCACGGTGCAGGTATCACCCATCCGACCCTCTCACGGTGCAGGAGTCACCCATCCGACCCTCTCACGGTGCAGGAGTCACCCATCCGACCCTCTCACAGTGCAGGTATCACCCATCCGACCCTCTCACAGTGTAGGAGTCACCCATCCGACCCTCTCAAGGTGTACGAGACACCCATCTGACCCTCTCACGGTGCAGGTATCTCCCATCTGACCAGCTCATGGTGTACGAGACACCCATCTGACCCTCTCACGGTGTAGGAGTCACCCATCTGACTCTGTCACGGTGTACTAGACAGCCATCTGACCCTCTCACGGTTTAGGAGACACCCATCTGACCCTCTCACGGTGCATGTATCACCCATCGGACCCTCTCACCGTGTAGGAGTCACCCATCCGACCTTCTCCCGGTGAAGGGGTCACCCATCCGACCCTCTCACGGTGCAGGTATCACCCATCTGACCCTCCCTGGTACAGGTATCTCCCATCTGACCAGCTCACGGTGTACGAGTCACCCATCCGACCCTCTCTCGGTGTACGAGACAGCCATCCGACCCTCTCACGGTGTACGAGTCACCCATCCGACCCTCTCACGGTGTACGAGACAGCCATCCGACCCTCTCACGGTGTACGAGTCACCCATCCGACCCTGTCACGGTGTACGAGACAGCCATCCGACCCTCTCACGGTGTACGAGTCACCCATCCGACCCTCTCACGGTGCAGGTGTCACCCATCCGACCCTCTCACGGTGCAGGAGTCACCCATCCGAACCTCTCACGGTGCAGGTATCTCCCATCTGACCCTCTAACCGTGCAGGTATCTCCCATGTGACCCTCTCACGGTGCTGGAGCCACCCATCTGACCCTCTCACGGTGCAGGAGTCACCCATCCGACCCTCTCACGGTGCAGTTATCACCTATCTGACCCTCTCACAGTGCAGGAGTCACCCATCTGATCCTCTCACGGTGCAGGAGTCACCCATCCGACCCTCTCACGGTGTACGAGTCACACATCTGACCGTCTCACGGTGCAGGTATCACCCATCCGTCCCACTCTCTGTGTAGGAGTCACCCATCCGACCCTCTCATGGTGTAGGAGTGACCCATCCGACCCTCTCACGGTGTAGGAGTCACCCATCCGACCCTCTCACAGTGCAGGTATCACCCATCTGACCCTCTCACGGTGTAGGAGTCACCCATCCGACTCTGTCACAGTGTACTAGACAGCCATCCGACCCTCTCACGGTTTAGGAGACACCCATCTGACCCTCTCACGGTGCAGGTATCACCCATCCGACCCTCTCACTGTGTAGGAGTCACCCATCCGACCTTCTCCCGGTGAAGGGGTCACCCATCCGACCCTCTCACGGTGCAGGTATCACCCATCTGACCCTCCCTGGTACAGGTATCTCCCATCTGACCAGCTCATGGTGTACGAGACACCCATCTGACCCTCTCACGGTGTAGGAGTCACCCATCCGACTCTGTCACGGTGTACTAGACAGCCATCCGACCCTCTCACGGTTTAGGAGACACCCATCTGACCCTCTCACGGTGCATGTATCACCCATCCGACCCTCTCACTGTGTAGGAGTCACCCATCCGACCCTCTCACGGTGTACGAGTCACCCATCCGACCCTCTCACGGTGCAGGTATCACCCATCTGACCCACTCTCTGTGTAGGAGTCACCCATCCGACCCTCTCATGGTGTAGGAGACACCCATCCGACCCTGTCACGGTGTACGAGACAGCCATCCGACCCTCTCACGGTGTACGAGTCACCCATCCGACCCTCTCACGGTGCAGGTATCACCCATCCGACCCTCTCACGGTGCAGGTGTCACCCATCCGACCCTCTCACGGTGCAGGTATCACCCATCTGACCCTCTCACGGTGCAGGAGTCACCCATCAGACGCTCTCACGGTGCAGGAGTCACCCATCCGAACCTCTCACGGTGCAGGTATCTCCCATCTGACCCTCTAACCGTGCAGGTATCTCCCATGTGACCTTCTCACGGAGCAGGAGTCACCCATCCGACCCTCTCATGGTTTAGGAGTCACCCATCTGACCCTCTCACGGTGCAGGTATCACCCATCTGACCAGCTCATGGTGTACGAGACACCCATCTGACCCTCTCACGGTGTAGGAGTCACCCATCCGACTCTGTCACGGTGTACTAGACAGCCATCCGACCCTCTCACGGTTTAGGAGACACCCATCTGACCCTCTCACGGTGCATGTATCTCCCATCGGACCCTCCCTGGTACAGGTATCTCCCATCTGACCAGCTCATGGTGTACGAGACACCCATCTGACCCTCTCACGGTGTAGGAGTCACCCATCTGACTCTGTCACGGTGTACTAGACAGCCATCCGACCCTCTCACGGTTTAGGAGACACCCA
The DNA here is from genome assembly GCF_030144855.1 of Hypanus sabinus. NCBI lineage: Eukaryota > Metazoa > Chordata > Chondrichthyes > Myliobatiformes > Dasyatidae > Hypanus > Hypanus sabinus. The sequence continues at coordinate 52,560,473 of NC_082726.1, forward strand.
TCTGACCCTCTCACGGTGCATGTATCACCCATCGGACCCTCTCACTGTGTAGGAGTCACCTATCCGACCTTCTGCCGGTGAAGGGGTCACCCATCCGACCCTCTCACGGTGCAGGTATCACCCATCTGACCCTCCCTGGTACAGGTATCTCCCATCTGACCAGCTCATGGTGTACGAGACACCCATCTGACCCTCTCACGGTGTAGGAGTCACCGATCCGACTCTGTCACGGTGTACTAGACAGCCATCCGACCCTCTCACGGTTTAGGAGACACCCATCTGACCCTCTCACGGTGCATGTATCACCCATCCGACCCTCTCACGGTTCAGGTATCACCCATCCGACCCTCTCATGGTGTAGGAGACACCCATCCGACCCTCTCACGGTGCAGGTATCACCCATCTGACCCTCTCACGGTGCAGGAGTCACCCATCCGAAGCTCTCACGGTGCAGGAGTCACCCATCCGAACCTCTCATGGTGCAGGAGTCACCCATCCGAACCTCTCACGGTGCAGGTATCTCCCATCTGACCCTCCCTGGTACAGGTATCTCCCATCTGACCAGCTCATGGTGTACGAGACACCCATCTGACCCTCTCACGGTGTAGGAGTCACCCATCCGACTCTGTCACGGTGTACTAGACAGCCATCCGACCCTCTCACGGTTTAGGAGACACCCATCTGACCCTCTCACGGTGCATGTATCACCCATCCGACCCTCTCACTGTGTAGGAGTCACCCATCCGACCCTCTCACGGTGTACGAGTCACCCATCCGACCCTCTCACGGTGCAGGTATCACCCATCTGACCCACTCTCTGTGTAGGAGTCACCCATCCGACCCTCTCATGGTGTAGGAGACACCCATCCGACCCTGTCACGGTGTACGAGACAGCCATCCGACCCTCTCACGGTGCAGGTATCACCCATCCGACCCTCTCACGGTGCAGGTGTCACCCATCCGACCCTCTCACGGTGCAGGTATCACCCATCTGACCCTCTCACGGTGCAGGAGTCACCCATCAGACGCTCTCACGGTGCAGGAGTCACCCATCCGAACCTCTCACGGTGCAGGTATCTCCCATCTGACCCTCTAACCGTGCAGGTATCTCCCATGTGACCTTCTCACGGAGCAGGAGTCACCCATCCGACCCTCTCATGGTTTAGGAGTCACCCATCTGACCCTCTCACGGTGCAGGTATCACCCATCTGACCAGCTCATGGTGTACGAGACACCCATCTGACCCTCTCACGGTGTAGGAGTCACCCATCCGACTCTGTCACGGTGTACTAGACAGCCATCCGACCCTCTCACGGTTTAGGAGACACCCATCTGACCCTCTCACGGTGCATGTATCTCCCATCGGACCCTCCCTGGTACAGGTATCTCCCATCTGACCAGCTCATGGTGTACGAGACACCCATCTGACCCTCTCACGGTGTAGGAGTCACCCATCTGACTCTGTCACGGTGTACTAGACAGCCATCCGACCCTCTCACGGTTTAGGAGACACCCATCTGACCCTCTCACGGTGCATGTATCACCCATCGGACCCTCTCACTGTGTAGGAGTCACCTATCCGACCTTCTGCCGGTGAAGGGGTCACCCATCCGACCCTCTCACGGTGCAGGTATCACCCATCTGACCCTCCCTGGTACAGGTATCTCCCATCTGACCAGCTCATGGTGTACGAGACACCCATCTGACCCTCTCACGGTGTAGGAGTCACCCATCCGACTCTGTCACGGTGTACTAGACAGCCATCCGACCCTCTCACGGTTTAGGAGACACCCATCTGACCCTCTCACGGTGCATGTATCACCCATCCGACCCTCTCACGGTTCAGGTATCACCCATCCGACCCTCTCATGGTGTAGGAGACACCCATCCGACCCTCTCACGGTGTAGGAGTCACCCATCCGACCCTGTCACGGTGTACGAGACAGCCATCCGACCCTCTCACGGTTTAGGAGACACCCATCTGACCCTCTCACGGTGCATGTATCACCCATCCGACCCTCTCACGGTGCAGGTGTCACCCATCTGACCCTCTCACGGTGCAGGTGTCACCCATCCGACCCTCTCACGGTGCAGGTATCACCCATCTGACCCTCTCACGGTGCAGGAGTCACCCATCCGAAGCTCTCACGGTGCAGGAGTCACCCATCCGAACCTCTCATGGTGCAGGAGTCACCCATCCGAACCTCTCACGGTGCAGGTATCTCCCATCTGACCCTCTAACCGTGCAGGTATCTCCCATGTGACCTTCTCACGGTGCAGGAGTCACCCATCCGACCCTCTCACGATGCAGGAGTCACCCATCTGACCCTCTCACGGTGCTGGAGCCACCCATCTGACCCTCTCACAGTGCAGGAGTCACCCATCTGACCCTCTCACGGTGCAGGAGTCACCCAACGGACACTCTCACGGTGCAGGTATCACCTATCTGACCCTCTCACAGTGCAGGAGTCACCCATCTGATCCTCTCACGGTGCAGGAGTCACCCATCCGACCCTCTCACGGTGCAGGTATCACCTATCTGACCCTCTCACAGTGCAGGAGTCACCCATCCGACCCTCTCACATTGTACAAGTCACCCATCTGACCCTCTCACGGTGTAGGAGTCACCCATCCGACCCTCTCACGGTGCAGGTATCACACATCTGACCCTCTCAGGGTGCAGGTATCACCCATCTGACCCTGCCTGTTACAGGTATCTCCCATCTGACCATCTCATGGTGTACGAGACACCCATCCGACCCTCTCACAGTGCAGGTATCACCCATCCGACCCTCTCACGGTGTAGGAGTCACCCATCCGAAACTCTGACGGTGCTGGAGTCACCCATCCGACCCTCTCATGGTGTACGAGACACCCATCCGACCCTCTCACGGTGCAGGTATCACCCATCTGACCCTCTCACGGTGTAGGAGTCACCCATCCGACCTTCTCACGGTGCAGGTTGTCACCCATCTGAGCCTCTCACGGTGCTGGAGTCACCCATCCGACCCTCTCATGGTGTACGAGACACCCATCCGACCCTCTCACGGTGCAGGTATCACCCATCTGACCCTCTCACGGTGTAGGAGTCACCCATCCGACCTTCTCACGGTGCAGGTTGTCACCCATCTGAGCCTCTCACGGTGTAGGAGTCACCCATCCGACCCTCTCAAGGTTTACGAGACACCCATCTGACCCTCTCACGGAGCAGGTATCACCCATCTGACCCTCCCTGGTACAGGTATCTCCCATCTGACCATCTCATTGTCTACGAGACACCCATCCGACCCTCTCACGGTGTAGGAGTCACTCATCCGAACCTCTCACGGTGCTGGATTCACCCATCCGACCCTCTCATGGTGTACGAGTCACCCATCCGACCCTCTCAAGGTGTACGAGACACCCATCTGACCCTCTCACGGTGCAGGTATCACCCATCTGACCCTCCCTGGTACAGCTATCTCCCATCTGACCATCTCATGGTGTACGAGACACCCATCCGACCCTCTCAGGGTGTAGGAGTCACCCATCTGAACCTCTGACGGTGCTGGAGTCACCCATCCGACCCTCTCATGGTGTACGAGACACCCATCTGACCCTCTCACGATGTCGGAGTCACCCATCCGACCCTCTCATCGTGTAGGAGTCACCCATCTGACCCTCTGCCGGTGCAGGTATCACCAATTCGACCCACTCACGGTGTAGGAGTCACACATCCGACCCTCTCACGGTGCAGGTATCACCCATCTGACCCTCTCACGGTGCAGGAGTCACCCATCCGACCCTCTCACGGTGCAGGTATCACCTATCTGACCCTCTCACAGTGCAGGAGTCACCCATCCGACCCTCTCACATTGTACAAGTCACCCATCTGACCCTCTCACGGTGTAGGAGTCACCCATCCGACCCTCTCACGGTGCAGGTATCACACATCTGACCCTCTCAGGGTGCAGGTATCACCCATCTGACCCTGCCTGTTACAGGTATCTCCCATCTGACCATCTCATGGTGTACGAGACACCCATCCGACCCTCTCACAGTGCAGGTATCACCCATCCGACCCTCTCACGGTGTAGGAGTCACCCATCCGAAACTCTGACGGTGCTGGAGTCACCCATCCGACCCTCTCATGGTGTACGAGACACCCATCCGACCCTCTCACGGTGCAGGTATCACCCATCTGACCCTCTCACGGTGTAGGAGTCACCCATCCGACCTTCTCACGGTGCAGGTTGTCACCCATCTGAGCCTCTCACGGTGCTGGAGTCACCCATCCGACCCTCTCATGGTGTACGAGACACCCATCCGACCCTCTCACGGTGCAGGTATCACCCATCTGACCCTCTCACGGTGTAGGAGTCACCCATCCGACCTTCTCACGGTGCAGGTTGTCACCCATCTGAGCCTCTCACGGTGTAGGAGTCACCCATCCGACCCTCTCAAGGTTTACGAGACACCCATCTGACCCTCTCACGGAGCAGGTATCACCCATCTGACCCTCCCTGGTACAGGTATCTCCCATCTGACCATCTCATTGTCTACGAGACACCCATCCGACCCTCTCACGGTGTAGGAGTCACTCATCCGAACCTCTCACGGTGCTGGATTCACCCATCCGACCCTCTCATGGTGTACGAGTCACCCATCCGACCCTCTCAAGGTGTACGAGACACCCATCTGACCCTCTCACGGTGCAGGTATCACCCATCTGACCCTCCCTGGTACAGCTATCTCCCATCTGACCATCTCATGGTGTACGAGACACCCATCCGACCCTCTCAGGGTGTAGGAGTCACCCATCTGAACCTCTGACGGTGCTGGAGTCACCCATCCGACCCTCTCATGGTGTACGAGACACCCATCTGACCCTCTCACGATGTCGGAGTCACCCATCCGACCCTCTCATCGTGTAGGAGTCACCCATCTGACCCTCTGCCGGTGCAGGTATCACCAATTCGACCCACTCACGGTGTAGGAGTCACACATCCGACCCTCTCACGGTGCAGGTATCACCCATCTGACCCTCTCACGGTGTAGGAGATACCCATCCGACCCACTCACGGTGCAGGAGTCACCCATGTGAACCTCTCACGGTGCAGGAACACCCATCCGACCTTCTCATGGTGTAGGAGTCAACTATCTGACCCTCTCACGGTGCAGGAATCACCCATCTGACCCTCTAACGGTGTAGGAGTCACCCATCCGACCTTCTCACTGTGTACGAGACACCGATCCGACCCTCTCACGGTGCAGGAGTCACCCATCCGACCCTCTCACGGTGCAGGTATCACCCATCCGACCCATTCCCGGTGTACGAGACACACATCTGACCCTCTCACGGTGCAGGTATCACCCATCTGACCCTCTCCCGGTGCAGGTATCACCCATCCGACACTCTCATGGTGCAAGAGTCACCCATCCGACCCTCTCACATTGTATGAGACACCCATCCTACCCTCTCACGGTGTACGAGATACCCATCTGACACTCTCACGGTGCAGGTATCACCCATCCGACCCATTCCCAGTGTACGAGACACACATCTGACCCTCTCACGGTGCAGGTATCACCCATCTGACCCTCTCCCAGTGCAGGTATCACCCATCTGACCCCCTCACGGTGTACGAGACACCCATCCGACCCTTTCACGGTGTACGAGACACCCATCCTACCCTCTCACGGTGTACGAGACACCCATCTGACACTCTCATGGTGCAGGTATCACCCATCCGACCCTCTCACGTTGTAGGTATCTCCCATCTGACCCTCTAACGGTGCAGGTATCTCCCATGTGACCCTGTCACTTTGTACGAGACACCCATCTGACCCTCTCAAGGTGTAGGAGTGACCCATCCGACCCTCTCACGGTGCAGTTATCGCCCATCTGACCCTGTCACGGTGCAGGAGTCACCCATCCAACCCTCTCACGGTGTACGGGACACCCATCTGACCCTCTCACGGTGCAGGTATCACCCATCTGACCCTCTCATGGTGTACTAAACAGCCATCCGACCCTCTCACGGTTTAGGAGACACCCATCTGACCCTCTCACGGTGCATGTATCACCCATCCGACCCTCTCACGGTGTACGAGTCACCCATCCGACCCTCTCACGGTGCAGGTATCACCCATCTGACCCACTCTCTGTGTAGGAGTCACCCATCCGACCATCTCACAGTGCAGGTATCACCCATCCGACCCTCTCACAGTGTAGGAGTCACCCATCCGACCCTCTCAAGGTGTACAAGACACCCATCTGACCCTCTCACGGTGCAGGTATCACCCATCTGACCCTCCCTGGTACAGGTATCTCCCATCTGACTAGCTCATGGTGTACGAGACACCCATCTGACCCTCTCACGGTGTAGGAGTCACCCATCCGACTCTGTCACGGTGTACTAGACAGCCATCCGACCCTCTCACGGTTTAGGAGACACCCATCTGACCCTCTCACGGTGCATGTATCACCCATCGGACCCTCTCACTGTGTAGGAGTCACCCATCCGACCTTCTCCCGGTGAAGGGGTCACCCATCCGACCCTCTCACGGTGCAGGTATCACCCATCTGACCCTCCCTGGTACAGGTATCTCCCATCTGACCAGCTCATGGTGTACGAGACACCCATCTGACCCTCTCACGGTGTAGGAGTCACCCATCCGACTCTGTCACGGTGTACTAGACAGCTATCCGACCCTCTCACGGTTTAGGAGACACCCATCTGACCCTCTCACGGTGCATGTATCACCCATCCGACCCTCTCACAGTGTAGGAGTCACCCATCCGACCCTCTCTCGGTGTACGAGTCACCCATCCGACCCTCTCACGGTGCAGGCATCACCCATCTGACCCACTCTCTGTGTAGGAGTCACACATCCGACCCTCTCATGGTGTAGGAGACACCCATCCGACCCTCTCACATTGTATGAGACACCCATCCGACCCTCTCACGGTGTACGAGTCACCCATCCGACCCTCTCACGGTGAACGAGTCACCCATCCGACCCTCTCACTGTGTACGAGACACCCATCTGACCCTCTCCCGATGCAGGTATCACCCATCCGACCCTCTCACGGTGCAGGAGTCACCCAACTGACCCTCTCACTTTGCAGGTATCACCCATCTGACCCTCTCACGGTGCAGGTATCACCCATCTGACCCTCTCACGGTGCAGGAGTCACCCATCCGACGCTCTCACGATGCAGGAGTCACCCATCCGACCCTCTCATGGTTTAGGAGTCACCCATCGGACCCTCTCACGGTGCTGGATCCACCCATCTGACCCTCTCACGGTGCAGGAGTCACCCATCCGACGCTCTCACGATGCAGGAGTCACCCATCCGACCCTCTCATGGTTTAGGAATCACCCATCTGACCCTCTCACGGTGCTGGAGTCACCCATCCGACCCTCTCACGGTGTACGAGTCACCCATCTGACCGTCTCACGGTGCAGGTATCACCCATCCGACCCACTCTCTGTGTAGGAGTCACCCATCCGACCCTCTCATGGTGTAGGAGTGACCCATCCGACCCTCTCACGGTGCAGTTGTCACCCATCCGACCCTCTCACGGTGCAGTTGTCACCCATCCGACCCTCTCACGGTGTAGGTATCACCCATCCGACCCACTCTCTGTGCAGGAGTCACCCATCCGACGCTCTCACGATGCAGGAGTCACCCATCCGACCCTCTGATGGTTTAGGAGTCACCCATCTGACCGTCTCACGGTGCAGGTATCACCCATCCGACCCACTCTCTGTGTAGGAGTCACCCATCCGACCCTCTCATGGTGTAGGAGTGACCCATCCGACCCTCTCACGGTGCAGGTATCACCCATCCGACCCTCTCACGGTGCAGGAGTCACCCATCTGACCCTCTCATGGTGTAGGAGTCACCCATCCGACCCTCTCACGGTGCAGGTATCACCCATCCGACCCTCTCACGGTGCAGGTATCACCCATCTGACCCTCTCACAGTGCAGGAGTCACCCATCTGATCCTCTCACGGTGCAGGAGTCACCCATCCGACCCTCTCACGGTGCAGGAGTCACCCATCCGACCCTCTCACGGTGCAGGTATCACCTATCTGACCCTCTCACAGTGCAGGAGTCACCCATCCGACCCTCTCACATTGTACAAGTCACCCATCTGACCCTCTCACGGTGTAGGAGTCACCCATCCGACCCTCTCACGGTGCAGGTATCACACATCTGACCCTCTCACGGTGCAGGTATCACCCATCTGACCCTCCCTGGTACAGGTATCTCCCATCTGACCATCTCATGGTGTACGAGACACCCATCCGACCCTCTCACGGTGCAGGTATCACACATCTGACCCTCTCACGGTGCAGGTATCACCCATCTGACCCTCCCTGGTACAGGTATCTCCCATCTGACCATCTCATGGTGTACGAGACACCCATCCGACCCTCTCATGGTGTACGAGACACCCATCCGACCCTCTCACGGTGCAGGTATCACCCATCTGACCCTCTCACGGTGTAGGAGTCACCCATCCGACCTTCTCACGGTGCAGTTTGTCACCCATCTGAGCCTCTCACGGTGTAGGAGTCACCCATCCGACCCTCTCAAGGTTTACGAGACACCCATCTGACCCTCTCACGGAGCAGGTATCACCCATCTGACCCTCCCTGGTACAGGTATCTCCCATCTGACCATCTCATGGTCTACGAGACACCCATCCGACCCTCTCACGGTGTAGGAGTCACTCATCCGTACCTCTCACGGTGCTGGATTCACCCATCCGACCCTCTCTCTGTGTAGGAGTCACGCATCCGACCCTCTCATGGTGTAGGAGACACCCATCCGACCCTCTCACGGTGTAGGAGTCATCCATCCGTCCCTGTCACGGTGTACGAGACAGCCATCCGACCCTCTCACGGTGTAGGAGTCACCCATCTGACCCTCTCCCGGTGCAGGTATCACCCATCTGACACTCTCATGGTGTAGGAGTCACCCATCTGAACCTCTCACATTATACGAGACACCCATCCGAACCTCTCACGGTGTACGAGTCACCCATCCGACCCTCTCAAGGTGTACGAGACACCCATCTGACCCTCTCACGGTGCAGGTATCACCCATCTGACCCTCCCTGGTACAGCTATCTCCCATCTGACCATCTCATGGTGTACGAGATACCCATCCGACCCTCTCAGGGTGTAGGAGTCACCCATTCGAACCTCTGACGGTGCTGGAGTCACCCATCCGACCCTCTCATGGTGTACGAGACACCCATCTGACCCTCTCACGATGTCGGAGTCACCCATCCGACCCTCTAACGGTGTAGGATTCTCCCATCTGACCCTCTCATCGTGTAGGAGTCACCCATCTGACCCTCTGCCGGTGCAGGTATCACCAATTCGACCCACTCACGGTGCAGGAGTCACACATCCGACCCTCTCACGGTGCAGGTATCACCCATCTGACCCTCTCACGGTGTACGAGATACCCATCCGACCCACTCACGGTGCAGGAGTCACCCATGTGAACCTCTCACGGTGCAGGAACACCCATCCGACCTTCTCATGGTGTAGGAGTCAACTATCTGACCCTCTCACGGTGCAGGAGTCACCCATCTGACCCTCTAACGGTGTAGGAGTCACCCATCCGACCTTCTCACTGTGTACGAGACACTGATCCGACCCTCTCACGGTGCAGGAGTCACCCATCCGACCCTCTCACGGTGCAGGTATCACCCATCCGACCCATTCCCGGTGTACGAGACACACATCTGACCCTCTCACGGTGCAGGTATCACCCATCCGACCCTCTCACGGTGCAGGTATCACCCATCCGACCCATTCCCGGTGTACGAGACACACATCCGACACTCTCATGGTGCAGGAGTCACCCATCCGACCCTCTCACATTGTATGAGACACCCATCCTACCCTCTCACGGTGTACGAGATACCCATCTGACACTCTCACGGTGCAGGTATCACCCATCCGACCCATTCCCAGTGCAGGTATCACCCATCTGACCCCCTCACGGTGTACGAGACACCCATCCGACCCTTTCACGGTGTACGAGACACCCATCCTACCCTCTCACGGTGTACGAGACACCCATCTGATACTCTCATGGTGCAGGTATCACCCATCTGACCCTCTCACGTTGTAGGTATCTCCCATCTGACCCTCTAACGGTGCAGGTATCTCCCATGTGACCCTGTCACTTTGTACGAGACACCCATCTGACCCTCTCAAGGTGTAGGAGTGACCCATCCGACCCTCTCACGGTGCAGGTATCGCCCATCTGACCCTGTCACGGTGCAGGAGTCACCCATCCGACCCTCTCACGGTGTACGGGACACCCATCTGACCCTCTCACGGTGCAGGTATCGCCCATCTGACCCTCTCACGGTGGAGGTATCACCCATCCGACCCTCTCATGGTGTACGAGACACCCATCTGACCCTCTCACGATGTAGGAGTCACCCATCCGATCTTCTCACGGTGCAGGAGTCACCCATCTGACCCTCTAACCGTGCAGGTTTCTCCCATGTGACCTTCTCACGGTGCAGGAGTCACCCATCCGACCCTCTCACGATGCAGGAGTCACCCATCCGACCCTCTCATGGTTTAGGAGTCACCCATCTGACCCTCTCATGGTGCTGGAGTCACCCATCCGACCCTCGCATGGTGAGGAGTCACCCATCCGACACTCTCACGGTGTACGAGTCACCCATCTGACCCTCTCACGGTGCAGGTATCACCCGTCCGACCCTCTCTCTGTGTAGGAGTCACGCATCCGACCCTCTCATGGTGTAGGAGACACCCATCCGACCCTCTCACGGTGTAGGAGTCACCCATCCGTCCCTGTCACGGTGTACGAGACAGCCATCCGACCCTCTCACGGTGTAGGAGTCACCCATCCGACCCTGTCACGGTGTACGAGTCACCCATCCGACCCTCTCATGGTGTATGAGTCACCCTTCTGACCCTCTCATCGTGTAGGAGTCACCCATCTGACCCTCTCACGGTGCAGCTATCACCCATCTGACCCTGTCACGGTGCAGGAGTCACCCATACGACCCTCTCACGGTGTACGGGACACCCATCTGACCCTCTCACGGTGCAGGTATCACCCATCTGACCCTGGCACAGGTATCACTCATCCCACCCTCTCATGGTGTACGAGACACCCATCTGACCCTCTCACGATGTAGGAGTCACCCATCCGACCTTCTCACGGTGCAGGAGTCACCCATCTGACCCTCTAACCGTGCAGGTATCTCCCATGTGACCTTCTCACGGTGCAGCAGTCACCCATCTGACCCTCTCCCGGTGCTGGAGTCACCCATCCGACCCTCTCATGGTGTACGAGACACCCATCCGACCCTCTCACGGTGCAGGTATCACCCATCTGACCCTCTCACGGTGTAGGAGTCACCCATCCGAAACTCTGACGGTGCTGGAGTCACCCATCCGACCCTCTCATGGTGTACGAGACACCCATCCGACCCTCTCACGGTGCAGGTATCACCCATCTGACCCTCTCACGGTGTAGGAGTCACCCATCCGACCTTCTCACGGTGCAGGTTGTCACCCATCTGAGCCTCTCACGGTGCTGGAGTCACCCATCCGACCCTCTCATGGTGTACGAGACACCCATCCGACCCTCTCACGGTGCAGGTATCACCCATCTGACCCTCTCACGGTGTAGGAGTCACCCATCCGACCTTCTCACGGTGCAGGTTGTCACCCATCTGAGCCTCTCACGGTGTAGGAGTCACCCATCCGACCCTCTCAAGGTTTACGAGACACCCATCTGACCCTCTCACGGAGCAGGTATCACCCATCTGACCCTCCCTGGTACAGGTATCTCCCATCTGACCATCTCATTGTCTACGAGACACCCATCCGACCCTCTCACGGTGTAGGAGTCACTCATCCGAACCTCTCACGGTGCTGGATTCACCCATCCGACCCTCTCATGGTGTACGAGTCACCCATCCGACCCTCTCAAGGTGTACGAGACACCCATCTGACCCTCTCACGGTGCAGGTATCACCCATCTGACCCTCCCTGGTACAGCTATCTCCCATCTGACCATCTCATGGTGTACGAGACACCCATCCGACCCTCTCAGGGTGTAGGAGTCACCCATCTGAACCTCTGACGGTGCTGGAGTCACCCATCCGACCCTCTCATGGTGTACGAGACACCCATCTGACCCTCTCACGATGTCGGAGTCACCCATCCGACCCTCTCATCGTGTAGGAGTCACCCATCTGACCCTCTGCTGGTGCAGGTATCACCAATTCGACCCACTCACGGTGTAGGAGTCACACATCCGACCCTCTCACGGTGCAGGTATCACCCATCTGACCCTCTCACGGTGTAGGAGATACCCATCCGACCCACTCACGGTGCAGGAGTCACCCATGTGAACCTCTCACGGTGCAGGAACACCCATCCGACCTTCTCATGGTGTAGGAGTCAACTATCTGACCCTCTCACGGTGCAGGAATCACCCATCTGACCCTCTAACGGTGTAGGAGTCACCCATCCGACCTTCTCACTGTGTACGAGACACCGATCCGACCCTCTCACGGTGCAGGAGTCACCCATCCGACCCTCTCACGGTGCAGGTATCACCCATCCGACCCATTCCCGGTGTACGAGACACACATCTGACCCTCTCACGGTGCAGGTATCACCCATCTGACCCTCTCCCGGTGCAGGTATCACCCATCCGACACTCTCATGGTGCAAGAGTCACCCATCCGACCCTCTCACATTGTATGAGACACCCATCCTACCCTCTCACGGTGTACGAGATACCCATCTGACACTCTCACGGTGCAGGTATCACCCATCCGACCCATTCCCAGTGTACGAGACACACATCTGACCCTCTCACGGTGCAGGTATCACCCATCTGACCCTCTCCCAGTGCAGGTATCACCCATCTGACCCCCTCACGGTGTACGAGACACCCATCCGACCCTTTCACGGTGTACGAGACACCCATCCTACCCTCTCACGGTGTACGAGACACCCATCTGACACTCTCATGGTGCAGGTATCACCCATCCGACCCTCTCACGTTGTAGGTATCTCCCATCTGACCCTCTAACGGTGCAGGTATCTCCCATGTGACCCTGTCACTTTGTACGAGACACCCATCTGACCCTCTCAAGGTGTAGGAGTGACCCATCCGACCCTCTCACGGTGCAGTTATCGCCCATCTGACCCTGTCACGGTGCAGGAGTCACCCATCCGACCCTCTCACGGTGTACGGGACACCCATCTGACCCTCTCACGGTGCAGGTATCACCCATCTGACCCTCTCATGGTGTACTAAACAGCCATCCGACCCTCTCACGGTTTAGGAGACACCCATCTGACCCTCTCACGGTGCATGTATCACCCATCCGACCCTCTCACGGTGTACGAGTCACCCATCCGACCCTCTCACGGTGCAGGTATCACCCATCTGACCCACTCTCTGTGTAGGAGTCACCCATCCGACCATCTCACAGTGCAGGTATCACCCATCCGACCCTCTCACAGTGTAGGAGTCACCCATCCGACCCTCTCAAGGTGTACAAGACACCCATCTGACCCTCTCACGGTGCAGGTATCACCCATCTGACCCTCCCTGGTACAGGTATCTCCCATCTGACTAGCTCATGGTGTACGAGACACCCATCTGACCCTCTCACGGTGTAGGAGTCACCCATCCGACTCTGTCACGGTGTACTAGACAGCCATCCGACCCTCTCACGGTTTAGGAGACACCCATCTGACCCTCTCACGGTGCATGTATCACCCATCGGACCCTCTCACTGTGTAGGAGTCACCCATCCGACCTTCTCCCGGTGAAGGGGTCACCCATCCGACCCTCTCACGGTGCAGGTATCACCCATCTGACCCTCCCTGGTACAGGTATCTCCCATCTGACCAGCTCATGGTGTACGAGACACCCATCTGACCCTCTCACGGTGTAGGAGTCACCCATCCGACTCTGTCACGGTGTACTAGACAGCCATCCGACCCTCTCACGGTTTAGGAGACACCCATCTGACCCTCTCACGGTGCATGTATCACCCATCCGACCCTCTCACAGTGTAGGAGTCACCCATCCGACCCTCTCACGGTGTACGAGTCACCCATCCGACCCTCTCACGGTGCAGGCATCACCCATCTGACCCACTCTCTGTGTAGGAGTCACACATCCGACCCTCTCATGGTGTAGGAGACACCCATCCGACCCTCTCACATTGTATGAGACACCCATCCGACCCTCTCACGGTGTACGAGTCACCCATCCGACCCTCTCACGGTGTACGAGTCACCCATCCGACCCTCTCACTGTGTACGAGACACCCATCTGACCCTCTCCCGATGCAGGTATCACCCATCCGACCCTCTCACGGTGCAGGTATCTCTCATCCGACCCTCTCACGGGGCAGGAGTCACCCAACTGACCCTCTCACTTTGCAGGTATCACCCATCTGACCCTCTCACGGTGCAGGTATCACCCATCCAACGCTCTCACGATGCAGGAGTCACCCATCCGACCCTCTCATGGTTTAGGAGTCACCCATCGGACCCTCTCACGGTGCTGGATCCACCCATCTGACCCTCTCACGGTGCAGGAGTCACCCATCCGACGCTCTCACGATGCAGGAGTCACCCATCCGACCCTCTCATGGTTTAGGAATCACCCATCTGACCCTCTCACGGTGCTGGAGTCACCCATCCGACCCTCTCACGGTGTACGAGTCACCCATCTGACCGTCTCACGGTGCAGGTATCACCCATCCGACCCACTCTCTGTGTAGGAGTCACCCATCCGACCCTCTCATGGTGTAGGAGTGACCCATCCGACCCTCTCACGGTGCAGTTGTCACCCATCCGACCCTCTCACGGTGCAGTTGTCACCCATCCGACCCTCTCACGGTGTAGGTATCACCCATCCGACCCACTCTCTGTGCAGGAGTCACCCATCCGACGCTCTCACGATGCAGGAGTCACCCATCCGACCCTCTGATGGTTTAGGAGTCACCCATCTGACCGTCTCACGGTGCAGGTATCACCCATCCGACCCACTCTCTGTGTAGGAGTCACCCATCCGACCCTCTCATGGTGTAGGAGTGACCCATCCGACCCTCTCACGGTGCAGGTATCACCCATCCGACCCTCTCACGGTGCAGGAGTCACCCATCTGACCCTCTCATGGTGTAGGAGTCACCCATCCGACCCTCTCACGGTGCAGGTATCACCCATCCGACCCTCTCACGGTGCAGGTATCACCCATCTGACCCTCTCACAGTGCAGGAGTCACCCATCTGATCCTCTCACGGTGCAGGAGTCACCCATCCGACCCTCTCACGGTGCAGGAGTCACCCATCCGACCCTCTCACGGTGCAGGTATCACCTATCTGACCCTCTCACAGTGCAGGAGTCACCCATCCGACCCTCTCACATTGTACAAGTCACCCATCTGACCCTCTCACGGTGTAGGAGTCACCCATCCGACCCTCTCACGGTGCAGGTATCACACATCTGACCCTCTCACGGTGCAGGTATCACCCATCTGACCCTCCCTGGTACAGGTATCTCCCATCTGACCATCTCATGGTGTACGAGACACCCATCCGACCCTCTCACGGTGCAGGTATCACACATCTGACCCTCTCACGGTGCAGGTATCACCCATCTGACCCTCCCTGGTACAGGTATCTCCCATCTGACCATCTCATGGTGTACGAGACACCCATCCGACCCTCTCATGGTGTACGAGACACCCATCCGACCCTCTCACGGTGCAGGTATCACCCATCTGACCCTCTCACGGTGTAGGAGTCACCCATCCGACCTTCTCACGGTGCAGTTTGTCACCCATCTGAGCCTCTCACGGTGTAGGAGTCACCCATCCGACCCTCTCAAGGTTTACGAGACACCCATCTGACCCTCTCACGGAGCAGGTATCACCCATCTGACCCTCCCTGGTACAGGTATCTCCCATCTGACCATCTCATGGTCTACGAGACACCCATCCGACCCTCTCACGGTGTAGGAGTCACTCATCCGTACCTCTCACGGTGCTGGATTCACCCATCCGACCCTCTCTCTGTGTAGGAGTCACGCATCCGACCCTCTCATGGTGTAGGAGACACCCATCCGACCCTCTCACGGTGTAGGAGTCATCCATCCGTCCCTGTCACGGTGTACGAGACAGCCATCCGACCCTCTCACGGTGTAGGAGTCACCCATCTGACCCTCTCCCGGTGCAGGTATCACCCATCTGACACTCTCATGGTGTAGGAGTCACCCATCTGAACCTCTCACATTATACGAGACACCCATCCGAACCTCTCACGGTGTACGAGTCACCCATCCGACCCTCTCAAGGTGTACGAGACACCCATCTGACCCTCTCACGGTGCAGGTATCACCCATCTGACCCTCCCTGGTACAGCTATCTCCCATCTGACCATCTCATGGTGTACGAGATACCCATCCGACCCTCTCAGGGTGTAGGAGTCACCCATTCGAACCTCTGACGGTGCTGGAGTCACCCATCCGACCCTCTCATGGTGTACGAGACACCCATCTGACCCTCTCACGATGTCGGAGTCACCCATCCGACCCTCTAACGGTGTAGGATTCTCCCATCTGACCCTCTCATCGTGTAGGAGTCACCCATCTGACCCTCTGCCGGTGCAGGTATCACCAATTCGACCCACTCACGGTGCAGGAGTCACACATCCGACCCTCTCACGGTGCAGGTATCACCCATCTGACCCTCTCACGGTGTACGAGATACCCATCCGACCCACTCACGGTGCAGGAGTCACCCATGTGAACCTCTCACGGTGCAGGAACACCCATCCGACCTTCTCATGGTGTAGGAGTCAACTATCTGACCCTCTCACGGTGCAGGAGTCACCCATCTGACCCTCTAACGGTGTAGGAGTCACCCATCCGACCTTCTCACTGTGTACGAGACACTGATCCGACCCTCTCACGGTGCAGGAGTCACCCATCCGACCCTCTCACGGTGCAGGTATCACCCATCCGACCCATTCCCGGTGTACGAGACACACATCTGACCCTCTCACGGTGCAGGTATCACCCATCCGACCCTCTCACGGTGCAGGTATCACCCATCCGACCCATTCCCGGTGTACGAGACACACATCCGACACTCTCATGGTGCAGGAGTCACCCATCCGACCCTCTCACATTGTATGAGACACCCATCCTACCCTCTCACGGTGTACGAGATACCCATCTGACACTCTCACGGTGCAGGTATCACCCATCCGACCCATTCCCAGTGCAGGTATCACCCATCTGACCCCCTCACGGTGTACGAGACACCCATCCGACCCTTTCACGGTGTACGAGACACCCATCCTACCCTCTCACGGTGTACGAGACACCCATCTGATACTCTCATGGTGCAGGTATCACCCATCTGACCCTCTCACGTTGTAGGTATCTCCCATCTGACCCTCTAACGGTGCAGGTATCTCCCATGTGACCCTGTCACTTTGTACGAGACACCCATCTGACCCTCTCAAGGTGTAGGAGTGACCCATCCGACCCTCTCACGGTGCAGGTATCGCCCATCTGACCCTGTCACGGTGCAGGAGTCACCCATCCGACCCTCTCACGGTGTACGGGACACCCATCTGACCCTCTCACGGTGCAGGTATCGCCCATCTGACCCTCTCACGGTGGAGGTATCACCCATCCGACCCTCTCATGGTGTACGAGACACCCATCTGACCCTCTCACGATGTAGGTATCTCCCATCTGACCCTCTAACGGTGCAGGTATCTCCCATGTGACCCTGTCACTTTGTACGAGACACCCATCTGACCCTCTCAAGGTGTAGGAGTGACCCATCCGACCCTCTCACGGTGCAGGTATCGCCCATCTGACCCTGTCACGGTGCAGGAGTCACCCATCCGACCCTCTCACGGTGTACGGGACACCCATCTGACCCTCTCACGGTGCAGGTATCGCCCATCTGACCCTCTCACGATGTAGGAGTCACCCATCCGATCTTCTCACGGTGCAGGAGTCACCCATCTGACCCTCTAACCGTGCAGGTTTCTCCCATGTGACCTTCTCACGGTGCAGGAGTCACCCATCCGACCCTCTCACGATGCAGGAGTCACCCATCCGACCCTCTCATGGTTTAGGAGTCACCCATCTGACCCTCTCATGGTGCTGGAGTCACCCATCCGACCCTCGCATGGTGAGGAGTCACCCATCCGACACTCTCACGGTGTACGAGTCACCCATCTGACCCTCTCACGGTGCAGGTATCACCCGTCCGACCCTCTCTCTGTGTAGGAGTCACGCATCCGACCCTCTCATGGTGTAGGAGACACCCATCCGACCCTCTCACGGTGTAGGAGTCACCCATCCGTCCCTGTCACGGTGTACGAGACAGCCATCCGACCCTCTCACGGTGTAGGAGTCACCCATCCGACCCTGTCACGGTGTACGAGTCACCCATCCGACCCTCTCATGGTGTATGAGTCACCCTTCTGACCCTCTCATCGTGTAGGAGTCACCCATCTGACCCTCTCACGGTGCAGCTATCACCCATCTGACCCTGTCACGGTGCAGGAGTCACCCATACGACCCTCTCACGGTGTACGGGACACCCATCTGACCCTCTCACGGTGCAGGTATCACCCATCTGACCCTGGCACAGGTATCACTCATCCCACCCTCTCATGGTGTACGAGACACCCATCTGACCCTCTCACGATGTAGGAGTCACCCATCCGACCTTCTCACGGTGCAGGAGTCACCCATCTGACCCTCTAACCGTGCAGGTATCTCCCATGTGACCTTCTCACGGTGCAGCAGTCACCCATCTGACCCTCTCCCGGTGTAGGAGTTACCCATCCGACCCTCTCACGGAGCAGGAGTCACCCATCCGACCATCTCACGGTGCAGGAGTCACCCATCCGACCCTCTCACGGTGCAGGGGTCACCCACCCGACCCTCTCACGGTGCGGGTATCTCCCATCTGACCCTCTAACCGTGCAGGTATCTCCCATGTGACCCTCTCACGATGCAGGAGTCACCCATCCGACCCTCTCATGGTTTAGGAGTCACCCATCTGACCCTCTCATGGTGCTGGAGTCACTCTTCTGACCCTCTCACGGTGCAGGTATCGCCCATCTGACCCTGTCACGGTGCAGGAGTCACCCATCCGACCCTCTCACGGTGTACGGGACACCCATCTGACCCTCTCACGGTGCAGGTATCACCCATCTGACCCTGGCACAGGTATCACCCATCCGACCCTCTCATGGTGTACGAGACACCCATCTGACCCTCTCACGATGTAGGAGTCACCCATCCGACCTTCTCACGGTGCAGGAGTCACCCATCTGACCCTCTAACCGTGCAGGTTTCTCCCATGTGACCTTCTCACGGTGCAGCAGTCACCCATCCGACCCTCTCACGGAGCAGGAGTCACCCATCCGACCATCTCACGGTGCAGGAGTCACCCATCCGACCCTCTCACGGTGCAGGTATCTCCCATCTGACCCTCTAACCGTGCAGGTATCTCCCATGTGACCTTCTCACGGTGCAGGAGTCACCCATCCGACCCTCTCACGGTGCAGGAGTCACCCATCCGACCCTCTCACGGTGCAGGGGTCACCCATCCGACCCTCTCACGGTGTAGGTATCTCCCATGTGACCTTCTCACGGTGTAGGAGTCACCCATCTGACCCTCTCACGGTGCAGGTATCACCCATCCGACCCTCGCATGGTGCTGGAGTCACCCATCCGATACTCTCACGGTGTACGAGTCACCCATCTGACCCTCTCACGGTGCTGGAGTCACCCATCCGACACTCTCACGGTGTACGAGTCACCCATCTGACCCTCTCACGGTGCAGGTATCACCCGTCCGACCCTCTCTCTGTGTAGGAGTCACGCATCCGACCCTCTCACGGTGTAGGAGTCACCCATCCGACCCTGTCACGGTGTACGAGACAGCCATCCGACCCTCTCACGGTGTAGGAGTCACCCATCCGACCCTGTCACGGTGTACGAGTCACCCATCCGACCCTCTCATGGTGTATGAGTCACCCATCTGACCCTCTCATCGTGTAGGAGTCACCCATCTGACCCTCTCACGGTGCAGCTATCACCCATCTGACCCTGTCACGGTGCAGGAGTCACCCATACGACCCTCTCACGGTGTACGGGACACCCATCTGACCCTCTCACGGTGCAGGTATCACCCATCTGACCCTGGCACAGGTATCACCCATCCCACACTCTCATGGTGTACGAGACACCCATCTGACCCTCTCACGATGTAGGA
Source organism: Hypanus sabinus (assembly GCF_030144855.1). NCBI lineage: Eukaryota > Metazoa > Chordata > Chondrichthyes > Myliobatiformes > Dasyatidae > Hypanus > Hypanus sabinus. The sequence continues at coordinate 52,580,821 of NC_082726.1, forward strand.
GTCACCCATCCGACCTTCTCACTGTGCAGGAGTCACCCATCTGACCCTCTAACCGTGCAGGTATCTCCCATGTGACCTTCTAATGGTGCAGCAGTCACCCATCTGACCCTCTCCCGGTGTAGGAGTTACCCATCCGACCCTCTCACGGTGCAGGAGTCACCCATCCGACCCTCTCACGGTGCAGGGGTCACCCATCCGACCCTCTCACGGTGCAGGGGTCACCCATCCGACCCTCTCACGGTGCGGGTATCTCCCATCTGACCCTCTAACCGTGCAGGTATCTCCCATGTGACCTTCTCACGGTGCAGGAGTCACCCATCCGACCCTCTCACGATGCAGGAGTCACCCATCCGACCCTCTCACGGTTTAGGAGTCACCCATCTGACCCTCTCACGATGTAGGTATCTCCCATCTGACCCTCTAACGGTGCAGGTATCTCCCATGTGACCCTGTCACTTTGTACGAGACACCCATCTGACCCTCTCAAGGTGTAGGAGTGACCCATCCGACCCTCTCACGGTGCAGGTATCGCCCATCTGACCCTGTCACGGTGCAGGAGTCACCCATCCGACCCTCTCACGGTGTACGGGACACCCATCTGACCCTCTCACGGTGCAGGTATCGCCCATCTGACCCTCTCACGATGTAGGAGTCACCCATCCGATCTTCTCACGGTGCAGGAGTCACCCATCTGACCCTCTAACCGTGCAGGTTTCTCCCATGTGACCTTCTCACGGTGCAGGAGTCACCCATCCGACCCTCTCACGATGCAGGAGTCACCCATCCGACCCTCTCATGGTTTAGGAGTCACCCATCTGACCCTCTCATGGTGCTGGAGTCACCCATCCGACCCTCGCATGGTGAGGAGTCACCCATCCGACACTCTCACGGTGTACGAGTCACCCATCTGACCCTCTCACGGTGCAGGTATCACCCGTCCGACCCTCTCTCTGTGTAGGAGTCACGCATCCGACCCTCTCATGGTGTAGGAGACACCCATCCGACCCTCTCACGGTGTAGGAGTCACCCATCCGTCCCTGTCACGGTGTACGAGACAGCCATCCGACCCTCTCACGGTGTAGGAGTCACCCATCCGACCCTGTCACGGTGTACGAGTCACCCATCCGACCCTCTCATGGTGTATGAGTCACCCTTCTGACCCTCTCATCGTGTAGGAGTCACCCATCTGACCCTCTCACGGTGCAGCTATCACCCATCTGACCCTGTCACGGTGCAGGAGTCACCCATACGACCCTCTCACGGTGTACGGGACACCCATCTGACCCTCTCACGGTGCAGGTATCACCCATCTGACCCTGGCACAGGTATCACTCATCCCACCCTCTCATGGTGTACGAGACACCCATCTGATCCTCTCACGATGTAGGAGTCACCCATCCGACCTTCTCACGGTGCAGGAGTCACCCATCTGACCCTCTAACCGTGCAGGTATCTCCCATGTGACCTTCTCACGGTGCAGCAGTCACCCATCTGACCCTCTCCCGGTGTAGGAGTTACCCATCCGACCCTCTCACGGAGCAGGAGTCACCCATCCGACCATCTCACGGTGCAGGAGTCACCCATCCGACCCTCTCACGGTGCAGGGGTCACCCACCCGACCCTCTCACGGTGCGGGTATCTCCCATCTGACCCTCTAACCGTGCAGGTATCTCCCATGTGACCCTCTCACGATGCAGGAGTCACCCATCCGACCCTCTCATGGTTTAGGAGTCACCCATCTGACCCTCTCATGGTGCTGGAGTCACTCTTCTGACCCTCTCACGGTGCAGGTATCGCCCATCTGACCCTGTCACGGTGCAGGAGTCACCCATCCGACCCTCTCACGGTGTACGGGACACCCATCTGACCCTCTCACGGTGCAGGTATCACCCATCTGACCCTGGCACAGGTATCACCCATCCGACCCTCTCATGGTGTACGAGACACCCATCTGACCCTCTCACGATGTAGGAGTCACCCATCCGACCTTCTCACGGTGCAGGAGTCACCCATCTGACCCTCTAACCGTGCAGGTTTCTCCCATGTGACCTTCTCACGGTGCAGCAGTCACCCATCCGACCCTCTCACGGAGCAGGAGTCACCCATCCGACCATCTCACGGTGCAGGAGTCACCCATCCGACCCTCTCACGGTGCAGGTATCTCCCATCTGACCCTCTAACCGTGCAGGTATCTCCCATGTGACCTTCTCACGGTGCAGGAGTCACCCATCCGACCCTCTCACGGTGCAGGAGTCACCCATCCGACCCTCTCACGGTGCAGGGGTCACCCATCCGACCCTCTCACGGTGTAGGTATCTCCCATGTGACCTTCTCACGGTGTAGGAGTCACCCATCTGACCCTCTCACGGTGCAGGTATCACCCATCCGACCCTCGCATGGTGCTGGAGTCACCCATCCGATACTCTCACGGTGTACGAGTCACCCATCTGACCCTCTCACGGTGCTGGAGTCACCCATCCGACACTCTCACGGTGTACGAGTCACCCATCTGACCCTCTCACGGTGCAGGTATCACCCGTCCGACCCTCTCTCTGTGTAGGAGTCACGCATCCGACCCTCTCACGGTGTAGGAGTCACCCATCCGACCCTGTCACGGTGTACGAGACAGCCATCCGACCCTCTCACGGTGTAGGAGTCACCCATCCGACCCTGTCACGGTGTACGAGTCACCCATCCGACCCTCTCATGGTGTATGAGTCACCCATCTGACCCTCTCATCGTGTAGGAGTCACCCATCTGACCCTCTCACGGTGCAGCTATCACCCATCTGACCCTGTCACGGTGCAGGAGTCACCCATACGACCCTCTCACGGTGTACGGGACACCCATCTGACCCTCTCACGGTGCAGGTATCACCCATCTGACCCTGGCACAGGTATCACCCATCCCACACTCTCATGGTGTACGAGACACCCATCTGACCCTCTCACGATGTAGGAGTCACCCATCCGACCTTCTCACTGTGCAGGAGTCACCCATCTGACCCTCTAACCGTGCAGGTATCTCCCATGTGACCTTCTAATGGTGCAGCAGTCACCCATCTGACCCTCTCCCGGTGTAGGAGTTACCCATCCGACCCTCTCACGGTGCAGGAGTCACCCATCCGACCCTCTCACGGTGCAGGGGTCACCCATCCGACCCTCTCACGGTGCAGGGGTCACCCATCCGACCCTCTCACGGTGCGGGTATCTCCCATCTGACCCTCTAACCGTGCAGGTATCTCCCATGTGACCTTCTCACGGTGCAGGAGTCACCCATCCGACCCTCTCACGATGCAGGAGTCACCCATCCGACCCTCTCACGGTTTAGGAGTCACCCATCTGACCCTCTCATGGTGCTGGAGTCACTCTTCTGACCCTCTCACGGTGCAGGTATCACCCATCCGACCCTCTCACGGTGTACGAGTCACCCATCTGACCCTCTCACGGCGCAGGTATCACCCATCTGACCCTCCCTGGTACAGGTATCTCCCATCTGACCATCTCATGGTGTACGAGACACCCATCCGACCCTCTCACGGTGTAGGAGTCACCCATCCTAACCTCTCACGGTGCTGGAGTCACCCATCCGACCCTCTCATGGTGTACGAGACACCCATCTGACCCTCTCACGATGTAGGAGTCACCCATCTGACCTTCTCACGGTGCAGAAGTCACCCATCCGACCCTCTCACGGAGCAGGAGTCACCCATCCGACCCTCTCACGGTGCAGGAGTCACCCATCGGACCCTCTCACGGTGCAGGAGTCACCCATCCGACCCTCTCACGGTGTAGGAGTCACCCATCCGACCCTCTCACGGTGCAGGAGTCACCCATCCGACCCTTCACATTGTACGAGACACCCATCCGACCCTCTCTCGGTGTTGGAGTCACCCATCTGACCCTCTCATGGTGCAGGTATCACCCATCCGACCCTCTCACGGTGTAGGAGTCACCCATCCGACCCTCTCACTGTGTACGAGACACCCATCTGACCCTCTCCCGATGCAGGTATCACCCATCCGACCCTCTCACGGTGCAGGTATCTCTCATCCGACCCTCTCACGGGGCAGGAGTCACCCAACTGACCCTCTCACTTTGCAGGTATCACCCATCTGACCCTCTCACGGTGCAGGAGTCACCCATCCGACCCATTCACGGTGTACGAGACACCCATCCGACCCTCTCACGGTGCAGGTATCACCCATCTGACCCTCTCACGGTGCAGGTATCAACCATCTGACCCTCCCCGGTGCAGGTATCTCCCATCTGACCCTCTCATCGTGTAAGAGACACCCATCCGACCCTCTCACGGTGTAGGATTCACCCATCCGAACCTCTCACGGTGCAGGTATCACCCATCCGACCCTCTCACGGTGCAGGAGTCACCCAACCGACCCTCTCACGGTGCAGGTATCACCCATCCGACCCTCTCACGATGTAGGAGTCACCCATCCTACCTTCTCACGGTGCAGGAGTCACCCATCCGACCCTCTCACGGTGCAGGAGTCACCCATCCTACCTTCTCACGGTGCAGGAGTCACCCATCCGACCCTCTCACGGTGCAGGAGTCACCCAACCCACCCTCTCACGGTGCAGGTATCACCCATCCAACCCTCTCACGGTGCAGGAGTCACCCATCCGACCCTCTCACGGTGCAGGAGTCACCCATCCGACCCTCTCATGGTGCAGGAGTCACCCATCTGACCCTCTTAAGGTGCAGGTATCACCCATCCGACCCTCTCACAGTGTACGAGTCACCCATCTGACCCTCTCACGGTGCAGGTATCATCCATCCTACCCTCTCACGGTGCAGGAGTCACCCATCCGACCCTCTCACGGTGTTGGAGACTCCCATCCGACACCCTCATCTTGTACGAGACACCCATCCGACCCTCTCACGGTGTAGGAGTCATCCATCCGACCCTGTCACGGTGTAGGAGTCACCCATCCGACCCTCTCACGGTGTAGGAGTCACCCATCTGACCCTCTCCCGGTGCAGGTATCACCCATCTGACACTCTCATGGTGTAGGAGTCACCCATCTGAACCTCTCACATTATACGAGACACCCATCCGAACCTCTCACGGTGTACGAGACACCCATCTGACCCTCTCACGGTGTACGAGACACCTATCCGACCCTCTCACGGTGTACGAGACACCCATCCGACCCTCTCACGGTGCAGGTATCACCCATCCGACCCTCTCACGGTGCAGGAATCACCCATCCGACCCTCTCACGGTGCAGCAGTCACCCATCCGACCCTCTCACGGTGCAGGAGTCACCCATCCGACCCTCTCACGGTGCAGGAGTCACCTATCTGACCCTCTCATGGTGTAGGAGACACCCATCCGACCCTCTCAGTGTTCAGGAGTCACCCATCTGACCCTCTCCCGGTGCAGGTATCACCCATTCGACACTCTCATGGTGCAGGAGTCACCCATCCGACCCTCTCACGGTGTAGGAGTCACCCATCCGACACTCTCATGGTGTAGGAGACACACATCCGACCCTCTCACGGTGTAGGAGTCACCCATCTGATCCTCTCACGTTGTACGAGACACCCATCCGACCCTCTCACGGTGTACGAGACACCCATCCGACCCTCTCACGGTGTAGGAGTCACCCATCTGACCCTCTCACGGTGCAGGACTCACCCGTTGATTTTCCTTATCTTCCTATAAATGCCTGCAAATAAACAAATCTCAAGGCAGTATATGGTGACGTGTACATATTTTACTAATTCATTTACTTTGAACTTTGAAGTCCATTTCCACCAGTTTAATTATTGGTTTGGTGTAGAGTAAAGCAGACACTATCCAATCCCATGTCTTACTTGACAGAAGGCTGACCTATCAATCCTGTATCTGGCTTATGCCCTCCATTAGACTACTAGTCACTGATACATTGGTTTATTCCTTTGGCACCTTCGCATTGGGTGCCTCTGGTGACCTTCTGCTCTCCACACCTTGTAAACCTTTGCACATGCATAGCTCCAAGTTCAAAGTAACTTTTATTATCAGGGTACATACATAATTTCCCTCTCCCTGCCCCTTTCCTACTCTCAGCTCACAGTAGAGACCCATATCAGAATCAGGTTTATCGTCACTCGCGTATGACATGAAATTTGTTTTTTTTTTGTATGTCAGCAGTACATTGCAATACATAAAATTAGTACAGTAGAATTCAGAGGTCTTTGGCACTTTAGCTATATATGTGTGCCTAAATCTTTTGCACAGTACTGTATTTGTAACTATATACTGACCTGAGATTCATTTTCTTGCAGGGATTCACAGTAGAATCAATGAAAAACTACGCACAAAGACTGACAAGCAGCCAGTGTGCAAAAGAAGACAAAACAGTGTAAATACAATAAATAAGTAAATGCATAATGCTGAGAACATGAGTTCTAGTGTCCAGTTCAGTGTTTTGGTGAGTGAAGTTATCTGCACTGGTTCAGGAGCCTGATGGTTGAAGGGTAATGTCTGCTCCGGAACCTGGTGGTATGGGACCCAAGTCTCCTGCACTTCCTTCCAGGGTTTGTTTTGCCCTTGTTGATTTGTTTCTGCTGTTCTGCTGAACCTTGTGCCCATGATTTATTGGTGCCAGAATGTACGGTGACATTTGCGGGCTGCCCCCAACAGGTCCTTAGGTTGTATGGGCTGTTATTGCAAATGACACATTTCACTGCATGGTTTGATGTACGTGTGATGAATAAATGAATCTGAATCGCATTCCAAGTTCCTGCAGAGTTGTAGATGCTAATCTATGGAAATAGTTAACAGTGGTACTTTGTATACCTCTGGATGAATATCTGCTGGGTTCAAGGGTAAGTATCATCTTGAGGCCGATGATGTGTTCTATCTTAACTGATTGTAATACATGATTATATTTTGTAACACTAAACTATGGCTTAAACCAAAAATAAAGGTTCTGTTTTCTCAAGCACTGTGTCTGACTGAGTGACAGTAATCAGTAGCTTCAGTGACCTGGTCAGAAGTGCCTAAAACACATTGTACCCAATATGTTATTAGTAACAGATGTATGTGACTTTTAACAAATGCTTCTTGAATGTCCAGTAACCCAGCACCAATTGCACTGTCCTTATTAATCTTTGCTGCCAGCTCATCAAAGTACTTAAATCTAGTCAGTAAAACACTACTCATCCATAACAAAGCTCTGCTGCTTTTCTGAGTGGCTGCTAATGTTCTCCAGTGTTATTGTTTCTTAAGGGCTTCAGCACGTTGGCAAAACATCCCAATGTACTTCCGTAACCAAACTTGGATACCAAGCCGAAATTGGTGATGAGAAGCTTGATCAAGAGGTTGGTTTAAGATCGATGAGGTGCTGAAGCAAGTTTGCTGTGGATATCAGAGAGTGGGGCAGGACAGTTACCAGATATAACACTATTACAGCACCAACGACCCAGGATCAAATGTCAGAGTTGGAAATATATCTATTTCCTGAGGAGACTGAGGTCCCTTAACATCTGCTGGACGATGCTGATTATGTGTGGTGTCCAGTGCTGTCATGTTTGCTGTTGTGTGCTGGGGCAGCAGGCCGAGGGTAGCAGAGACCAACAGAATCAACAAACTCATTTGTAAGGCCAGTGATGTTGTGGGGGTGGAACTGGACTCTCTGACGGTGGTGTCTGAAAAGAGGAGGATGAAGTTGCATGCCACCTTGGACAATGACTCCCATCCACTCCATAATGTACTGGTTAGGCACAGGAGTACATTCAGCCAGAGACTCATTCCACCGAGATGTAACACTGAGAGTCATAGGAATTCACTCCTGCCTATGGCCATCAAACTTTACAACTCCTCCCTCGGAGTGTCAGACATCCTGAGCCAATAGGCTGGTCCTGGACTTATTTCCACTGGGCATGATTAACTTATTCAATTATTTATGGTTTTATATTGCTATATTTCTTCACTGTTCTTGGTTGGTACGGCTGTAACGAAACCCAATTTCCCTCGGGATCAATAAAGTTTGTCTGTCTGTCTGTAACATACATGCACATCAATAATAAATGTAACTCGTACTTTGAAATTTCCTCCCTCTCATCCACCCACACACAGACAGTCCTCCAACCCCAAGTCAGGCTGCCTCTGAGCCTCCAGCCTCCGTGGAACTCTCTGTCTCACTGTTCTTCAACCGTAATTGGCTTCTTCAGCCAAATTGAAGCACATGGATAGAAAGGGCAGGTGGAACTAAGGTAGATGATGTTTCATTTTAAATAGCAAACAGAAATGTATTGTATCCATATACTCAAATTAGGATTACTATTTCGATGTGCCTTGGACAGAAAATTTAAAATATTTGAAGGTACTTTAAGCTTGCAGTCACTCAAATGTAGACCAGAGAGAAAATTGAGTAAATATGAACTTTGGTTAAAAAAGAATAAAGAGGGACCAAATGGGACCAAATGGATGGAAAAAGAGAACGCATACACATATTATTCAGTATCACAAGATGAAGCATTAATTGGGATCCAGCTGGAATATTCTGTCTAGTACTGGAATCTGTTTTCTTGAAACGATCTCGTAAAATTTTATATGGTTATGAGAACTATAGATAAACAGCCAGGATCTTTTTTTCCAAGTCCAAAATGTTTAATGCTAGAGAGTGGGAAGGAGAGGTATTTTATGCTGAGAGTGATGGGTGTCTGGAATGCACTACCATTGATGGTAGTGGAGACAAGCACAGAGCAGTATTTAAGAGGCTCTTAGATAGGAACATGAGTGATATGCACATTATGTAGGCGGAAGGCATGAATATAGTTAGGCTTTTAATTACACATTGAATTGCTTCAATGCAACATCATGGGCTGCAGAGCCTGTTCCTGTGCTGTACGTTCTGAGTTCAATCCGAAGCCCTCAGAGAAGATACGGAGGGGACTTGAAAGGATTCTTCCAAGCAACTATTACACTTCTGTGGATAAGCTGACAAAGCTGGGATGGTTAATTTTGGAACAGAGAAAACTTTCTACTGCAGAACAAAAATCCTCAAGTGAACCAAAAGATGCAGCTGTAACAACAGAGTATGTTTAATGTGAGGGAAAATTTGTCTTAATCAATGAAGTAGTTTTTTCTCTGCTTTTGGATGGTGGATACAGGCTGTATTGTAGTTCTTAAAAAATTGATTGCGTAGAATTGGCAAGGGAGGAAAGGAATTCCAGGATATGAGTGCATAGGGATATGGAGAAGATTCAGGGATGAAAGGAGTGAAGCTAAATCTTACACTCTTCGGAAAAAGCCCGTGTTGACAAGGAGGGCCAAAAAGCTGCTTCTGGAGTTCTATATTAAATGTACTGCTGTCTTTTTTTGCAGTTGGTATTAAGTTATCATGCCAAAATTTCTGGAGTGCCTATAATTAGCAGTGGAGGAAATCTGTGCAACAGATGCATGGCCTTATGTAAATATGCTTTATCACCTTACATTTCAAATTTCATTATCTTAAGTAGGATCTGGGTACAAATTGCCTTTTATTGTTGTTGACGAGTTTTCTTCACAAAGCTTTTAAAAAATATTTCCTAATTTCCAGAAAATTGATGAAGCTGTTGTTTATACGTACGTTAGCAATGGTGTACCAGTTGTGCTAAAACTAATATGATGGCAATTTGTCTGTCATAATCTTAAAACCTATTGTTTTTGCAAAGACTGCTTTTCTGTCCGTAACATGACATCCAATTCCATCTTGTTTCTGTTAAATTAAACTTATTCCACTCTTCACTAATGATAAGTCCTTTTAACCAAAATAATGGCAGATTTCTGGGCTTGCATTACATTGAGTGAGCCTCTCCCCAAGTGGGGAAATGGTGTACAGATGTGCTTTCATGCTTTTGAGCAGCATCAAAGCTGAAACTATTTCTAAAAGCAATATTCCTTTGAATAAACAGTGATTACATGACCTAATTTTAGTGTAGTAAGTGGAATCTAATATTTTATGCTGTTGGAAAAACATATAAAGGACAAGCATTCAGAGGACACACCACAATCAGCAGCGCACTGAAGATGTTTCCTCACAAGATGACAAGACGTTTGCAAGTAAATTGCCAAGACTGGAGAACAACTCAACCCAAATATCAACCACCTGAGCTGCACATCTTCCAAATTATTTCCATTTTATGGACCATTCAAGATTGTTTGTTGTTATTTTTCAGCTCACGAGTGTAAAGGAGAGCAAAATGATTGTTACTCCGGATCTGATGCGGCATAAAAAACCCATGATAAGCATAAAAACGCAATGAAAATAACACAATAAATATAAATACATAAGCAATCCTTTAACATGCAATTTACAAGTAACTGAATGTGGCCAGATATAAGACCATAAAGATCTAGGAGCAGAATTAGGCCATTTGGCCCATCCAGTCTACTTGGGCATTTCACCGTGGATGATCCACTTTTCTTCTCGGCCCAATCTCCTGTCTTCTCCCTGTATCCCTTTGTTCCCTAACCAGTCAAGAATCTATCAACCTCTGGCTTAAATATACATAAAGACTTCGTCTCCACAGCTGCCTGTGGTAACGAATTCCACAGATTCAGCATTCTCTGGCAAAAGAAATTCCTCCTCATCGCCGTTCTGAAAGGACAGCCCCCTCTTCTGAGGCTGTGTCCTCTAGTCTTAGATTCTCCTGCCGGAGGAAACATCCTCTTCACATCCACTCTATCAAGACCTTTCACCATTCGATAGGTTTCAATGAGGCCACCCCTCATTCTCCTGATTTCTAGTGAATACAGGCCCAGAGTCACCTCTTCATATGACAAGCCATTCAATCTTGGAATCATTTTTGTGAGCCTCCTTTGAACCTTTTCCAGTTTCAGCACATCATTTCTAAGATAAGGGACCCAAACCTGCTCACAATATTCCAAGTGAGGCCTCACCAGTGCTTTATAAAGTCTCAACATTACATCCTCGTTCTAGTGCTCTAGTGCTCTTGAAATGAATGCAAACATTGCATTTGCCTTCCTTACCGCTGACTCAACCTGCAAGTTAGCCTTTAGGGAATCCTGCACAAGGACTCCCAAGTCCTTTGCACCTCAGTATTTTGTATTTTCTCTTCATTTAGAAAATAGTCAACCCTTTTATTTCTTCTACCAAAGTGAATGACTGTACACTTCCCGACATTGTATTGCATCTGCCATTTCTTTGCCCATTCTCCTAATCTGTCGGTCTTTCTGCAGCCTCTCTACTTCTTTAAAACTACCTGCCCCTCCAGCTATCTTCATATCATTTGTGAACTTTGCAACAAAGCCATCAATTCCATCATCCAAATGGTTGACATATAACGTAAAAAGAATCCGTCCCAACACAGACCCCTGAGGAACACCACTAGTCACCAGCAGCCAGTCAGAAAGGCTCTATTTATTTCCACTCTTTGCTTCCTACCAATAAACCACTGCTTTATTCATGCTGGAATCTTTCCTGTAATACCATGGGCTCACAGCTTATTAAACAGCCTCGTGTGGCACCTTGTCAAAGGTCTTCTGAAAGTTCAAGTACACAACATCACCTGATTCTCCTTTGTCAATCCTGCTTGTTATTTCTTCAAAGAATTCTAACAGATTTGTCAGACAACATTTTCCCTGGAGGAAACCATGCTGACTGTGGCCTATTTTATCATGTCCCTCCAAGTACCCTGAGACCTCATCCTTAATTGTCGACTCCAACATCTTCCCAACCACTGAGGTCAGACTAACTGGTCTATGGTTTTCTTTCTTCTGCCTCTCTCCCTTCTTGAAGAGTGGAGTGACATTTGCAATTTTCTAGTCTTCTGGAACCATTTCAGAATTTAGCAATTCTCGAAAGATCATTACTAATGCCTCCATGATCTACCTTCAGACCTTTCATTTCCTAAGATCCTTTTCTCTAGTTATGGTAACTTCACACACTTCATGCCCTGACACCTGGAACTTCTACCTTAATGCTAGTACCTTCCACAGTGGACTGATGCAAATACTTATTCAGTTCATCCACTATTTTATTGTCACCCATTACTACCTCTCCAGCATTGTTTTCCGGTTGCCTGATATCCACTCTCACCTCTCGTTTACACATTATGTATCTGAAGAAACTTACAGAATCTACTTTAATACTATTGGCTAGCTTACTTTCATATTTCATCATTACCTTCTTAATGACTTTTTTAGTTGTCTTCTCCTGGTTTTTAAAAGCTTCTTAATCTTCTAATTTTCCACTAATCTTTGATCCATCATATGCCCTCTTTTTGGCTTTTATATCGGCTTTGACTTCTCTTGTTAGCCATCATTGTGTCATCTTCCCTTTGGAATACTTCTTCCTCTTTGGGATGCATACTTCACGTGCCTTCTGAATTGCTTTCAGAAATTCTAACCATTGCTGCTTTGCTATCAACCCTGCCAATGTTCTTTTCTATAAGACCATAAGATATAGGAGTAGAAGTAGGCCATTCAGCCCATTGAGTCTGCTCCACCATTCAATTGTGGGCTGATCCAATTTCTCCAGTCATCCCTTCTCCCCTGCCTTCTCCCCATACCCTTTGATACCCTGGCTAATCAAGAACCTATCTATCTCTGCCTTAAATACACCCAACGACTTAGCCTCCACAGTCACTCGTGACAACAAATTCCACAGATTTACCACCCTCTGACTGAAGTAATTTCTCCGCATCTCATTTCTAAATGGACGTCCTTCAATCCTGAAGTTGTGCCCTCTTGTCCTAGAATCCCCTACCATGGGAAATAACTTTGCCATATCTAATCTGTTCAGGCCTTTTAACATTCGGAACGTTTCTATGAGATCCCCCCTTCTTCTCCTGAACTCCGGGGAATACAGCCCAAGAGCTGCCAGACATTTCTCATGCAGTAACCTTTTCAATGAATTCTGGCCAACTCCTCTCTCATGCCTCTGTAAACTCTGCTGTAATACTGTATATTTTCTCCACTGTAATATTGATACATCTGATTTTAGCTTTTCCTTCTCAAATTTCAGGGTGAATTTGATCATATTATGATCACTCGCCCCTAAAGGTTCTTTTACCTTAAGCTCTCTAATCAATTCTGGTTCACTGCACAACATCGAATCCAGAATTGCTGATCCTCTAGTGGGCTCAATCACGAGCTGCTCTAAAAAACTACCTCATAGGCACTCTAGAAATTCTCCCTCCTGTAATCCAGCACCTACCTGATTTTCCCAATCTACCTGCATACTGAAGTCCCTTTCAGCATGCATATTCTATCTTCCATTGTAATTTGTAAGCAACATTCTTACTACTCTTTGAGGTTCTGTATACAGCTCCCATTGGGGTCTTTTTACCTTTGCATTTCGTTAATTCTGTCCACAGCGAGTTAACACCACTTTCTAACAATTTGATTTCAATTTTTACCAACAGGGCAATGCTGCCCCCTCTGCCTTCCTGCCTATCCTTTTAATACAACGTGTGTCCTTGGACATTAAGCTCCCAGCTATATACATAAGATTAGATCCCAAACATCAAAAATGTTATGTGAAATAGCCACAGTTAATAATGCAAGGATCAGATTAAAACAGAAACAGATGTTTAAGACCCAAAGATCCAGCTTAATACCCACAATGGTCCAACACTGAAGCAATGTGTTATGGCCCTTGCAATCCTTTCTGTCCTTCTGAAAAAGTCTATATGGATGGCATACAAAACAAAGATGGTCACTGAATCTCACTACGTGTGCCAATATTAAGCCACTCTCCATCTGCCAATTATATTTAGTGCTGCTTACTCATAAACTGAATATTTTCAAAACAAATTTTTTTCTTTTCACCTTGATGTCCATCTGTTGTTTTTCAGGATCAAAGTATATAAGATATGAATTTTACATAACAATAGTGAGTTAAAAATATCTACCTGTCCTTGGCTATTCTAGAATACTGTGCACCTTTGATTAAAAAGTTGCTGAAGTTGCAACATGATTAGCAAATACCTGCAGACATACATGTCCCTATAACTGTATGTTGGCTTTTAAATTACCTTCCCATGAAAATAGAACATTCTGTACACAACAGTTAAAGGTCAGTCCAATGTGGCTGATGTGTATTGAGTTTTACCCTTGTCCATTATTAAATGCAGGGTAGACTATGACAGACTACTGTTTTGTGACCCTGTATGCCCAGGTCAGGAAAAGAGAAATTGGCGTTGTACTGAGATGTATGTAAATACATATATTATTTATATAGGCATTACTGAGTGGTATTGTTGTATCAGCACATCCGAAGCTCAGGCCGTGGCCTTGGGGCTTTTGGTAGCACACTTTATCATGTTTTTTTTCTCATGAATAATTAAAAACTTAAATTACTTGCCATGTACAAAATTCATATCCCCAGAAAAAGGCTACATGAAAATTAATTTTCTGTTCTGTGAGAGTGACAAGAAATCAATTAATCTTGATGTATTATTTTATGCAAAGACAGGGTACAGGAAGCAGAGGGGAGAGAGGATACAGCTGTTCTTATTGGTAAGGCCATATATTATAGTTGGGGAGTTTGACAGCTGCTGAAGAAAATGGCTGAAGGGTATCAGGTAGGTGAATAAACCGTAAAAATTTATTGGATGATACAAACTATTTTCAGGGACTGATGGAAAATGCGTACTCGAGCGCTGGAATATTGAATGTTATATGACAGGAGATAGCTCTTGTCAGTATTTGTAGTCCAGCTCTTGTGGCCTTTTTAGTGCCCTGCTTCTTTGATTAACTAGTCGGATGTTGGATCTATTGGTAGTTCATTGGTTGTGTAATCTGTAACAAATTTAGCAAGTACAGTTACACCTGCAGGCATGAAGGTGATTCTGCCTCACATAATGATTACTGCAACCCACACAGACATTGTAATACATCTTTGGTCTGTATTATTTGTTTTTGCTATTGACTCGGAGTTAGCAGGGTTCAGTCTGATTATTTGTGACTCTATGGAGTCTGCTTTTGAGCTTTTAATTGGCTTTTCCCTTTGGAAACCAAATTGCAATGACTCAGCCCATGTATGAAGCTCCAGACACACAGATAATTTTCTATAGAACAATTCTTATTTGTAATCATCCAAATGGAGTAACACTTTATTAAATTGGTGTTTATTGTTACTTGAAGTGCTGTGCCTGATCATCTATTTTAATCATTTGTTTTGATTCTTTTCCATGTCACCCCCATATATGTTCCCCATCTTTTCCAATCCCCTCGTTTGCAGCTAAAACAAGGGGAACACATATAAAACACAGCAGGAAGTTCAGTCCCTGGATTTTGGACATGCTAGCCCTTTAGCCAGCTGTTACCACATGTATCAAACAAAGAATAAGCTTAGTTTTCTGCTGATTTTTCTGCAAAAAATACTGAAAGTGTGGGAAGTCTGAAATAAAAGCAAAAATGCTGGAGATAGTCAGCAGGTTGGGCAGCATCTATGAGGAGAGAGAAAAACTGAGTTGACCTTTCACAGGAACCCTTTGATTCCTTTGAGGTGTAACCTTCCCGTGGTGCAGAAGGAATTAATTTATGTTGTGGGAAACCTACTTTATAATTTGGAGGTTCAGCCCTACTCTAGGCACATTTGTTTCATCTAATTCTGGATGCTGTGATGCAGTGTTGCATTACATTTGCAAAAATTGAAGATAGGAGTATAAGAAAAATGGAAGGCTTTGTAGGAGGAGTCTCTCTCCACTTGCCCCTATCTCCCTCCCCCCTCTTCCCCCTGTCCCTCCCTCCCTCTTCCCTCCCACCCTCTCACTCCCTTCTCCCTGCTCTCCCTCTCTCCCTTTCTCTCCCTCTCTTCCTCTCTCTCCCCCTCCCCCTTGCTCACCCTCTCCTCTCTTCCTCCCTCTCACTCTTCTCTCCCCTCCCACTTCTCCCCTCTCCCTTCTCCCCTCTCCCTTCTCCCCTCTCCCTTCTCCCTGCTCTTCTCCTCTCACTTCCCTCCCCCTCTCCCACTCTACTCCTCTCTCCACCTCTTCCCCACTCTACCCCTCTTCCGCTCTCTCCATCTTTCCCCTCTCCCTTCCCCTCTTGCTCCCTCCCTCTCACTCCCCTCCAACTCTTACTTCTCCCCTTCTCCCCTTTCTCCCTGCTCTTCTCCTCTCTTCTCTGTCCCTCTCTTTGCTCTCCCCCTCACCCCCTCTCTCCCCCTCTCCCCCTCTCTCTCCCTCTCTCCCCTCCTCTGCCCTCTCCCCTTTCCCACTCTCCCCCTCCCCCCTCTCAGCAATGGTTCTTTCTTATCAGTCTTATGGTTTTGGTGCCATTCATTACAGTACTGTGAACGTATGGTTGCCAAATCTTGTGATTTTTCTCTTGTTTGTGTATTTTCCAACTTATGGACACAATTAACATGAGGACCTCAGTTAAAAGCTAAATCTGTTCGTTATTCGGGTCTGGTCTGTAAGTGACTGATGTTCCTTGTATTTGCTGAGACCAGTTGCTGGCAACGATATTTAAATTTTCTCAGCCCTTGTCCTTCAACAGTTTCTTAACATTTGACAGTTTGTTAAAGAAGTGAAAAGAAATTTTTGTAGCATTATTTCTAATCATCATGAGTTCTGACTTTAACTAGCAAAAAAAAGATTGCTGGTAGAAATGACATTATTTGTTTTGCTCAATATTTAGAGCTTCCTTCTCTCACTGAGAAACCAGAATTTAACAAATAAAATGAGCTCTGTTTTCTTTCCCACAGACACTGCCTGACCTGCTGAGTGTTTCTAGCATTTTCTATTTTATTATTCACTTAGTTGTCACTTTATGAGGTACCTTCTGTGCCTAATAAAGTGGTCACTGAATATATAATGAACACTGCTCTTCACAGTTCAATTTTATCTCTATCAGGTGAGTCTACTCTTCATCTGCGACTGATGATCCTCTTGGAATTCATGTTGTGACCTTATTTTAATTGAGTTACTCAATGGCACAGCAATATAAATAAATTGTTGCTTACATTGTCAAGAGCACACTTAATCTGATTGCGCAAAGAAGTAAAGTTAACGCTATGGCAATGATCTAACCTCTGATAATTGCAGTAAATGGAAAGCCAACGTAATTTATGAATTTAATGGTTTTGTTCAATTAAGTTGCTATATTCTATCAAGTCAAATGTACAAATACAACAAGTCAGAATAGAATATGTTTTCTATTTTAAAGTCATAATACACTGACTTTTATTAGGAATAAGATTTGGCACTTTTGAAAAGAAGGCACTTGGCCTGACAGAATTGGCATGTACCTCAGAAGGCACTGAAACAGAAGCTATTAATTTAAGCTGTAGCGAGCAGTACTCAGGAAATACCCATGATATTTTGTCCCTCCTTGAACTTTCATATATTTGAAACTTCAAGATGAGGAATAGTGATATTTTATACACTTTGGGAACTGGATCTTGAAGCAGTTAATGACAGAAAAGATGACCCATAACAGGTTGACAGTTCTGATGAGGTAATGTCCAGCTGCCCTCCCTGTGATTTATGAGTTCCATGTAAAAACTGTGAAGTTGGATGAAATGGCTGATGGAAAGTTGCCAGCATGACCTCTTAAAAAAGAACATTTGCTGGTCCAAATTCCACAGATGTTGAACAGTTGTTGATGTGACATCAGCCCCCATGAAGTACATTAAAGTGAGCTGCTAGAGTGCTGTAGCTGTTGGATGTTTTTGTGCATTATATATAAATACAGACCATAACATCAAACACACTTGTGATATATCTGTTCAGAAGTCCCAGCAGGAATTCTCATGCTCTTTTTGACAAATTAATAACAATGTTGAAATCAATATATTTGATGAAAGTATTTTATTTCTCAGTTATGTAATTAATGTTTGACATAGGCACCTTGTCAAAAAAATCACACAGCTTAATTATATAATACAGCTTTTCCTTTTTAAAATTTTTGCTCTGCTGGAGTAATATTGCTGGATTCTGGAAATGACTGGCCTTTGTGTGACTGCCAACATTAATCACACAGATAAAACTTATCCATAGTTCCATACAGTCATTATTCTTTTTGTGCATTTGAACTTCAGAGACATATATGTACAACATGTAGATTGTGAAGTAGTGAAAGGGATCAAGAATAAACCTTACATTTAAAAAGAAATCAAAGTTCATTGCTGGAATTTTATTGAAAACATTCTCCATTGGGAAAGTGGTTTAAAATGCAGTTTGTTCATGAACAGTCTCTGAAAAGACAGGGTTTTGGTCGGGACGAGAGCCGATTTTGCTCGTTCTCAGTGACTGTTTCGTCCATGGTGCTGAGGCTAGGAAGACTGCCCCAGCTGCTGGGATCTGTGCCGGCTAATATGATGAACTGATTATTGAGGCTTTGGGCCTACTCTGGGCTGTTCCAGGGTTCGGATCTGAGAACTCATTTTTGGTTCGGAACGCTGTTGTTCACATCAATTGTTTACCTGATCTTTATTTTTTTCTCTCTTTCTCTTGCTCATCGAGTATTGGTATTTCTTTTTAATTCTCTTTTTTCTTTATTTGGGTTCTTTCGGTTTTCTTCCTTTGTGGCTACCTGTGAGCAAGAAAATCTCAAAGTTGGATAATATATACATTCTTTGGTAACAACTGTACTTGAATCTTGAATTACAATCAATGATGTACAAATATTATATTAAAAAAGTAACAAAGAAGGTGCTCCTAAATCAAAATTTAGTTTTATCTAAAGGCTTTGACATTAAACTTAAACTTCTGTTTCCTAGCTGCATCTATTTTCCGTCACAGTCTGTAAGACAATCCTTGTATTCCTTAGGGGTATCATTTACAAATTGAGTGCTCAGGGCAATAACACTTGTATTGTACATCACATGTGACAATGATTGAAAACCATTCTAACAGATGAAGTCTCTTTGCATTATTCTAATTTTTACTTATTGTTGATTCAGAAATTATAGGAGATGGATTAAATTTTAAAGCAAATATAACGGCTACAGGATTTGATGAACAATTATGAAGCTGTGTAGACTTAGAGTAGATAAAGTACACCGCAGCTAACTTAGTATGTTGCTCTGGTACCAAGTATATTGAATTTGAAGTTTAATTGATTTGGAATGAGGTGTTATTAGCAAGCAGATAAGAAGTAATGCATTTGTTTTCCCACTTTATGGTACTGTCAATTACATAATGTGAACAAGTGGTTAAATTTCTTTTGCTTTAAGGAAAATATATTACAATTTATACACTCTTTTGATTGTGAGCACTGAATAGGCAAGCTGTGCTCGTCTTGATTTGAGTTAGACGCAAGCCAAGAGGAGGAAAATAGTGTGTAATAAACATTATGTCATACTTCACTATTTTACTTAATGGAGCAGGATATGCTGTAATAAATGAAAATAGCTTGCATTGATACCCCGGGACATTTTTAGAATACTGAAACAAAACGCAAAGGCTATGTATGCTGTTTTTCCTCAGCACTTCTAACAGGGCTGGAAAGCAAGAACAGACAAATATACATAAGACCACAAGACATAGGAGCAGAATTAGGCCGTTCGGCCCACAGAGTCTGCCCTGCCATTCCATCATGGCTGATTTATTATTCCACTTAACCGCATTCTCCTGACTTCTCCACGTAAATGGAAGACCAAGTTTAAGACAACACTACTGAAGATGAGTGACAGCTTACCGGTGGTTCCCAAAGCAAGAAGTACAATGAAATACCTTATTCATACAAGGAAGAGGTGAATGAAGGTGAGGCTGACTTGAGTTTGAGGCGTGTGCATGTGATGCAAAGTCTGAACGAGTCCGAGGCATGTCTGAGGAGAAGTGGTCGGAGCAAGGCTGAGGCATGGTCGAGGCGGAGTTGGAATGGAGGAGTTTTGGAGACTGAACGTCTAAACTGAGAGCAAGGTCTGACTCGGAAAGGTCGGGTATGAGCCGAGGCGTGGTGACAGGTTCCAGGGCCAGAGTGTACCATTGTGACAGGGCCCAGGCCTTAGAGTGAGGAATGACTCAACATTTGGATGATATAAATGCCAGGTCAGATGGATTGATAAGGTAAGGTGTCAGGGCCGGAGGCAGGAGTCAGGCTGGCTCTGTGACATTTGTTCTGCTCTTCACTGCACTGAGTGTGAGGCTGTTGACCTGCTCTAGATACTGCGGGCTTTGTGTCTATGGACTCACTTTGATTCTGAATACTCTTGTTTGCTTTGTTGTTTGCATGATTTGTGTTTTTTTCTTTCGCTTTCCCCTCCACATTGGGTATTCGTTGGTCTTTTTTATAATGTATACAAACTTTGATAATTAAATGTACTTTGAACTTTGAAACTTTGGTGCCCTTACTAATCAAGAATCTATCAACCTCTGCTTTAAATATGCCCAATGAATTGGCCTCCATGGCTGTGTGTGGTAAAGAGTTCCACAGATTCACTACCCTCTTGCTAAAGAAATTCTTCCACACCTCAGTTCTAAAGGACTCCCCCACTTCAGGAAGCATCCTGGCCATGTCCACTCTATCTGGGTCTTTTAATATTCAATAGGTTTCAATGAGATCCCTCCCCCATCCTCATTCTTCTAAACAAGCAGTGAACACTGATAAATTATGCATGCATTTTTTCTTTTTAACCAATTTATCCATACCAGGTGTGGTCACAGAGAAGTGAAAATTCACTGTTATATCACAATCTTTTATTACTCATAAACTTATCAACCAGTGATGACAATTAAATGAAAGTCTCCCTTCAGTGTGTGCAATTTATTTATTTCTCTTTAGATTCAACAAAGTGTAAATTGGATAAAAGCTGGAAGATTAATGGAGCCAAAATTTAAACAAGCCTACTTAGATTTTTATTGATTCTGGGGGATGTAAACAGAACATTTTGCCTCAATTTCCTCATTCGTTTCTCTGTCATAGAAATGTTTTGAATATTTGCACATACTGCTGAAGGTACCTACAATTGGTGCAAGGTTTAAAGAGTTCCCCAATTTATTTCTTGGGGGCCATACATGACTTGTAATGGTAAAAAGGGGGGGGGGGTGTAGGAATGGTCACCCTGACATTTTCAGGTCTCGGCCCGAAACGTCAACAATGCTTTTCTTTCTAGATGCTGTCTGGCCTGCTGTGTTCCACCAGCATTTTGTATATGTTGTTTGAATTTCCAGCATCTGCAGATTTCCTCGTGTTTACCCTGATCCTCTCACAGTCTTTATTTCTGTGGGTGATTTGCCTGAGAGCTTGCTAACATTGTGGCTTTCACCCTTGTGTTGGTGCTGGCATCCCAGTGGCCACTTCCTCATCCAGCTCAGTGGCCACTCTATCAGGAATTTGCCTGTGCACCTGCTCGTTAATGAAAATGCCTAATCTGCCAATCCTGTGGCAACAACTCAAGACATAAAACCACAGTCAAGAGGTTTGTTGTTCAGATGAAATGTCAGGATGGGGAAGAAATGTGAGCTAAGTTACTTTGACCGTGGCATGATTGTTGGTGCTACGTGGGGTGGTTTAAGTACTTGACAAACTGCTGATCTGGGATTTTCTTGTACAGTAGTCTCTCGAGTTTACGAAAATCATGCAAAAAAAAAGCAAAAACATCCAGCAAGCGACAGTTCTGTTGGCGAAAACGTTAATTAAAGAGGTTAGAGGAGAATGGCTAGACTAGTTCAAGCTGATCGGAAGGTGACAGTAACTCAAGTGATTGTGCATTACAACAGTGGTGTGCAGATGAGTATCTCTGTGCAATACATTGAACCCTGAAGTGGATGGGCTACAGCAGCAGAAGACTGTGAACATACCCTCAGTGATTAGGTAGAGCAGGTCATTAATAAACTGGCCACCAAATGCATAAATCCTCAGCCTCGTGTTTGTTCCTGGGTTAAGGATATAGTAGGAACCTCGGAGCACTGCAGAGATGCAAGCAGCCTCTGAAAAATCCTTCAGGTCTACTGACAGGATGTGAACTGACATCTTCAGCACTGATGCCCGACTTACACTCGGTAACCTTGATGAGTCAGGCCATGCTGTTTGTGTACCCAACATCAGACTGCTGAAAATAATGTGCTATTCTGAGCTCATTTGTGGTAAGAGATTGACAGGGTGACAGCAGAAATGATTCAAGGATGATTTCAGAAGCTCCTTGAAATGGAACATCCCCTTCTACATGCAGGAATCCTTAGATTTAGAGTCTTAGAGACTTAGCCTCAGGCCAAGGACTGTGGACTCCTGCCATAAATGAAGTGGTCAATGTACCCCAGCTTGGGAACTCCTGGCCTAGGGAGTCTTTAGTTTGGGGTGTTAATGAGAATGCATGTTTAATATCAGGACTATACCTTTGTTACTGGTAAGAGGAAGACACCATCTCCCATCAAGTACTCTACCCATAAACATAAGAGATTCTGTAGATGCTGGCAATCCACAGCAACATGCACAACATCCTGGGGGAACTCAGCCGGTCAGGCAGCATCTATGGAAATGAATAAACAGGCGGCATTTTGGGCCGAGACTCTTCATCAGGACTGGAATAGGGGAAGACACCAGAATAGAAAGGTGGCTGGAGGGGAGGCAGGACTAGCTGGGAAGGTGATAGGTGAAGCCAGATGGGTGTAAAAGATAAGGGCTGGAGAAGAAGGAATCTGATAGGAGAGGAGAGTGGACCATAGGAGAAAGGGAAGGAGGAGAGGCACTGGTGGGGGGTTGCCGGGAGGTGGGGGGCGGAAGTGATAGGTAAGGAGAAAGGAGAAGAAGTAAGAGGCCAAAGTGGGGAGTTGAAGAAAAGGGAAGGGGGAGGGGAAAAATTACTGGAAGGAGAAATTGATGTTCATGCCATTAAGTTATAAGCTACCCAGATGGAAACTAGGTACTCTACACATAGTTACACGGTCTGAGTCAAACAATGATCTCATCAGCCACCTTGGAACCCATGGAATTGTAGGGCAGGAAAGTTATATTTTACAAAAAAGGGATATAAATAATTACTTTATTTAGTATCTGTAGTGTATGTGAGGAAGCAGACACAATGATGTCAGTGTTTAGTGAGGGCAATGGTATATTAGACTATTAGCTTACCAAAGTGATGGCGTTGGGAACGTGTCAAGAGGTTACATTGTACGTTCAATGATAATGTAGCAAAGGAATACCATGCATTGGAATCGATATAATATAAAGTCACCTACAATATATGCTTTGTTTTAGATATGAGAGGATGCCAGATTGTCCAAAAGAATTATGAGAAAGTTTGGGAACAAACTGCAGGCAGGTTTGCATTTTTTTTCCAGGTTAATTCAGTCAATGAAAAGCTGCTGTGTGATGTGTCATATATCAAAGGCAGGGCATCAGTAATCTTTGCTCAAGGGCATGGATAACAGACAGATAGACATGTGAATGAGATGGAAAAAAGCAACTCATCCTTTTCTGCTAACACCATGAAAGAGATAAAGGAAGATTTATGACTCATCTTGGACCACATACCAGCAACCACAACATTTTTCACATGCTCCAAAAATTGGAGCTGGAAAGTAATATGCTGTCACTTTGTCTATCAGATGCTTTAATAGGAAATTGGTTCCTTTGGGCTTTACTCTTCAAATCAGCCTTTACATTCATAACAGTTTTGTTAAATGGAAGTCCTAAATGTATTTAAAAATGATTGTGTGTTTATTCTGTTGAATATGATAAATCGGCTTGAAATGCACTCTGTGAATATTACAATTATTGAAAGTAGTCAGATGAGATGTGTTGAAAAATATAAACATCATTTCAACTACCTTGTAAACAAGTCTGCATGGTTTTGATGCTGCTATTAATATGTTACACGTGTAAATATTTTTCACGTATTAAATGAGATGCTAATTTTGCTTATTACTGCACTTAATTTGCAGTTTTAATCGCACCTAAACATCAGAAATCTTGTGTATATTCCAAGGAAACACAGACTTGATTGTTCGTGTTCCTAACAAACCTGATGATTTTTATACCCTTATAATGAGTGTCAATGTGGTCAGCAAACTGTTGGTACTGAAAAATAAATTTAATTTGTTGCTCATTTGATTTCTTTAGGATGGTTCTTTGAACTGGTGATGAGATACAAGAGAATATGACAGAGCCCCCATTGCTATCTGTCATTCTACCAGGGTTAATCTTTATTGATGTAGCCAGGATTAAATGGAGTGCAATTGTGAAATTAGATCTTCAGCCATCTCAACAATATGAATCATTCATGTGTGTTGCTGTAAAAAAATGTGGTGGTTGAGATTTTGGTTAAAATTGTATTTGCCTTTTTTGTGTGTTTAAATAGGTCTTGTTCTGATCAACTAAGATAATATAGAGTATTATACTGTCAGTGGCTACTTTATTAGGTACAGCTCTGTATTTGCTCATTAATACAGATATCTAATCAGCCAATTATGTGGTAGCAATTCAA
The DNA here is from genome assembly GCF_030144855.1 of Hypanus sabinus. Taxonomy (NCBI): domain Eukaryota; kingdom Metazoa; phylum Chordata; class Chondrichthyes; order Myliobatiformes; family Dasyatidae; genus Hypanus; species Hypanus sabinus. Next base: position 52,605,153 of record NC_082726.1, read on the forward strand.
TGCATAAAAGCATGTAGACATGGTCAAGAGGTTCAGTTGTGGTTCAGACCAAACAATAGATTATGGGAAATATATGATCATAATTCCTAGAACATTTATTGTCAAAGTATGTATGCAGTATATAACCCGAAGATTCATCTTCCCACAGAGAGCCACGAAATAAAGAAGCACCATGGAAAACATCAAACTCCCAATGCGCACAAATAAAGAACAAATTGCACAAATGGCAAAAAAGAGCAAAAAGGGTAGAATATAAAATATCAAAGCACAGAGTAATTGAAGCTGTCTCGGAATGTTCACTTTAGTTCAGTTCAGTTGGACCCAGTCGATTAAAGTTAGTCCAAGACCCAAGACTGTGGCAACATCCTTCGACAGCATTGAGTGAGAGGGAGAGAGAGACTGCTCAAACACAGGCAGGCCGTGTTGAACACCCACCCACCTTGTGCTCTTGTCCTTTTACATTTTCATTTCAATTTTGTGTGACATTTTTATCAGGAAGGTCAGCGAGAAATGGAGTCAGTCATGGGCTCACGCCACATCTCCAGGGTTCTTGGCCTCCTGGCTGAAACACTCCGCTAGAAACCTCACCAAACTCCTCGGAGACACCAAAGCTCCCGATCATTCACTCGGCCCGAAAACACGCCGTCAAAGTGTAAATCAGAGGTTCCAACAGATGCAGAGTCATATTTGAAAGAAGAATAAGTAAAAGAAGGCAGATGATCACAAACATGCATTCAGTGGCCACTTTATTAGGTACAGGAGTGGAACTCAGTGTGGCCTTCTGCTGCTGTAGCAAATCAAGGTTCAACTGCTGTGCGTTCAGAGATGCTCTTCTGCATACCACTGTTGTAACGTGTGGTTATTTAAGTTGCTGTCACTTTCCTGTCAGCTTGAACCAGTCTGGCCACTCTCCTCTGACTTCTCTCATTAACAAAGCATTTCCACCCACAGAACTACTGCTCACTGGATGCTCTTCATTTCGTGCACCATTCTCTGTAAACTTTAGAGACTGTTGTGCATGAAAATCCTGAGAGATCAGCAGCTTCTCAGATACTCAAGCCATCCCATCTGGTATAAACATAATCATTCCACAGTAGAAGTCTTAGATCACATTTCTTCCCCATTCTGATGTTTGGGCTGAACAACAGCTGAGCCTCTTGACCACGTCTGCATGCTTTTATGCATTGTGTTGCTGCCACATGATTGGCTGATTAGATATTTGCATGAACAAGCAAGTGCAAAGGTATACCAAATAAAATAGCCACTGAGTTTATATTTAAAGAACAGTGAGAACTGACTTCTCTTTGCCTCTATACTCTTTTTATAGTATGACAATGATGAGAGTGCAAAACCAGATTTATAGGGATGGTACAAGAACTGAAAGATTATACATGTCAGAAAATATTGAACACTGGGGCATTTTTCTTAGAAAGAAGACTTTGAGGAGACCAAAGTGAGGTCTTTAAAAGTTATGAATGGCTTGGACAGGGCAGCTGTGGATGGAATAGTCCCACTGGTGTGGAAGTCCAAAATCAGGGGCCATAAACACAAGATGATTGCTAATAAATCCAAAAGGGGATGAAGTATGAGGTTTCTTTGTATTGGGATGATTAGAACGTGGAATCCAAGATTGCGGAAAATGAATGGAGAAGTTAGCAGTGAATTCAAAATGAAACTAGATAAGAGGAAAGGAAGTAAAAATTATGCTGTGAGAATGATGTGATGTAGGTGGAGATGTGGAGTGCAAACAGTGTTGGTTGTTAACAAGGCCAATTGTACTTTCCCTTTGTGGTCTATTCTATCCAGTATCTTCACGGGATGTTATTGACTTTTCAAACAGATGTGGACAATGGCCACTGCATTTGCCTAATTATGTCTGCGTTTACAAATTTTTAATTTGTTGCGTGGAATTTCATTCACTTGCTCACCAATCATGTCTTAACTCCAACTTTTTCTCCTTCTCACATTTAAAATTAATTAGCTTGTAATTACTCACATTAAGTCTTTTTAAAAATGGTGTCTGTCAGTGGTGGACTAGTGTCCTAAGAGTATTAGAGTCATAGAACTATACAGTGTGGAAACAAGTCCTTCTTTCCCTTATCTGTGTCAAGCTAGTTGTCTAAATGAGCTAGACCTATCTACTTGCATTTATTTGGCCCAAATTCATCAGACATGTTCAGGTCATGACTTGGTCTCCTTGCTACCATCAGGAAGGAGCTACAGAATCCTAAAGGAACACACTCAATGATTCAGGAACAGCTTCTTCCTGTCTGCCATCCAATTTCTGAATGGAACCTGAACCCATGAACACTACCTCACGACTTTTTTAAAATTTCTATTTTTGAACTACTTATTTAAGTTAACCTTTATATGTATATATTTACAGCAATTCACTTTTTTTTTCTATTTTTGTATTGCATTTTACTGCTGCTGCAATGAACCCTATTTCCACAGCATTTGCCAGTGATATTAAACCTGATTCTGATAAGAGAAGACATCGGGGTAGAATTAGGCCATTCAGTCCACTGAGTTGCTCTGCCATTCAATCATTCATTTGATTCATTTTCACTCTTAACCCCATTCTACCATCTTCTCACCATAACCTTTGGCACCCTTACTAATCAAGAACCTATTGACGTCCTCTTTAAGTATACCCAATGACTTGGGCTCCATCGCAACCTACAGATTCACCACCATCTGGATAAATACTTTCCTCCTCATCTCTGTTCTAGACAGACACCCTTGTATTCTGAGGCTGTGCCCTCTTTTTTAAGACTCCCCCTCTTTTGAACTGTCCTTTTGGCATCCACTTTATCTTGACTTTAAAACTTTAATCCCTCAAAACCTTTTCTATCCACTTGTTTGTCCAAATGCCTTTTAAATATCACAATTTCATTAGTGGCGTTTATTTCTTTATTTAGTGGTACAGCACAGAGTAGTCCTTCCCACCTCAGCAACCCCACAATCCTGGATAACTTATTCAGGTATTCAACCCTAACCTAATCACAGGACCTGGTAGATCTTTTGGTCTGTGGGAGGACCCAGAGATACCCCATGCATTCCATGTGGAGAACCCACAGAGACTCCTTCAGAACCATGCTGGAATCAAGCTACAAAATTCAGAACACCCTGAGCTGTAATAGCATCGAGCTCACTGCTATGCTACCATGGTGCCCAGTAGCAGTACAAAAGAATTAGAATCAGGTTTATTATCACAGGCATGTGATGTGAAATTTGTTAACTTAGCAGCAGCAGATCAATGCACTATATAAACTAGCAGAGAGAAAAAAATAAAATGTAAAAAATAATAAATAAACAAGTAAATCAACTAGGTATATTGAATAAATTAAAAATGTGCAAAAATAGAAATACTGAATATTAAAAAAAAACATGAGGTAGAGTCCAAAGCTTCAATGTCCATTTAGGAATAGGATGGCAGAGGGGAAGAAGCTGTTCCTGAATCGCTGAGTATGTGTGTCTTCAGGCTTCTGTGCCTCCTACCTGATGGTAACAGTGAGAAAAGGGCAAGTCCTGGGTGCTGGAGGTCCTTCACAATGGACACTGCCTTTCTGAGACGCTGCTCCCTAAAGGTGTTAATTTTTTAAAAGATTATTAAATAGAACTAATTGTATATGAAACACAAGTCCTAAAATTTAACTAAAATTATTACATAATATAGATGATACAAACAGCAAGCCACCACCCCACTCATAAGGCTGGTGGGCCTATTCAAGTAAACCCTGGTATAAAGTTGAAGGACTTAATGCTAAATCCATTCGTGGAACTGAAAGCCCACGATATTTACATCTGATCTCCACCGCTTCCTGACGTCTGGTTGCAATATGTTGGTGGGAAGTCAGGTAGATCTGACCACCACCCATATGTGAGCCAATAGTCCTCTGAAGCAATGCACACAAAATGCTGGAAGAACTCAGCAGGCCAGGTAGCATCTGTGGAGAAGGGTACAGTTGGCATTTTGGGCCAGAGAAGAAAGAAAAGTGGGAGGAGTACCATAGGGAGATGATGGATAAGTAAGGAGATAAGGTGAGGGAGGGAAATGCGAATGAGAAATGGTGAAGGGACGGTGGAGTATTACCAAACATTCTTTCTTCCATAGCCTTCTGTCCTCTTCTATCTTATTTCCCTTTCTCCGGTCCTGTATCTCTTTCACCAATCAACTTCCCAGCTCTTTACTTCACCCTTCCCCCTCCCGGTTTCACCTGTCACCTTGTGTTTTTTCCTCCCCTCCTTCCACCTTCTAACTGTGATGCCTCATCTTTTTTTCTCCAGTCCTGATGAAGGGTCTTGGCCTGAAACATTGATTGTACACTTTTCCATAGGTGCTGCCTGGCCTGCTGAGTTCCTCCTTCGTTCTTTGTGTCTTGCTTGTATTTCCAGCATCTGCAGAAGTTCTCTGTAGAACCAACAACTGAGGTTTGGATGAACTAGGCCAATTTTTGGATCTCTGCACTTTCTGTCATCACCTCTGTTTAAATCATTCTTTTGACTCAGTCTAGAATGTTTATTTTGTCCAACACAATAATTAGTTCTCGGCCAGCTGAGCCTTTTCTTACCTGACATGCTCCTTTTAAGAGTGTTGCTTATTTATTTATTTAATGACACGGTGCAGAGTAGACCCTTCTGGCCCTTTGAGCCATGCTGCCCCAGCAACCCCCAACAAACCTGATTAACCCAAAATTATTAAATGACTTTACCATGGTCTAAAATTAACCTACAAAAATCTCTAAGAGGTACCACCTTGGATTTAATAATTGCCGTTTTAGTGAACTATAAAGTATGTTTACAGACCCAGCATGGTCATATTTGAGTGACAGTTCATTTCTTTAGAATTCTGTTAGTCGCACTGTTGGTAGCTTATTACACTAGGACAGAACACAGAATTTCTAAGCATTTTTAAATACCTCCTTGGTCTTTGCACCAGACTCACTACACTGACTAGATTTACCCTAATCCTAATCCTACACTAATCCCATTATATTCTAATCCACTCACATACACACTGAATAAGGAACAATTTACAGTGGCCAATCAACCCACCAGCTGCTCACTTTTGAAATCTGTGGGTTCAAACTGCAGCCTCCGGAGAAAACTCACGAGGTCACCTGGGAACGTGCGGACTCTGCACAGACAGCAGTGGGGGTTGGCGTCGAATCTGGGCAGGTGGAGCTGTGAGTCAGGAGTTATGTCATTGTACTGTGCTGCTGAGGAGCATTTACTGAACTAAATGTTGATGTTGCTGTTTGTAACTTCAAAATAAAAGAATAATTTGCACAGTAGCACACGTACACACACAAAATGCTGGAGGAACTCAGCAGGTCAGAAGAATGAGTAATCACCGTTTTGGGCCAAGACCCTTCATCAGTACTGATAAAAGGTCTTGGCCCGAAACAGGAACAGTTTGTTCCTGTCCATAGATGCTCTCTGACCTGCTGAGTTGCTCCAGCATTTTGTGTGCGTTACTCTGGATTTCCAGCATCTGCAGAATCTCCTGTGTTAATAATTAGCACACGTGCAGTGGCACTACCATTAAGATTGATAAAGTATGAGTTTATGCTGCTAATTTTCTGTTGTTTTTAAAGCTGACACATTTTAGGCTAATGGCATGTGTAAACAAAGCAAAGATTGCTAATATAAAGTACTACATAAAGGGAGCAAAAATGGAAAGTTGTTATTTTCAGTTTTAAGTACATAAATTTCAAGTCAATTCTCTAGCAAAGTGGTCCCAGTTATTTTTGGTATCTAGTTATTAATGCCTTTAAAGCTGAGTAAGTTAGTGTTTTCCTTCCAGCAATCTGATTTACTGAACACTACAGCACAGAAATAGGCCCTTCAGCCCTTCTAGTCCGTGTCAAAGTATTAATCTGCCTAATCCCATTAGCCTGCATCTGGACCATAGCACTCCACCCCGCCTCCCATCCACGTACCTATCCAGATTTCTCTCAAGTGTTGAAATGAAACCCACACCCACCACCTCTACTGGGAGCTCGTTCCACACTCTTACCACCCTCTGAGGGCAGAATTTCCCCCTTGTGCTCACCTTCAACATTTCATCTTTCACCCTTAACCAATGACCCCTAATTCTAGTCTCACAACACCTCAGCAGAAAAAGTGTACTTGTACTTAACTCATCTATACAGAAACATAGAAAATAGGTGTAGGAGTAGGCCATTCAGCCCTTTGAGCCTGCACCGCCATTCAGTATGATCATGGCTGATCATCCAACTCAGAACCCTGTACCTGCTTTCTCTCCATACCCCCTGATCCCTTTAGCCACAAGGGCCATATTTAACTTCCTCTTAAATATAACCAATGAACCAGCCTCAACTGTTTCCTGTGGCAGAGAGTTTCACAGATTCACCACTCTCTGTATGAAGAATTTTTTCCTCATCTCGGTCCTAAAAGGTTTCCCCTTTATCCTTAAACTGTGACCCCTCGTTCTGGACTTCTCCAACATCGGAAACAATCTTCCTGCATCTAGCCTGCATCTATATCTATATCCCTCGTTATTTTGTATACCTCTGTCAAATCTCCCCTCATTGTCCTACACTCCAGGGAATAAAGTCCTAATCTATTCATCCTTTCCCCTTAACTCAGATCCTCACGTCCCGGCAGCATCCTTTCTACCTATAGTATATAGATAATATACACTATAACATGTATACGTATTTCTCATTACCCACATTTGCAAAAATGATGAGCAGCTGTGTTACAATAATCACTTTATACATTCTAATTTTTGTTTATATTAACTAATGGCAGGTGCTCAGGTTGGTAGACAGGAGACCAGGATTGAACTCATGATGTCTTTTATTCCTGTGATCTATTTTTAACCTGCAGTAACAATAGAAAGATATGAGTGTACCATAAGACATAGAAGCAGAGTTAGGCCATTCAGGCCATTGAATCTGCTCTGTCATTGGATCATGGCTGACTTATTATCCCTCTCATCCCCATTCTCTTGCCTTCTCCCCAGAACCTTTGACACCCTGACTAATCAAGAAAATATCAACCTGTGCTTTAAATATACCCAATGATTCAGCTTCCACCGCCATCTATGTCAATGAACTCCACAGGTTCGCCACCCTCTGGCTAAAGAAATCCCTCCTCATCTCTGTTCTAAAGGGACATTCTTTTTCTCTGAGGCTGCTTGCTCTGGTCCTAGGTTCCTTCACTATGGGGAACATCCACTCTATCTAGGCCCTTCAATACTCGATAGATTTCAATGAGCTCCCTCCTTCATTCGTATAAAATCCACCGTGTACTGGCCCATGCCTGTCCCATGTTATGCAGCCCTTGGCAAAAGGAAACAACCTGTTGCACCTGTTCAAACCTTTATATGAATCGTTTGAAATGCAAACTGTTGACTTTAGGGCACGTTATATTGAAGCATTATTCCACAAGGCAATTCATTTATAGTTCATTCTAATTACATCGGTTTTCCTAAATGAATGGAAACGCAGTAAAATCTCTTTGTAGTTAATCTGATATGAAGTTAGATGTAATGTCATATAAAAGATGAAAGCACTGCCCTAATAAAATGATATAGATGCTTTCAAACCTGGGTTGTGATTATGTGAATAGTTAACTTTTAATAGCTGCATATAATCCCAGAGCAAACAGTTGATGCATAGTGAATAACAAGGATTGAAAATGTTCTAAAGTAACTGACCTAAATGAGACTTGAAAATTTCTGTATTTCAAAAAGCCATGTGTGACAATAAGTGACTCAGAGCCACTCCTCTTTGCTTGTCTGAACTGCACTTTCGAAGCTGCCATATTAAAGGAGGTGAATTAGCACAGCCGACATTAAAATAATCAAACACTCTCAAATAGCCATTGATTGTCTTCAACATTCTGCACTGAGTTATTTTAAAAGCAAGTCACTTCAAGACCTTAGGGATGGGTGGAATTTTCATTACTGTATATTGTTCATGGTTTATTCAAATCAATTTCAACACTGCATCAACACAAAGCGCTGCACTTGGGAATCATTGGATATGAAACCATGCCAATCTAAAACCACAGATCTCATTCAGGTAGGTACGTTGCCAGCACTCAACGAGGTGAGTCATTTGCACATGACTCCCAAATACTCAAGTGACTGCAGAGTTGTCTTAAAAGAAGTTGTTTAAACAGTCAAAGAAACAGATGCAGCAGCAACGTTCCCCTGTAAAATCGGGGTAATTAGTCTAGAAGGGGTTTAGTGTTGCTGGCTGGTGTTGCAGTGACATCTGCACTGGACTTTGAGGCGAGCAGTCCCGGCTTTGAATCTGGCCGGCTACCTGTACACTTTCCATCCGTGCTGGGTTGAGCGCCAAGCAAGCAACTCGGCCTTGTAAAAAAGAGACAAAATTGCTAAGGAAATGGTAAGGTTGCCGCCCAATGCGCCACATGTGGATTTAGTGCACGGAAAACAATGACCTCTGAACTATGAGCATAAGATCAGTTTTCCAGTGCAGAAAGCACACCAAGCCTGATTGTGAGAGGAGAGCGGGGTTAGGTGGCATGATAGCATCATGCTTTATAGCACCAACATTAGGGTTTATTTCCTGCTGCTGTCTGTAGGGAGCTTGTGTTTTCTCTCCTTGACCATGTGAGTTTTCTCCCACATTGCAAAGATGTACGAGTTAGTTAATTAGTAAATTATGGGCATGCTGCGTTATGGGACATTTGCGGACTGTGACATATCCTAGGATTGTGCTGGCCATTGACACAAACGATGCATTTCACTGTATGCTCTGATATTTCAATGCACATGTGACAAATAAAACTAATATTTCTTTCTTCACTTACACAATTATCTCCACTCTGGTTGTTATTTGTCATTATTTGCCGCCTTTAAATAAGCATTTCCAATATTATACCCAAACCGGGCCAGGTCCATGACTAGGAAAGAGGATATTATGCAACTGGTCTCCAGATTCCAAATCACCACATCCTTGTTGGAAGTGGTTGGAAAATCCATGTTGAAATTCCTACCACCAATCACCCAATCTCTTTGACCCACTACTGTCAGGAAAGAGGTACAGGAGCATCAGGACTAGGGGACTGCCAGACTGGGTAACAGCTTCTTCCCGTGGGCAGTGAGTCTAATGTATATTTTGCCACCACCAAGGTCTTGTTACAAGTATTACTTAAACTGTTTATTCTGTATCTGTGCTGCGCACCACCTGCAATTTGTATTATATTTTATTGATTTATTTGTGGTAATATATTGTTTCATGTGCTATGTGTAATATATGTTTTGTGGGTTGGTCCAGAGGAACAGTGTTTCATTTAGTTGTATATATGTACAGTCAGATAATAATAAACTTAAACTTCTGCACCATGGACACCACACTGGTACAACTAGCAAAGGTCCTGCCTCAGTGCTTCAATTAGATGTGTTCAGTCCTCACCTCTAGTACACTGTAAAGCGTCCCTATTGTGGTGATCAACCAGAATGATGAAAGGGTGGGGCGAAGCAGGGAGGGGAAGAGAGTTGATCAGACTCTTGAGAGGAATTAAATGAATTAGAGTGGGAAGTGTGTAAAAATAGTTGCCTGGCCATCTGAAAGAGACTCGAGAAGCTGAAGGATCTGACTCTTTGCTGTACCTCTGAGCCAGAGGCTCACGATGTACCGCTTTCAGCTTTGCTTACTCCTCAGTCTTGCCCTTTATTCTGTTCATTTCACCTATAAGCATTAACAAAGTAGAATGCAAGGCATTTATTCCAGATGGTGGCGTAATCCTAATTACCCTGCACAGTGATTTTGTAAAATTGTGATGATAGAAAAATGATCTTTTCAATAATATTATACCATCTGCTAGAGGAACTCAGCAGAGTACCTCATATTCTGTCTGGATAGTCTGTGATCTGACAGCATGAACATTGGTTTCTCCAACTAGCATTAAAATTTCTCACCCCCCCCCCCCCCCCACTTCTCTCTACCAATAGCTGTTCTGGCTCCCCTCTCACACCTTCCCTTCTGCTAACCTGCCCATCACCTTCCTCTGGTTGCCCCTCCTTCCCTTTCTCCCCTGGTCCACTCTCCTCTTCAATTAGATCCATTCTTCTTCAGCCTTTTCCATCGGTCGCTTCCTTGCTTCTCACTTCAACCCCTCCCCCACCCTCTCACCTTCTACCTCACCTGGTAGTATACACCTTGTTCTCTTTTCTGTCCATCCACCTTCTTATCCTGGCTTCTTCCCCTTTCCTTTTCATTGCTGATGAAAGGTCTCGGTCCAAAATACCTATTCCACACTGCTGAGTTCCCACAGCAATTTTTGTGTGTTGTTCCAGACTTGCAGCAACTGTAGAATATCCCGTGCATATTATACCATCTCACAGCTTCAAATCCAATATGTAACTTCTTTCTTTGTAATTTGTATTTACACCAAAAGAACCGTGTGAGCCTGATTTAATGGAAAGGACTCTAAATCAACAGTGTGAAAGTAACTTGGCTGAACTTCAGGCTTGCCAATCATATTCTTCAAAGTGAGGTGAAGATGTGTGTTAAGCAGCCACAAATTTACATTATGTCAGGCCACAGAATCATAAAATAATTTATGAATATATCAGAAACCTCTAAATTTCAACATGTGGTGTAAAGATCTAATTACACTAACAGAATTATCAGTATAACCTTTGGTCTGATACAGCACTGTAGTTCAATTTTACCTTGTTGTCGACTGAAAGCACATTAAGAAAGATGTGGCAGTATTTGCTTTGGGATTTTCCTGTCAGTAGTGCTTAGGGAAATTGTATGCTAGAGAACGACCTTCGCATGCAAAGGGTCAGCTTTTTTGGCTTTTAAGCAGCAATATGGCTTGGAATTAATAGTGGGGTTATGACAATGGGATATGCTTGAGTGTAGAGTTAGAAACAATGAGTATTTGTAATGAGATTACACTGCGTACCCACTTTATTAGGTATACATGCTTGATAATGGAAATATCTAATCAGCCAATCATGTGGCAGTAGCTCAATGCATAAAAGCATGCAGATATGGTCAAGAGGTTCCGTTGTTGTATAGCCCAATAATGGGCAATAATGCCTTGTCAATGAGAGAAGTCAGAGGAGATGGCCAGACTGTTTCAAGCTGACAGGAAGGTGACAGTAACTCAAATAACTATTAGTTATAACAATGACGTGCAGAAGAGCATCTCCAAATGGACAACACGTCAAACCCTGAAGTGGGTAAGCTACAGCATCAGAAGACCATAAGCATACACTCAGTGGCCACTTTATTAGGTAAAAGTGCCCTCTGAGTGTATGATTATGGAAAGAAAGATTTTGGCAGTGAATTGTGACTTATTCAGCTGCTGAGGGCTTTTGGCTCAGATTGGTAGTGCTTGTTTTCTTGCCCGGCACTAGCTATACCTGCAGTTGATGTGAAGCTGCTTGCCAACAGTGACATCTGCTCAATGTAAGCACCATGAATTTGAATGTCAATATCTTTGCCTTGGAAGTAACACAGAAGTATTTGTCACCCACTGGCAATCATTCTTCAAATAAAAGGTTATCCAGACAGGCCCTTTAATCAACAAGCAGGTCTTTTCTGTCAGCAAAACCTTTTAAATATTAGTGACGAACACTTGCCTCTAGTGCACAGCATGATGAGTAGGGAGATTGATCTCGGAAAATCATTTTCTGATACTCTAGTTGCTACATATTAGATCACCGGAAAGCCATCATGTAATTCAGTGTTATCACATTGGGTAATGCGAATGTGAAATCGGTATTTTGCTCATTTAATGATAGTGAAGCAAGAATGAGCATGTTGTGATATTTACTGATATTCTGCTATATAATGAGCTTACTTAATTTGAGTGTGAATTATCCCAGAGTGTAACCGCAAATATTATTCAGCTGTATTTTTACAATCGGAAGACTGAAGTGGCATTTACTAGCTAGATTTTACTAACAAGACATTGATGATACGCTGATCTGCTGATTGAGAAGAGGTGACGAGATGAGTAATGCCAAGTAATACTTCAAGCCAGTTGCTGACTGATTTAACAAATCATTTCCCAGCCTCTATTTTGCCCCTCCCTCTCATTTCTATATATTGGCCAAAAACGGTCTGCACTCTTAGTCCTGATGAAGGGTCTCCATCCGAAACGTCGACTATTTATTCCCCTGAAGGATTACAAATGCCTTGAGATACGAATGGGCAATAAACTGGACTGGTCAAAGAACACTGAGGCTGTCTACAAGAAGGGTCAGAGCCGTCTCTATTTCCTGAGGAGAGTGAGGTCCTTTAACATCTGCCGGACGATGCTGAGGATGTTCTACGAGTCTGTGGTGGCCAGTGCTATCATGTTTGCTGTTGTGTGCTGGGGCAGCAGGCTGAGGGTAGCAGACCCCAACAGAATCAACAAACACATTCGTAAGGCCACTGGTGTTGTGGGGGTGGAACTGGACTCTCTGACGGTGGTGCCAGAAAAGGGGATGCTGTCCAAGTTGCATGCCATCTTGGACAATGTCTCCCATCCACTCCATAACGCACTGGTTAGGCACAGGAGTACGTTCAGCCAGAGACTCATTCCACCGAGATGCAACACCGAGTGTCATAGGAAGTAATTCCTGCCTGTGGCCATCAAACTTTACAACTCCTCCCTCGGAGTGTCAGACACTCTGAGCCAATAGGCTGGTCCTGGACTTATTTCCACTTGGCATAACTTACCTATTATTATTTAATTATTTATGGTTTTATATTGCTACATTTCTACACTATTCTTGGTTGGTGCGACTGTAACAAAACCCAATTTCCCTCGGGATCAATAAAGTATGTCTGTCTGTCACAGATGTTGCCTGACTTGCTGAGTTCCCTCAGTATTTTGTGTGTGTTGTTCAAGATTTCTGGAAGATCTCTTGTGTCTATGATTTTCTTTGGTTCTTGTTGTGTTCTTTCTTGTACTATTCTTGTATAATTTATGTTTTTACTTGCTTCTTAATGTTGTGCCTGCAATGCAATGTGTCGGTATTGCCGCTGTTAGTAGATTTTCCTTTGCACCTGTATATACTGTAGATGTACCTGTGCATATGACAATGAACTTGCTGCGCCCTGTCTATTCCATTGCCTCCACAGAGGCTGCTTTGTTGAGTTTGCTGCAGCAAATTTTTTGCTGTAGATCTCAGCATCTGCAATTTCTTCTGTCTCCTGACTGCTCTTTGAAATATTTTTTTCTCTTGTTTGTTTTTGTGAAGGATTGATCTCTGAGATAGGTAAGTTAACAATAAATTGGTGGCTAATTTCTCCATCCTGGCAGGAGAACCAGGTTTTAGTTGAGCATCAATGTGCCATAATGCCATGCTGAAATCTTTAAAAGCATTTATTTAGAGTAACACTCCTTCTGGCCCATGAGTCCGTGCTGTCCATGTGACCAATTAACCTAATAACCTGTACTTCTTTGGGATGTTGGAGGAAACCGGAGCGACCTGTGGAAACCCGCGCTGTCATGGGGTGAACATACAAACTCCTTACAGGCAGCGATGGGGATGAATCCAGGTCACTGGCACTGTAAAAGCATTATGCTAACCGCTGCATTACCATGTGACTCCAACGTTGATATCTTCTGGGCTGCAAGAATAGAATGACACTGTTTATTCAACCCAGTACCAGTTATTGTACTTGTTTTTTAAATGAATGGAGAAAATGGAGACACCTCTTTCTCCCTAATTAGGGAGAGAGAGAACCTGCGGTATGTTGAATACCGGGTGAAACGTGAAGTCTTTGGGGTAACTTCAAGTCTGTGCCTTTGTTGTTGCTTTGCTCATGCTTGAGTGCTCAGTGACAGTGCCGATGCTTGCTATTTTTTTGCTGGTGGGAGGAGGGGGGATTGGCGCTTGCTGCCACTAACACGGGGAAGGTAGAAGCTGGGAGGGACTTTGGGGTTTCAGCATTTAAGTGTCGTTCATTCTTTGGGGCACTCCTCTGTTTTCGTGAATGGTTGCAAAGAAAAAGCATTTCAGGATGTATATTATATACATTTCTCTGACATTAAATGTACCTTTGAATATGCAAGAGGAACCATTGAGGGAACTGGCTTTTTAGATTTGGTAATGCATAATAAAGTCAATCAATAATTTAATAGGTATGGGTATGAGCATCTGGGGAAGAGTGATCAAAATTGAGTAGAATTTTACACATACTCGGAAATTCAGGCTGAAACCATGGCTTTAAACAATGAAGACATGTTAAGATATGAGTTTGTTATAATAGCTTTGAAAAATGCAGTAAAACCTATGAAGTGAAAATGTCAGGATTTAGGGAATTAATGCAAAGTCTAGAATAAGTAGATACCTGCACTAAAGCCCCAAAGCCCAAAAGCTACCCTGATGACACAAAATATTTCAGAATTCAGCAATGGAGGACCAAGGATCTGTAAAGGAAAGGAAAAGTACAATATGGAAGTAACCTATTGAGAAACAAAAGCAACGTGCAGATGGCTGGCTCTGCAAGGATCATCACCTTGCCATAGTGCAGAGGCTTGTGAGTTCCAGAGAGCTGGAGGGTTGTGCCACTTGGATTTAGTTCCTCACAGGGTCACCTATGCGGTAAGGTCAAAGGGGGATGTTTCAGACAAAGAGCCATCAAACCAAGACCTTAATGGCAGAGCTGGCAAAAGAAAATGGCAGCAAAGGTGGAGGAAAGCTGCAGGAGTGAAGGTTCCCCAGTCATCTTCAAGTCGAGTCAACTTTTATTGTCATATCGACCATAACTGCTGGCACAGTGCATAGTAAAAATGAGACAATGTTTTTCAGGACCATCGTGCTACATCGTACAAAAAACTAGACTGAACTACGTAATAAAAAAAAAACAACACAGAGAAAGCTACACTAGACTACAGACCTATACTGGACTGCATAAAGTGCACAAAAACAGTGCAGGCATTACAATAAATAGTAAACAAGACAATAGGGCAGTAAGGTGTCAGTCCAGGCTCTGGGTATTGAGGAGTCTGATGGCTTGGGAGATGAAACTGTTACATAGTCTGGTCGTGGAAGCCCAAATGCTTTGGAGCCTTCTCCCAGATAGCAGGCGGGGGAAGAGAATTTATGAGAGGTACATGGGGTCCTTCATCATGCTGTTTCCTTTGCGGATGCAGCGTGTAGTGTAAATGTCCATGATGACAGGAAGAGAGACACCAATGATCTTCTCAGCAGACCTCACTATCCACTGCTGGGTCTTGCGATCCAAGATGGTGCAATTTTCGAACCAGGCAGTGATGCAGCTGCTCAGGATGCTCTCAATACAACCTCTGTAGAATGTGATGAGGATGGGCAGTGGGAGATGGACTTTCCTCAGCCTTCGCAAAAACTAGAGACTCTGCTGGGCTTTCTTTGCTATGGAGCTGGTGTTGAGGGACCAGGTGAGATTCTCCGTCAGGTGAACACCAAGAAATTTGGTGCTCTTTATGATCTCTACCGAGGAGCCATCAATGTTCAGCAATGTTCTTGCATTCCATGTCACAGAATTAACAAGCGGGGTGGACAAAGGAGAGGCAGTGGATGTCATTTACTTGGATTTTCAGAAGACATTTGATCAGGTGCCACACATGAGGCTGCTTAACAAGATAAAATCCTATGGCGTTACAGGAAAGATATTGGCTTGGATAGAGCAATGGCTGACAGGCAGGAGGCAGCAAGTGGGAATAAAAGTGGGCCAGTGATTAATGGTGCTGCTCAGGCATCAGTATTGGGACCGCTACTTTTCTCATTGTTTGCCAATGATTTCGATAATGGAATTGATGGTTTTGTGGCAAAGTTTGCAGAGGATAAAAAGGTAGGTGGAGGGGTAGATAGTCCTGAGGAAGCTATGCGATTGCAGCAGGACTTAGATGTATTGGAAGAATGGGCAAAAAAGTGTAGGTGGAATACAGTGTTGGGAAATGTATGAAAATGCATTTTGGTAAAAGGAGCAGAAGTGCAGACTACTATTTAAATGTGGAGAAGGTTCAAACTTCAGAGGTGCAGAGGGACTTAGGAGTCCTCGTGCAAGACTCCCAGGAGGGTAATTTACAGGTGGAGTCTGTGGTTAAGAAAGCAAGGGCAATGTTGGCATTCATCTCAAGGGGAACAGAATATAAAACCAAGGAGGTAATGCTGAGCCTTTATAAGACACTAGTCAGGCTGCACTTGAAGTATTGTCAACAGTTTTGAGCCCCATATCTCAGAAGCGTTATGTTGCCTTTGGAGAGACTCCAGAGGAGGTTCACAAGCATGATTCTGGGAATGAAGGGGTTAACATATGAGGAGCGTTTCACAGCTATAATCTTGTACTCACTGGAATTTAGAAGAATGTGGGGGGGATCTCATTGGAACCTACCAGATATTGAAAGGGCTAGATAGGGTGGATGTGGAGAGGATGTTTCCTCTGGTGGGGGTATCCAGACTAAGAGGGCACAGCCTCAAAATTGAGGAGCGACCCTTTAGAACAGAGGAAAGGAGAATTTTTTTCCAGCCAGGGAGTAGTGAATATGTGGAATACTCTCCCACAGACTGTGGTGGCGGCCAAGTCCATGGGTATATTTAAGGATGGAGTTTGATCATTTCCTGTTCTGTCAGGGCATCAAAGAATATGGCAAGAAGGCCAGTGTATGAGGTTGAGTGGGATCTGGGGTCAGCCATAATGGAATGGTGGAGAAGACTCAATGGGCTGAATGGCCTAATTCTGCTCATATGTCTTATGGTCCAACCCTGACCCCAGTCTGTCTAGGACCATGTGGTGGCCACATGTACATTAAACAAGGTCACGCGCAGTCATTCTCCATTAAGGGAATCCATCTGACATCTTGGATAATGTGGATCTTGAAGTGGCCTTGACAGCCAGCTGAGGACTCACCAACAGGCAACACCTTAGGAGAACAACATACCCAACTCGAGTGATCACACTACAACATAGCTGGAAAGCAAAAGTTAATGTGGTTCCTTTACATTCTGAGAGACAAGAAATTATATGGAGGGAAAAGGAAATGGCAGAGAAAGTAAAAATTCAGCATCTTTCTTCATATTATAAGAGAGGACATTTTCTACTCCAGTCCTTATACAACAAGTGAAGAATAGCAGGTCCAGAATGAATAAGGAGATGGAAGAAATGAGCATCAGTGAGAAATGCTACTGGGGAATTGAATGGGGTTGGAAGCTGCTAAATCACCAGGATCCTCATTCTTAGTTGTTTAAAGGGGTTGCCATGGAGACAGTGAATGCACTAATTGTCACCTTCCAAAATTCGTATATTCTAGAAATCCACTTTTTCAAGCACTTCTCCCTTATAAAATCATTTCCACAGGGTACTTCATTGAATACTTTTCTGAAGCTTAGGCATATTAAATAAGTGAATTCACTTTACCATTTTTAAACATTTTAAGTCAGTTGAATGTTTTAATTTTCTTCCTTTTGAAATTCGTATCCTGACACTTTTGAAATTATGCTCTCTGCTTCAATTGTCAATTTGGTTCGCACCGATCTGAAGGTGGTAAATGTAATCGAGGATTTATGAAAAGAGGGAGAGAGAAAACATAGGCTTACAAACTAACTAAAATTAATCAGGAAGATGATAGTAGTGCTCGAGAAAATAATAATCTGGAGACCTAGATTCAATTCTACTGCCATCTTTAAGGAGTTTGTACATTCTCCCCATGGGTCTCCTCCCACATACCAAAGACGTATGGGTAAGGAGGTTAATTGTTCACATGGCTGTAATTGAGCAACACAGACTCGTGTTGTGGAAGGTCCTGTTACCATGCCCTATCTCTAAAAAAAATTAAATAATAATAAAAAAGGGGGAAAGATCAAATAGGCTGGGTTTTAGGCCAAGTGTTGTTAATAGTGGGGTTCTGAAGGACCCACCATCTTTGTTACAGATTTGGAAACGTGGACCAAGTGTATTCTATCCAAATCAGCTACTGGTACAAATCTGGCTGGGTTGTAACAAAGATGAAGAGAGGCTTTAAGAGATTGTAGAGTGTGTGGGTTGGACATGACAGTTGAAATAATGTGGGAACAATGGGAGATAGTGTGTGTGGAGTGTGCACATTCTCTCTGTGACCACGTGGATTCTAATGTGTACCTTTCGTAGGTCTTACAACAAAGCACAATAAACCCAG
Organism: Hypanus sabinus; assembly: GCF_030144855.1. Classification (NCBI taxonomy): domain Eukaryota; kingdom Metazoa; phylum Chordata; class Chondrichthyes; order Myliobatiformes; family Dasyatidae; genus Hypanus; species Hypanus sabinus. The sequence continues at coordinate 52,623,267 of NC_082726.1, forward strand.
AATGGATCTATTAAAAGCATGTTTATTACTTGCAAAGGGAAGACCACCTCCATTCTTCATATTTGACAGCAGGCAGCTTCCATTTTACAGCTTACAAAGTTCATTTTTATCCAAATTTTCTGGCTTTTCTTTGGCTGTTGTCTGTTCTGTAAATCAGCTCCTCCACTTAGCAGCTGCAGTCTTGCTTCACTTCTATTTAAGGTCACACAGAGTACCAATCTCCCCTTACTTACACAATGATCAATAATTACATGCCTTCAGTCACGTATACACTTAGCATATAGTAAAGCACTCTGGGATTATACTGGTTCCATTTTGTCATTTAATTTTCATTTTTAAAATCTTTTTATTGACACATAATCTTCTACAGCTGTAAAATGATGAAAAACTTCATCAAGTTGATATATATACAATTAATAAAGCTGAAGAAAAAAACTTATCAAAAAGGATAATATATGATAATGAAAAAAACAATTTATATAAAGAAAAGAAGGAAAAAAGAGAGATCCAACTTACTTAAAAAAAAGAAACCCCACTAACTACAAGAGAAAGAAAAAGAAAAAAGAAAAAAACCCATTAGGAATCAACTCCTGGAGCAATATGGCTTACCATCGTCCATATACATTAAAAAAACGAATCATCAACCACCAATTCATGTTTATATAAAATAAAATTGGAAGGAAACCGTATAAAATAGTTCAAATTAAATGATAATATTTGGCAAAAGAGCCCCATCTTCTCTCAAAATCAAATTGAGGATCAAAAGTTCTACATCTGATTTTTTCCAAACTAAGACATAACGTTACTTGAGAAAACCACTGAATTAAGGTAGGGACAGAGGTATCTTTCCATTTTAATAAAATAGCCCTTCTTGCCAACAATGTAACAAATGCAATTACATGTTGGTCTGAAGATGAAATACCCTGAATATGATGCGGAACTATTCCAAATAGAACAGTCAATCTATTAGGTTGTACATTAATTTTCAGAGCCTTAGAAATTGTAGAAGATAAAGATTTCCAAAAAGATTTTAATGAAGGACCCATTTTGTCACATTGCAAGATTAAATGCTTAAAAAAATCTCAACATTTTGAATATATTTCCACAGTTTCCTCCCAAAGCCCAAAAAATGTGCAGGTTGGTGGATTAATTGGCCACAAAGAATGTACCTTAAATGTGCAGGTGAGTAGTTGAATTTGGGAGAAGATGTTGGTTAAACAGGACAATATAATAGAGAGCATAGGATTAGTATAAAAAAATTGGAGCGCTTGATGGCTGGCACAAACTTTATGGTTGAAGGGCTTGTATAGTTGTTGTAGGCAAACCAGTAAGTGCAAGATCATAATGAGGTAGTTTGCAAGCCCAGCAGTCCATCTTATTGAACAAGAAGCCCATTCAAGGGTCTGATAACAGTGGGATAGAAGCTTTCCTTGAGCTTGGTGTTGTGTGCTTTCAGTCGCTTGTATCTTCTGCCCTAAGGGAGAGGGAGAACAGAGAATGTCCATGGTAGGTGGGGCCTTTAATTATGCTGGCTTCTTTACTGAGGCAGTGAGAAGAGACAGAGTCTGCGGGGGGGGGGGGGGGGTCACCTCCTGGGATTTGCTGAGCTGTGTCAACAATTCCGCAGTTCTTTGTGGCCACGCACTGGTCAGTTGCCATGCCAGCTGTTATGCATCCAAACAGAATACTTTCCATGGTTTATCAACAAAAATTTGTAAGAGTCAACTGGGCCATGCTGAATTTCTTTAGCCCTCTGAGGAAGTAGTGGTTCCATCCCTTATCTTACAATGAATTAGTGTGATCTTCACTTGAGAGTCTCTTTACGACTTGTCACTTTTACCAGGGTTTTCCTCAGTTGTCCGATTCCTCATCCTCTGACTTTATGTTGGTCCCTTTCAGATCATGCTTCTGTGAAATGCCTTCAGCTATTTAAAGCTCCCTCACAGTAAAATGAACTTTGCACCTGAGCTCAAGCAAGTGTTGTCAGAAATGGGAGAAATAAATATGTGAGATGTATGCTATCCATTTTGATTGAATTCTGATGTATCAAGTTCAAAGCAAATATTATTATCAAAGTACAAGCAGCATATGTCACCCTGAAGTTCATTTTCCTGTGGACATGCGCAGCATTTCTGTAGAATAGTAACTATAACAAGATCAATGAAAGATTAATGTAAATAAATAGCAATAAATAATGAGAACATGAAATAACAGGTGTCCTTAACTTGAGATTATTGGTTCTGGGAACATTTCAAGGAATGGGAAAGTGAGTGTAGTTAACCTCTTTGTCCAAGAGGCTGATGGCTGAGGGTAGTAACTGTTCTTGAGCCTAGTGGTGCAAGTCCTGAGGTTCTTCTGCCTTCTACTGCTGGTAGCAGTGAGAGAAGAGCATAGCCCAGGTGGAGAGGATCTCTGATAATGGATGCTGCTTTCCTGTGACAGTGTTTCATGTAGATGTGCTCAGTGGTTGGGGGGGCTTTACCCATGAAGTACTGGGCCAAATCCATTATATGTTGTAGGAATTTCCGTTGAAAAGCATTGGTGTTTCCATACCTGGCTTTGATGCAGCCAGTCAATACACTCTCCACTACACAGCTATAGAAGCTTGTCAAAGATTTTGATGCCACACCAAATCTCCCCAGCCTCCTAAGAAAGTAGAGGCACTGTCATTCTTCCTTCGCAATTGAATCCAGGGCAGGTCTTCTGAAATGAATAAGATGATCCCAAATCTTGGTGCATTGATTATTAACATCTTTACCTGCTGGAAATCCAGAGCAGCACACACAAAATTCTGGAGGAACTTGGCAGGTCAGGCAGCATCCTCGTAGAGGGACATACAGTGGTTTCAGGCTTTTGGGATGAAGGGTTGTCCTGGTGATGGGTCTCAGGACATACATTCTGCCTGACGTGCTGAGTTTCTCCAGCATTTTGTGTGTGTTACTCCTGATGCATTGAAGCATGTGTGTGCATGCAGAAGAGAGAGTGAATTGTGCATTGTCCACCTTGATGTTAGTTAAGCAGTCTGTAGTATTGTGATGGTAAAGCCAGTTATAATCTTCCATTCCCTGTCCTGACTTGCACCTGCTAACCCTTGCTTTCCCTCTGTCAGGTCAACGATATACAGGCCTTAGCTGCGTGGTTTTGCTACTTGTCATGTCCCAAAGATGTTGTACATCTTGTTTCAGAGATATTTTGCTGTAATGTTCTTTGACCTTTTCCATTCAGCAAGCCAGTCGAATAGTTGCACAGTGAGGAAAATTGAGCTGTTTTATTCCTCCCCAAGGATCTTCATGTTTCCTTTCCACCATTTATTTGAAAGCTATCATTTTCTTGATTTCATAGCTGAAAACTTCATTGATTTGTGGGATGATAGATGCTAAGACTTCTTCTATTGACATGGCTATTGACAGTTTTCAGTAAATTCTGTGTCTAATTATCACTCTCTGCTAAATGATACACCTTATGGACTTGAGAGCTGGAGTCGATATCTTTCAGTGTATTGTTGCAACGGCAGACTCTATTGAATATTGTGTCAAACTGATGTGATTTATGTGATCAGAAAAAAAAAGTTCTGTCTGCGTGCTGCATAATTAAACAAAGTGCCAAGTGACTGGTGACAAAATAAGGTCTGCCACAGCCATCAGTAAATGAGAAAGGATTTCAAGAGTAAATGACCCAGACATTGAAGAATCTGTTTTGGCATTTTATGTTTTTCAATTTTCAGGGTTCGATTTCTTCTTTTCCCCTCACCAAGGCTCAAGAATTGGAAAGGGTTTTTCTGTCCTTACTGTGTCTTACTCTGCTTGCTAGACTAGTATAGATGTGCACCTAAAGCACAATTGGATGGCATTGCTGCTGTCAGCACTTTGTGAGACCTCTATTTTTCAGTAACATTGTATCCCTTGGAACCTGCTGTTTAACTCATGCCTATAAAGCCAAAACAATTTCTTCCTCTCCCCCTGGGCTCTGTTAAAAGATGCAAACCTTTGCTAATGGTGTCATGTAACATTTTAGTACCATGGCACACTAAAAGCTCGTGCTTTCTGAAGGATTCCATTCTGTCATATTTCAGTAAAATGTCTTCATCCTTGCCTGTATTTGTACAAAAGTCAAATGTGCCTTTGACAAATGTGAGAATCCAGCTGCTCATTAGGATGAAAAAATATGAAGCTTAATGTTCTACGTAGTGGTAAATAGTTACCAAAAATAAATTCACAAATGTGTTTTGAACTACATTTGGCGCCATGGGGTTACAATAGTGAAAAAGAATATTTCAATGGTGACTGAGGGTTCTGGTGTAAAATATGTTCATAACTCAATTGTTCCTGCATTGCTTTTGAATTATAGGTCTTTCACAGTTATGAAAGAACTGCCATAAATCTCCGTCACCAGGAAGATATCCTATGTGTCTTATTTATTTATTCACAACTTTAGCAGAAAATAATGCAGCTGTCGTCATTATATAAACAAACTACCAGCATTATAGTAAGCCGCAAACATAACAGCTAACATATGGAGTAGTTGTTTGCTGTGGAGACCTGCATGTGAAAGAATGTGATATTTTGTTTTTCCTTCTGGGATTGTCAAGACTCAGAAGATTTCTAAAAAAACAAATCTAGGAGTACAGCAGATCAAACCATATTTGTTACTAAAATGCCTTAGGGTTGGTGCATTGAAAGTTGCTGGTTTGCAGTTATTCATACACGGTGTATAACTAAACGATTGTACAATGTGAGAGATATTTCTGGATCACGTTAGCATCACAAAGGAAGAGCTTACATTATTGTTCAATATTGTTACTTCAATATTTACAATTGTCCACTTCACAAATAATCTGTAAGGGATTGTCAGGTGAATATTTGTTCTTTCCCTGTTAAAGATTTTATGTTTGTAGAAAAAAGGATGATAAATTCAGACATCCTTTCATAAAGTGGCAACTATATTTTCAAAGTAATGTGTTAGACCAAAGTAAAATGGTAATGGAGAAAATGATTAAAAAGGTACAAAATGAAAGCATCATTGAAAGTTTAATTGAAACTACCATAAGGAGGGCAAAAAAGTCAAAATGAGTGAGTGGATGGACAGGAGCAGACTGTTGGAGTGAGTGAGTGGATGGGAGGCAGGTTGCCAAGTGAGTGAATTGGTGGACGGGAGGCAAACTGTCAGAGTGAATTGGCTGATTTATGGGAAGGCAGACTGGAGGACAGAGTGAGTGGACAGGAGGCTGACCGTTGGAGTGAGTGAGTGGACAGGAGGCTGACTGTTGGAGTGAGTGAGTGGACAGGAGGCTGACTGTTGGACTGAGTGAGTGGACATGAGGCTGACTGTTGGACTGAGTGAGTGGACAGGAGGCTGACTGTTGGAGTGAGTGAGTGGACATGAGGCTGACTGTTGGACTGAGTGAGTGGACAGGAGGCTGACTGTTGGAGTGAGTGAGTGGACAGGAGGCTGACTGTTGAACTGAGTGAGTGGACAGGAGGCTGACTGTTGGAGTGAGTGAGTGGACAGGAGGCTGACTGTTGGAGTGATTGAGTGGACAGGAGGCTGACTGTTGGACTGAGTGAGTGGACATGAGGCTGACTGTTGGAGTGAGTGAGTGGACAGGAGGCTGACTGTTGGAGTGAGTGAGTGGACAGGAGGCTGACTGTTGGAGTGAGTGAATGGACAGGAGGCTGACTGTTGGAGTGAGTGAGTGGACAGGAGGCTGACTGTTGGACTGAGTGAGTGGACATGAGGCTGACTGTTGGAGTGAGTGAGTGGACAGGAGGCTGACTGTTGGAGTGAGTGAGTGGACAGGCGGCTGACTGTTGGACTGAGTGAGTGGACAGGAGGCTGACTGTTGGAGTGAGTGAGTGGACAGGAGGCTGACTGTTGGAGTGAGTGAGTGGACAGGAAGCTGAATGTTGGAGTGAGTGAGTGGACAGGAGGCTGACTGTTGGACTGAGTGAGTGGACAGGAGGCTGACTGTTGGAGTGAGTGAGTGGACAGGAGGCTGACTGTTGGACTGAGTGAGTGGACAGGAGGCTGACTGTTGGAGTGAGTGAGTTGACAGGAGGCTGACTGTTGGACTGATTGAGTGGACAGGAGGCTGACTGTTGGAGTGAGTGAGTGGACAGGAGGCTGACTGTTGGAGTGAGTGAATGGACAGGAGGCTGACTGTTGGACTGAGTGAGTGGACAGGAGGCTGACTGTTGGACTGAGTGAGTGGACATGAGGCTGACTGTTGGAGTGAGTGAGTGGACAGGAGGCTGACTGTTGGAGTGAGTGAGTGGACAGGAGGCTGACTGTTGGACTGAGTGAGTGGACAGGAGGCTGACTGTTGGAGTGAGTGAGTGGACAGGAGGATGACTGTTGGAGTGAGTGAGTGGACAGGAAGCTGAATGTTGGAGTGAGTGAGTGGACAGCAGGCTGACTGTTGGAGTGATTGAGTGGACAGGAGGCTGACTGTTGGACTGAGTGAGTGGACATGAGGCTGACTTGGAGTGAGTGAGTGGACAGGAGGCTGACTGTTGGACTGAGTGAGTGGACAGGAGGCTGACTGTTGGAGTGAGTAAGTGGACAGGAGGCTGACTGTTGGAGTGATTGAGTGGACAGGAGGCTGACTGTTGGACTGAGTGAGTGGACAGGAGGCTGACTGTTGGACTGAGTGAGTGGACATGAGGCTGACTGTTGGAGTGAGTGAGTGGACAGGAGGCTGACTGTTGGAGTGAGTGAGTGGACAGGAGGCTGACTGTTGGACTGAGTGAGTGGACAGGAGGCTGACTGTTGGAGTGAGTGAGTGGACAGGAGGCTGACTGTTGGAGTGAGTGAGTGGACAGGAAGCTGAATGTTGGAGTGAGTGAGTGGACAGAAGGCTGACTGTTGGACTGAGTGAGTGGACAGGAGGCTGACTGTTGGAGTGAGTGAGTGGACAGGAGGCTGACTGTTGGACTGAGTGAGTGGACAGGAGGCTGACTGTTGGAGTGAGTGAGTTGACAGGAGGCTGACTGTTGGACTGATTGAGTGGACAGGAGGCTGACTGTTGGAGTGAGTGAGTGGACAGGAGGCTGACTGTTGGAGTGAGTGAATGGACAGGAGGCTGACTGTTGGACTGAGTGAGTGGACAGGAGGCTGACTGTTGGACTGAGTGAGTGGACATGAGGCTGACTGTTGGAGTGAGTGAGTGGACAGGAGGCTGACTGTTGGAGTGAGTGAGTGGACAGGAGGCTGACTGTTGGAGTGAGTGAGTGGACAGGAGGCTGACTGTTGGACTGAGTGAGTGGACAGGAGGCTGACTGTTGGAGTGAGTGAGTGGACAGGAGGCTGACTGTTGGAGTGAGTGAGTGGACAGGAAGCTGAATGTTGGACTGAGTGAGTGGACAGCAGGCTGACTGTTGGAGTGATTGAGTGGACAGGAGGCTGACTGTTGGACTGAGTGAGTGGACATCAGGCTGACTTGGAGTGAGTGAGTGGACAGGAGGCTGACTGTTGGAGTGAGTGAGTGGACAGGAGGCAGACTGTTGGAGTGAGTGATTGGACAGGAGGCTGACTGTTGGACTGATTGAGTGGACAGGAGGCTGACTGTTGGAGTGAGTGAACAGGAGGCTGACTGTTGGACTGAGTGAGTGGACATGAGGCTGACTGTTGGAGTGAGTGAGTGGACAGGAGGCTGACTGTTGGAGTGAGTGAGTGGACAGGAGTCTGACTGTTGGACTGAGTGAGTGGACAGGAGGCTGACTGTTGGAGTGAGTGAGTGGACAGGAGGCTGACTGTTGGACTGAGTGAGTGGACAGGAGGCTGACTGTTGGAGTGAGTGAGTGGACAGGAGGCTGACTGTTGGACTGAGTGAGTGGACAGGAGGCTGACTGTTGGACTGATTGAGTGGACAGGAGGCTGACTGTTGGAGTGAGTGAGTGGACAGGAGGCTGACTGTTGGACTGATTGAGTGGACAGGAGGCTGACTGTTGGACTGAGTGAGTGGACAGGAGGCTGACTGTTGGACTGAGTGAGTGGACATGAGGCTGACTTGGAGTGAGTGAGTGGACAGGAGGCTGACTGTTGGAGTGAGTGAGTGGACAGGAGGCTGACTGTTGGAGTGAGTGAGTGGACAGGAGGCTGACTGTTGGACTGATTGAGTGGACAGGAGGCTGACTGTTGGAGTGAGTGAGTGGACAGGAGGCTGACTGTTGGAGTGAGTGAGTGGACAGGAGGCTGACTGTTGGACTGAGTGAGTGGACAGGAGGCTGACTGTTGGAGTGAGTGAGTGGACAGGAGGCTGACTGTTGGAGTGAGTGAGTGGACAGGAAGCTGAATGTTGGAGTGAGTGAGTGGACAGGAGGCTGATTGTTGGACTGAGTGAGTGGACAGGAGGCTGACTGTTGGAGTGAGTGAGTTGACAGGAGGCTGACTGTTGGACTGATTGAGTGGACAGGAGGCTGACTGTTGGAGTGAGTGAGTGGACAGGAGGCTGACTGTTGGAGTGAGTGAATGGACAGGAGGCTGACTGTTGGACTGAGTGAGTGGACAGGAGGCTGACTGTTGGACTGAGTGAGTGGACATGAGGCTGACTGTTGGAGTGAGTGAGTGGACAGGAGGCTGACTGTTGGAGTGAGTGAGTGGACAGGAGGCTGACTGTTGGACTGAGTGAGTGGACAGGAGGCTGACTGTTGGAGTGAGTGAGTGGACATGAGGCTGACTGTTGGAGTGAGTGAGTGGACAGGAGGCTGACTGTTGGAGTGAGTGAGTGGACAGGAGTCTGACTGTTGGACTGAGTGAGTGGACAGGAGGCTGACTGTTGGAGTGAGTGAGTGGACAGGAGGCTGACTGTTGGAGTGAGTGAGTGGACAGGAGGCTGACTGTTGGACTGATTGAGTGGACAGGAGGCTGACTGTTGGACTGAGTGAGTGGACAGGAGGCTGACTGTTGGACTGACTGAGTGGACAGGAGGCTGACTTTTGAAGTGAGTGAGTGGACAGGAGGCTGACTGTTGGAGTGAGTGAGTGGACAGGAGGCTGACTGTTGGACTGAGTGAGTGGACAGGAGGCTGACTGTTGGAGTGAGTGAGTGGACAGGAGGCTGACTGTTGGACTGAGTGAGTGGACAGGAGGCTGACTGTTGGACTGATTGAGTGGACAGGAGGCTGACTGTTGGAGTGAGTGAGTGGACAGGAGGCTGACTGTTGGACTGATTGAGTGGACAGGAGGCTGACTGTTGGACTGAGTGAGTGGACAGGAGGCTGACTGTTGGACTGAGTGAGTGGACATGAGGCTGACTTGGAGTGAGTGAGTGGACAGGAGGCTGACTGTTGGAGTGAGTGAGTGGACAGGAGGCTGACTGTTGGAGTGAGTGAGTGGACAGGAGGCTGACTGTTGGACTGATTGAGTGGACAGGAGGCTGACTGTTGGAGTGAGTGAGTGGACAGGAGGCTGACTGTTGGAGTGAGTGAGTGGACAGGAGGCTGACTGTTGGACTGAGTGAGTGGACAGGAGGCTGACTGTTGGAGTGAGTGAGTGGACAGGAGGCTGACTGTTGGAGTGAGTGAGTGGACAGGAAGCTGAATGTTGGAGTGAGTGAGTGGACAGGAGGCTGACTGTTGGACTGAGTGAGTGGACAGGAGGCTGACTGTTGGAGTGAGTGAGTTGACAGGAGGCTGACTGTTGGACTGATTGAGTGGACAGGAGGCTGACTGTTGGAGTGAGTGAGTGGACAGGAGGCTGACTGTTGGAGTGAGTGAATGGACAGGAGGCTGACTGTTGGACTGAGTGAGTGGACAGGAGGCTGACTGTTGGACTGAGTGAGTGGACATGAGGCTGACTGTTGGAGTGAGTGAGTGGACAGGAGGCTGACTGTTGGAGTGAGTGAGTGGACAGGAGGCTGACTGTTGGACTGAGTGAGTGGACAGGAGGCTGACTGTTGGAGTGAGTGAGTGGACATGAGGCTGACTGTTGGAGTGAGTGAGTGGACAGGAGGCTGACTGTTGGAGTGAGTGAGTGGACAGGAGTCTGACTGTTGGACTGAGTGAGTGGACAGGAGGCTGACTGTTGGAGTGAGTGAGTGGACAGGAGGCTGACTGTTGGAGTGAGTGAGTGGACAGGAGGCTGACTGTTGGACTGATTGAGTGGACAGGAGGCTGACTGTTGGACTGAGTGAGTGGACAGGAGGCTGACTGTTGGACTGACTGAGTGGACAGGAGGCTGACTTTTGAAGTGAGTGAGTGGACAGGAGGCTGACTGTTGGAGTGAGTGAGTGGACATGAGGCTGACTGTTGGAGTGATTGAGTGGACAGGAGGCTGACTTTTGAAGTGAGTGAGTGGACAGGAGGCTGACTGTTGGAGTGAGTGAGTGGACATGAGGCTGACTGTTGGAGTGATTGAGTGGACAGGAGGCTGACTGTTGGAGTGAGTGAGTGGACAGGAGGCTGACTGTTGGAGTGAGTGAGTGGACAGGAGGCTGACTGTTGGAGTGAGTGAGTGGACATGAGGCTGACTGTTGGAGTGATTGAGTGGACAGGAGGCTGACTTTTGAAGTGAGTGAGTGGACAGGAGGCTGACTGTTGGAGTGAGTGAGTGGACATGAGGCTGACTGTTGGAGTGATTGAGTGGACAGGAGGCTGACTGTTGGAGTGAGTGAGTGGACAGGAGGCTGACTGTTGGAGTGAGTGAGTGGACAGGAGGCTGACTGTTGGAGTGAGTGAGTGGACATGAGACTGACTGTTGGACTGATTGAGTGGACATGAGGCTGACTTGGAGTGAGTGAGTGGACAGGAGGCTGACTGTTGGACTGAGTGAGTGGATAGGAGGCTGACTGTTGGACTGAGTGAGTGGACATGAGGCTGACTGTTGGACTGAGTGAGTGGACAGGAGGCTGACTGTTGGACTGAGTGAGTGGACAGGAGGCTGACTGTTGGAGTGAGTGAGTGGACAGGAGGATGACTGTTGGAGTGAGTGAGTGGACAGGAGGCTGACTGTTGGAGTGAGTGAGTGGACAGGAGGCTGACTGTTGGACTGAGTGAGTGGACAGGAGGCTGACTGTTGGAGTGAGTGAGTGGACAGGAGGCTGACTGTTGGTCTGAGTGAGTGGACAGGAGGCTGACTGTTGGAGTGAGTGAGTGGACAGCAGGCTGACTGTTGGAGTGAGTGAGTGGACAGGAGGCTGACTGTTGGAGTGAGTGAGTGGACAGGAGAATGACTGTTGGAGTGATTGAGTGGACAGGAGAATGACTGTTGGAGTGATTGAGTGGACAGGAGGCTGACTGTTGAACTGAGTGAGTGGACAGGAGGCTGACTGTTGGACTGAGTGAGTGGATGGTGTTGAGGCAGACATTCGGAATAATTCATTTATGGGCAGGAGGCAGACATTCGACAATAATGTGTGGATGGACAGGGGCAGATCCTTGGAGTGAGTGAGTTTGCGGAAGGGAGGCAGACTCACACAGTGAGTGTGTGTATTCGGTGGATGTTTGTAGGAGGTAAATGGATGCAATGGAGGCAGACTGGCGAGCGATTGAACTAATGTTTGGATGGAAGGCCAGCTGTCCGAGTGAGAGTGGTATGGACAGAGGGCAAACTTTTGGAGTGAGTGAATGTATGGTTGAAAAGCACATTCTTGGGTGAGTGAGTGTACATACAGGAGACAGACTGCCGAAGTGAGGATGTGGACAGGAGGTAGATTATCGGAGTGAGTGGTGGTAAATTGTTGTTATAGCCGGAGATGGTAATGGGGATGACCTTTTAAAAGCTCCCAACCGCGTGCGCCTCAAATAGCCTCTGACAACCAAGTCCAGCTCCTGGCCTTCACGTGTGGCTTAGCTACTAAGCCCAGTGGAACCGTTTTGACTGACAGGAGAAAGGGCAAAGGTGGGTCACTGGCACCTTTAAAGCAGTCACTTTGGGCAGATGGGCTCGTCAGCTGTGGCTGGCAGCTCATCGAGGAGAAGGAAAACTCTGTTCCCAGACCTTCGCTGCCTTGCAGCTATACCCACTCATGGGGGAGGCTTCAGGAGAAAACCCCCAAGGAAAAATTCCAGAGCAGGAGTCTCTAAGCCCATCCCACATTGAGCTCAGTGCTGACTGACAACTCCTGTGATGCTGCTGGTCCAAACTGTATTGGTCTCTGCCGTTCCTTTGGGTTCCTCAGATGCGTGGAGAGGGCAACAGCTTAATACCCATATCGTACTGCCCTGGCTTGCGTACTTAGCCAGCTAAAATGTAATATCCATGGTCAACTCTGCCCAGCGGAGACCCCCACTCCTCATATGGACAAGAAGCACATTCTTGGAGTGAGTGAAGTATGCAGAGGAGACAGACTGCTGAAATGAGTGTGTGGAGAGGAGGGAGACTGTCGGAGTGAGTGAGTGGACAGGAGGAAGACTGTCAGAATGAGTGAGCGGACTGGAGGGAGACTGTCGGAGTGAGTGAGCGGACAGGAGGGAGACTGTCGGAGTGAGTGAGTGGATAGGAGGGAGACTATTGGAGTGAGTGAGTGGACAGGAGGGAGACTGTCGGAGTGAGTGAGTGGACAGGAGGAAGACTGTCAGAATGAGTGAGCGGACTGGAGGGAGACTGTTGGAGTGAGTGAGTGAGTGAGTAGACAGGAGGGAGACTGTCGGAGTGAGTGAGTGAGTGGACAGGAGGGAGACTGTCGGACTGAGTGAGTGGACAGGAAGGAGACTGTCGGAGTGAGTGAGTGGACAGGAGGCTGACTGTTGGAGTGAGTGAGTGAACTGGAGGGAGACTGTCGGAGTGAGTGAGTGAGTGGACAGGAGGGAGACTGTCAGAATGAGTGAGCAGACTGGAGGGAGACTGTCGGAGTGAGTGAGTGGATAGGAGGGAGACTGTTGGACTGAGTGAGTGGACAGGAGGGAGACTGTCGGAGTGAGTGAGTGTGTGGACAGGAGGGAGACTGTCGGAGTGAGTGAGCGGACAGGAGGGAGACTGTCGGAGTGAGTGAGTGGATAGGAGGGAGACTGTCGGAGTGAGTGAGTGAATGGACAGGAGGGAGACTGTCGGAGTGAGTGAGTGGATAGGAGGCAGACTGTCGGAGTGAGTGAGTGGACAGGAGGCTGACTGTTGGACTGAGTGAGTGGACAGGAGGCTGACTGTTGGAGTGAGTGAGTGGACAGGAGGCTGACTGTTGGAGTGAGTGAGTGGACAGGAGGCTGACTGTTGGACTGGGTGAGTGGACAGGAGGCTGACTGTTGGACTGAGTGAGTGGACAGGAGGCTGACTGTTGGACTGAGTGAGTGGATGGTGTTGAGGCAGACATTCGGAATAATTCATTTATGGGCAGGAGGCAGACATTCGACAATAATGTGTGGATGGACAGGGGCAGATCCTTGGAGTGAGTGAGTTTGCGGAAGGGAGGCAGACTCACACCGTGAGTGTGTGTATTCGGTGGATGTTTGTAGGAGGTAAATGGATGCAATGGAGGCAGACTGGCGAGCGATTGAACTAATGTTTGGATGGAAGGCCAGCTGTCCGAGTGAGAGTGGTATGGACAGAGGGCAAACTTTTGGAGTGAGTGAATGTATGGTTGAAAAGCACATTCTTGGGTGAGTGAGTGTACATACAGGAGACAGACTGCCGAAGTGAGGATGTGGACAGGAGGTAGACTATCGGAGTGAGTGGTGGTAAATTGTTGTTATAGCCGGAGATGGTGATGGGGATGACCTCCCAGTACCTTTTAAATGCTCCCAACGGCGTGCGCCTCCAATAGCCTCTGACAACCAAATCCAGCTCCTGGCCTTCACGTGTGGCTTAGCTACTAAGCCCAGTGGAACCGTTTTGACTGACAGGAGAAAGGGCAAAGGTGGGTCACTGGCACCTTTAAAGCAGTCACTTTGGGCAGATGGGCTCGTCAGCTGTGGCTGGCAGCTCATCGAGGAGAAGGAAAACTCTGATCCCAGACCTTCGCTGCCTTGCAGCTATACCCACTCATGGGGGAGGCTTCAGGAGAAAACCCCCAAGGAAAAATTCCAGAGCAGGAGTCTCTAAGCCCATCCCACATTGAGCTCAGTGCTGACTGACAACTCCTGTGATGCTGCTGGTCCAAACTGTATCGGTCTCTGCCGTTCCTTTGGGTTCCTCAGATGCGTGGAGAGGGCAACAGCTTAATACCCATATCGTACTGCCCTGGCTTGCGTACTTAGCCAGCTAAAATGTAATATCCATGGTCAACTCTGCCCAGCGGAGACCCCCACTCCTCATATGGACAAGAAGCACATTCTTGGAGTGAGTGAAGTATGCAGAGGAGACAGACTGCTGAAATGAGTGTGTGGAGAGGAGGGAGACTGTCGGAGTGAGTGAGTGGACAGGAGGAAGACTGTCAGAATGAGTGAGCGGACTGGAGGGAGACTGTCGGAGTGAGTGAGCGGACAGGAGGGAGACTGTCGGAGTGAGTGAGTGGATAGGAGGGAGACTATTGGAGTGAGTGAGTGGACAGAAGGGAGACTGTCGGAGTGAGTGAGTGGACAGGAGGAAGACTGTCAGAATGAGTGAGCGGACTGGAGGGAGACTGTTGGACTGAGTGAGTGGACAGGAGGGAGACTGTCGGAGTGAGTGAGTGAGTGGACAGGAGGGAGACTGTCGGACTGAGTGAGTGGACAGGAAGGAGACTGTCGGAGTGAGTGAGTGGACAGGAGGCTGACTGTTGGAGTGAGTGAGTGAACTGGAGGGAGACTGTCGGAGTGAGTGAGTGAGTGGACAGGAGGGAGACTGTCAGAATGAGTGAGCAGACTGGAGGGAGACTGTCGGAGTGAGTGAGTGGATAGGAGGGAGACTGTTGGACTGAGTGAGTGGACAGGAGGGAGACTGTCGGAGTGAGTGAGTGTGTGGACAGGAGGGAGACTGTCGGAGTGAGTGAGCGGACAGGAGGGAGACTGTCGGAGTGAGTGAGTGGATAGGAGGGAGACTGTCGGAGTGAGTGAGTGAATGGACAGGAGGGAGACTGTCGGAGTGAGTGAGTGGATAGGAGGCAGACTGTCGGAGTGAGTGAGTGGACAGGAGGCTGACTGTTGGACTGAGTGAGTGGACAGGAGGCTGACTGTTGGAGTGAGTGAGTGGACAGGAGGCTGACTGTTGGAGTGAGTGAGTGGACAGGAGGCTGACTGTTGGACTGGGTGAGTGGACAGGAGGCTGACTGTTGGACTGAGTGAGTGGACAGGAGGCTGACTGTTGGACTGAGTGAGTGGACAGGAGGCTGACTGTTGGACTGAGTGAGTGGATGGTGTTGAGGCAGACATTCGGAATAATTCATTTATGGGCAGGAGGCAGACATTCGACAATAATGTGTGGATGGACAGGGGCAGATCCTTGGAGTGAGTGAGTTTGCGGAAGGGAGGCAGACTCACACCGTGAGTGTGTGTATTCGGTGGATGTTTGTAGGAGGTAAATGGATGCAATGGAGGCAGACTGGCGAGCGATTGAACTAATGTTTGGATGGAAGGCCAGCTGTCCGAGTGAGAGTGGTATGGACAGAGGGCAAACTTTTGGAGTGAGTGAATGTATGGTTGAAAAGCACATTCTTGGGTGAGTGAGTGTACATACAGGAGACAGACTGCCGAAGTGAGGATGTGGACAGGAGGTAGACTATCGGAGTGAGTGGTGGTAAATTGTTGTTATAGCCGGAGATGGTGATGGGGATGACCTCCCAGTACCTTTTAAATGCTCCCAACGGCGTGCGCCTCCAATAGCCTCTGACAACCAAATCCAGCTCCTGGCCTTCACGTGTGGCTTAGCTACTAAGCCCAGTGGAACCGTTTTGACTGACAGGAGAAAGGGCAAAGGTGGGTCACTGGCACCTTTAAAGCAGTCACTTTGGGCAGATGGGCTCGTCAGCTGTGGCTGGCAGCTCATCGAGGAGAAGGAAAACTCTGATCCCAGACCTTCGCTGCCTTGCAGCTATACCCACTCATGGGGGAGGCTTCAGGAGAAAACCCCCAAGGAAAAATTCCAGAGCAGGAGTCTCTAAGCCCATCCCACATTGAGCTCAGTGCTGACTGACAACTCCTGTGATGCTGCTGGTCCAAACTGTATTGGTCTCTGCCGTTCCTTTGGGTTCCTCAGATGCGTGGAGAGGGCAACAGCTTAATACCCATATCGTACTGCCCTGGCTTGCGTACTTAGCCAGCTAAAATGTAATATCCATGGTCAACTCTGCCCAGCGGAGACCCCCACTCCTCATATGGACAAGAAGCACATTCTTGGAGTGAGTGAAGTATGCAGAGGAGACAGACTGCTGAAATGAGTGTGTGGAGAGGAGGGAGACTGTCGGAGTGAGTGAGTGGACAGGAGGAAGACTGTCAGAATGAGTGAGCGGACTGGAGGGAGACTGTCGGAGTGAGTGAGCGGACAGGAGGGAGACTGTCGGAGTGAGTGAGTGGATAGGAGGGAGACTATTGGAGTGAGTGAGTGGACAGGAGGGAGACTGTCGGAGTGAGTGAGTGGACAGGAGGAAGACTGTCAGAATGAGTGAGCGGACTGGAGGGAGACTGTTGGAGTGAGTGAGTGAGTGAGTAGACAGGAGGGAGACTGTCGGAGTGAGTGAGTGAGTGGACAGGAGGGAGACTGTCGGACTGAGTGAGTGGACAGGAAGGAGACTGTCGGAGTGAGTGAGTGGACAGAAGGGAGACTGTCGGAGTGAGTGAGTGAGTGGATAGGAGGGAGACTGTCGGAGTGAGTGAGTGGACAGGAGGGAGACTGTCGGAGTGAGTGAGTGGACAGAAGGGAGACTGTCGGAGTGAGTGAGTGAGTGGATAGGAGGGAGACTGTCGGAGTGAGTGAGTGGATAGGAGGGAGACTGTCGGAGTGAGTGAGTGAGTGGATAGGAGGGAGACTCTCGGAGTGAGTGAGTGAGTGGACAGGAGGGAGACTGTCGGAGTGAGTGAGTGAGTGGACAGGAGGGAGACTGTCGGAATGAGTGAGTGGATAGGAGGGAGACTGTCAGAGTGAGTGAGTGAGTGGATAGGAGGGAGACTGTCAGAGTGAGTGAGTGGATAGGAGGGAGACTGTCGGAGTGAGTGAGTGGACAGGAGGGAGACTGTCGGAGTGAGTGAGTGGACAGGAGGGAGACTGTCAGAGTGAGTCGATGGACAGGGAGATGACTGTCAGACTGAGTGTGTTTATGGATGAGAGGCAGACTCATTGTGAGTGCAAGAGAAGGCATACTGTTGAAACTATTGTTGCCCATTGAGTTTGTTATTGTCATGAGACCAATTGATCCATTCATGCTTAAAGTTGCTCTTTAGCATTGTGCCAGCTATCTCTGGTCCTATAATGATACATTAATTAAAACTTTGTGTGCCGTGGTGGCACAGAGCAGTATCCTGTTGGTCACACGCACATGCCTGTTCTCTTTTGAATGAGACGGGGCATCCAATTAGTGTATTTAAAATGAGTTGAGATTTTTTTTATTATTTTACCAGTTTATCATCCTGTCACACATTTTCATTGTGAAACTGATGAAGTAAATGGTTACTACTGGCAGTAAAGAATCAGTATTTAAATATAAATGATAGTGGCATTGTTTTATTATTTCTAGGTGGAATCCTGTTTCATTTGCTTGAGAGAGCTTTCTCAGAATCGAAAGCTAAACAGCCGCACTTCAGTTTAAACAAAATGCTTGATACTTTCATTGGGGAAAATTATATGCGGCTTAAATTTCTGCTTTGACAGTTTTTTATTAGCTGAATGTGGCTAGTAATGTATTCGTGTCTAAAACTTTAAACAAAAGGTTCCAAATGTTTTGTGGTGATTTTTTTTGACAGCCCTATTTTGAAAGGCATTAATTAAATTTCCGATGCAACTATTTCTGAATTAACCTGGCGACTTAAAACTGTACCAGTCGTGTTTTTTTTAAATTAATTAAACATGGTTGACAGGTTCATTAATTGTGACAATGTTAACTCGTCAGTAGTTTTAAATATGATTTTCAAGCACATTTTATCATTGCTTGCATGAGTCTTATCATAGCTTTTATGTCCAAGGGAGAGTATACTGATATTTGCTCCACTAGGTTAAAGAGCAGTCTTACCCCTCAACCACCAGACTCTTGATCCAGAGGGGGTAACTTCCATCACCCCAGCAGTAAACAGATTCGACAACCTATCTACTCACTTTAAAGGACTCTACAATTCAATATCTTGATATTTATTGCTTATTAATTTTTTTTGCTCTTTGTCATTTTTTGCCCATTGGTTGTTTGCCCATCTCTGTCATGTGTGGTTTTTCATAGCTTCTTTCTATTTGCCGTGAAAGCTCACAAGAAAATGAATCTCAACAGCATATATGTACTTTGATAATAAAGTTAATTTGAACCCACACCCAAACATATTTAGTAAACCTCAGTTTTGAACATTCACAGCATTAGAAGTCCTTTTGCTTCTTCTAGCAAATTCTACTTCAATGTAAAAGTAAATTGCTCTGAATACTTTTACGATTAACTCTGGAATGCACTGCCTAGGAAAGTGGTGAGGGCAGGAAATCCCACAACATTTAATAAGTATCTGCATCAGTGAGAAGGCCACAGAGTAAGCACTGGTAGATAGGATTGGTTTGGATGGATAGTTGATAGTTGGGATGAATGTGATCTGCAGACATAGTAACATAGAAACATAGAAAATAGGTGCAGGAGTAGGCCATTCGGCCCTTCGAGCCTGCAACGCCATTCAGTATGATCATGGCTGATCATCCAACTCAGAACCCTGTACCTGCTTTCTCTCCATACACCCTGATCCTTTTAGCCACAAGGGCCATATCTAACCTCCTCTTAAATATAGCCAATGAATCGGCCTCAACTGTTTCCTGTGGCAGAGAATTCCACAGATTCACCACTCTCTGTGTGAAGAATTTTTTCCTCATCTCGGTCCTAAAAGGCTTCCCCTTTATCCTTAAACTGTGACCCCTCGTTCTGGAGACTTTTCTGCTTCTGTGCCGAATGACTACATAACTAACAGAAACAAGATGAATTTCCACCAAGGATGATCCCAAGCCTGGCTACAAATGGAGGAAGTTTGGACATAGTCTCAGCAACCCCATCTCATCATAAAAAAACGGTGTTACAGAAATGTCACCTGATGCTCGAAAGGCCACTTCCCTGGGAGGGAAATGGTCTTCGATTGGCTGCACCTGAAGACAACTTGAAAGACTGCCCCAGGACCAAGTATTCCGGCGAGCAGCTGCCAGTGGTTTATGCCACAGTGGCAGTGATGGGCTTAAGTAAATAATTTAGAAATGAAATAAATATAAAATTATGAAGTCAAACATTCAGTCCATCAGCAGGTAGATAAGGAGAATGCTTTCTGGCAATGTATGTAGTCATCCAATTGACTTTTGGCTATCTTCCTTCAGCGTGTGATTCCTTTTATAAACTAATCTTGATAATGAATAAACTCTTCTCAGGCTTCCGGCTGGGTACATATCAATTATAACCAACGTCTCGATGACAAACTCTGCCATCTTCTTCAGGTATGAGGCCTAGCATATCTATTCCAGACGGGTCTAGTTTCAATGACGTTTCAAACTCTGCCATCTTCTTCAAGGGTGATGCCTGGGCATGTCTAGTCCACTGGTATTTCTACCCCCATAGTTTGACCCTCCTGATTGGTTAGTCCTCATCCAATCAGGTTTCCCCTCTCACACCTTGCTTACAATCAAATTCCAGTTCTTAGAGCAAGAACCTTGTCTTTGTTAAAAGTCTTTTCCTCTAGTTTTATTTCAATGGCTTCCCTTACCAGGTGGTCCCAAACGCAGTAGTTTTGTGCCATAAAACACAATCCTATGGCCATTCAGGAGGGACAGACTACAGGGGTATAAATACCACCGGACTAGACATGCCCAGGCATCATCCTTGAAGAAGATGGCAGAGTTTGAAACGTCATTTATAATCGATACCTGTACCTATCTGGAAGCCCGAGAAGTGTTTATTCATCATATACGCTGGGAGAGCATGAGATTCTAATCTTAATAATACTGAAAAAGCTTGGTAAAATAACATTCCCTGGAAAAAGCATGGAAGGGGAAGCGTGGCTGATAATTCTACATCAAAGAAATTCTACCTTGTGCAGGTTAAGCACCAAGCACCATACATTAATCAAAAGTGTGAAGAGGGCCTGGTGCAATGCCTTAAAGCAGTTGAAAGAAAAATTGCTGAAGCAAGATGCTGAGTTGGCCTTAAAAAGGAGAAATGAGGCTTGAGGAGACACTCAAATAATAGTTTTATTTATTAAACAAGACAACAATGGTCTCTGGCAAGAAATGCAATTTATTGGAAAACAACATCTTACAGGGCATTGGAAATCAAAATTGGATTCAAGTCCTTGTTTTTTAAAAAAAGAAAAGCAATCAATACTGTTCACTGATAAGCTGATGATGCGAGCAGTGTGCGTAGCGGCTCCGCAAGATCCAAAGGTGCAGCACCCTAATTTCCAGCAATAATAATCTCCAGGACAACAACAACTTTATTATTTCATTTCAATGATTTAATCATTTCACTTCACTGCAGAATTCAAATGAACTTCATCTGTGGCCAATATCAAGCACATTTGGATAAGGAACCTCAGATATAATCAATATTTCGGACCTTGGCAGCTAGAGTTCAGGCAGCAGTAGAGGAAATAGGAGAAATCGAAAGAGATTTGGGACCAAATGTTGCTGGTTTCATTAATTAATTGTAAGAAATCTGTGTTTAGGCCATGCTTCATGTTGGACAAACACTAAAAGAATTTTGAAGTCCAGAGGAGAGCATGATGGTTATCAGAAGAGGGTGTAGTCTGTGTAGGTATTCAAAATGACTTTGTATTTTTGAATTGTATACCAAAGGACAGGGTTTAGATACGAAATAGAAGAAAACCAAGGATGAAGCCCTGGACACCCCAAACTTTACGTCATGAGATGAGGAAGAGAAAGCCTTACTGATGACTTGTGGCTCCCAGGACCAATCAGCAGAACAACAGTATCCCTTTTCAGACTGCACGTCATCCTGACCAGTTAAGCTGCTGTCCTTCATTGAGAGCGGCCTGGTCTCCTGAAGATCATAGTGAGAGCACGAATCTAATAGAATGTAAGCATAATAATACGCCATTTCAAAATTCTCTACTTCCAGTTTGTGTTCTTGAACACTGGTTTAAGGCACACTGGTGGCTGTGTTTCATTAGATAGTTGAAGAGATTTGGCGTGCCACCGATGAATAGTAAATTGGAGCAGACGTACCGTGGAGAGCATTCTGACCAGTTGCATAACCATCTGGTGTAGAGGCGCCAATGCACGGGTTCGGAAGTTGCTGCAAAGGGTTGTAAACTCAGCCAGCTTCATCGTAGGTACAGGCCCATACACCGTCGATGACATCTTCAAAAGGCGATGCCTCAAGAAGGCGGCGCCCATCGTTAAGGACCCTCACCTTTCAGGATGTGCCCTCTTCTCATTATTACTATCAGGGAGGCGGTATATGAGCCTGAAAACACACACACAATGCTTTAGGGACAGCTTCTTCCCCACTGCCATCAGATTTCTGACCGGTCCATAAACCCATGAATGCTACCTCACCATTGTGCTCTCTTTTTGCACAATTACTATTTATTGTAACTTACAGTAATTTTTTTCCCACTGTACTTCTGCCTCAAAACAGTAGATTTATCAACATGTTTTAGTGATAGTAATGTTGATTCTGCATTACAGAGTATTGGGCTTTTTGAGTCAAATTTTAGATATTTCCTTCTCAGGTAGGACTACTTGAATAAGTTAAGGTCAACTGAAAAGTTTGTTCAGTCTGTGAAATAAATTGAGCTGTCTTCTGTGTGTACTCTAATTATTAGTTAATGGGTTTGGGTTGCTATGCTCACTTCCTGTCTATAAATATAAACAGACACCAGATGTGTATTGTCACATGTTGAATATGTGTTTGACGATTCCAGTGAAGTCCTTAAAGGTCATCCTCTCCCAAAGCAGTTGGAGATGAACTTCAGCTGCTGTGCTTCAATTTTAGAAGGGAAAGAAGAGTGATGAATGAGAATCGGAGTCAGTGACAGCGGCAGTGCAGTACCATACATGCAAAATTTCTATGTGTTACAGAAAGAATATACATTTAGTGATCACTTTATTAGGTACACCTGTACACTGCTCATTAATGCAAATATCTAATCAATCAATCATGTTGCAGGAACTCAATACGTAAAAACATGCAGACATGGCCAAGAAATTCAGTTGTTCAGGCTGAGCATCAGAATGGGGAAGAAATTTGTTTCAAATGACCTTGACCACGGAATGATTGCTGGTGCCAGATGGGGTGGTTTGAGTATCTCAGAAACTGCTGATCTCCTGGGATATTCACACACAGCAATCTCTAGAGCAGGTGTTCTCAGCCTGGGGCCCATCGTTAATGGTAAGAGTCCATGCTACTAAAAAGGTTGGAAAACCTTGAGTTTTAATCTAGAGAACGGTGTGAAAAACAAAAAATATCCAGTGAGTGGCAATTCTGTAGGCGAAAATGCTCTGTTAATAAGAGAGGTCGAAGGGGAATGGCCAGACTGGTTCAGGATGACAGGAAGCTGACAGTAACTCAAATAACCACATGTTACAACAGTGGTGTGCAGAAGAGCATCTCTGAATGCACAGCTTTGAAATGGATGGGCTACAACAGCAGAAGACCACAAACCTACACTCCGTGAAGGTAGCCACTGAGTGTACATTAAAAAATTGTGCAAAAAGGTAGTGTTCATGGACTGTTCAGAAATCCGATGGCAGAGGGTAAGAAGCTGCTCCTAAAGTACTGAGTCACTGACTAACTTCTTCCTCTTTTAGCTTAAACTTTGACTGTTACAATCATTCGTCAGATAATTACCTTAGGATACGGGAAAACTTTAATTGAATCTCAAACACTGCTCATATTTTTCTTTATGCCCTTCTAGTTTTGGCTGCTGGAATCCTTTGGAAAATACTTATGCCTGGCCATAGGTTTCCAAGAAGCAATATATCATCTTATTACGTTTCCTGTATTAGTCACTCACATTTCCTTCGACAGAAGTCCTATAGGCAGAGATTCAGTGTGGTTTGCCATTTCTTAATTACCACACACCACTAATCCATGACGAAGTGTTCAATTTTTGGGCTGTAACCCTTCACTTGTCCTTTTTATGTGGCCATGCAACCCATACCCATTTTATGTTTCTTTCAATTTTGAAGTTAAAGAGAAAACTGGTAAAGATTAGCTGTATTTGAAGTTCAAAATTCTTTTCATGGATACACAAACCCAATGTATAAACGCCACAAAAATTTGCTTTATGTAGTAATAGCATAATGCATCTCAAACATAAATTTCCATGGATTATTATGAAATTTACACAAAAACAAAAAATAGTGTAAAATATTAGTGGAAGTTGAGAGAAATATAGTTGAAGGTAGAACTGGGGTTTTTCAGGTTAGTTCAAGAATCTGATGACAGTATGGAAGACACTGCTGTTGAATTTTCAGGTGTTGGTTTTCAGGCTCCTATACCCTGTGCTGTCTTCTAGCAGAAATGTATAAAGGGTATGGCCCAGATGCAGAAGAAACTGCTGTTGAATTTTGAGCATCTTCAGGCTCCTGTACCCTGCTGTCTGATGGCAGAAATGTATACAGGGTATGGCCCAGATGGTGGATGTCAATAATATATGGATATTATCTTTATTTGTCAAAATATTGAATCATACAGTGAAATGTCTTGTTTGCATCAAATCAGTGAATATTGTGTTCGGTAGCTCATAAGTGTTGTCATGCTTCTGATGCCAATATAACTTGCCTAAAACTCACTAACTCTAACCTGTATGTGTTTAGAATGAGGCGGGTTGTCAGCACACCCAGAGGAGACCTATGCAGTCACCTGGAGAGTGTACGAACTCCATACAGACAACAGCAGGAACTGAACCCAGGCTACTAACACTGTAATAATGTTAATGCTACGCTACTGTACACAACAGTAATTTATGGCAGTATATTGTGTCTTTCTGCCTTTCTGTCTCTCATCTTTTTCTCTATTATCCTTTCTCCACGTTTTCTTATAATTTATAATAATTCCTCATCAATTTGCTTTTTGGTAATCCAAGTTTTATGTTTCTGTGAATGAAGTTCAAAGTGAATTTATTATCCAAGTATGTATACCATACACATACTTGAGATCTGTCTTCTTGCCAGCGGTCACAAGGCAAACACAGTGGAATGCACGAGAAACCCCACACAGCAAAGGCCGACAAGCATCTAGTGTGTGAGAAAAGGACAGAGTGTGCAAAAAGTAGACAAATAACATGCAGAAGATGAACTGCAGAGTTCCCAAAAGCGAGTCCACAGCTACAGAGTCAGTTCAGTGCTCAGATGAGTTCAACTGGTCCAGAAGTCCGATAGCTGCTGGCGACAACTATTCCCTTCTTCCTCGTCCTGTTATCTCTCCTTCCTTTATTCCTTTACTCCTTTCTGCCCAACTTTTACTCTTATCCTCCTTTATCATTACATTCCTTCATTCGTTGTACCACCTCAACTGAGACAACTGCAGTCTACACATATTGTGCAGAGCACTTTGGGATCTCGATGCGTAGCTAAGTGGATACAAATAATCATATGCTAAAGCTCCTTTAAAGGCCTCAGGCAAGGTCAAAGAATAAGACCTCTGACCGGGGAACATTTTATACTTAATCCCAAGGCTATTACGTAAATAATTAAAACAAATTTTTACCAAATTTTGATAGGGAACCTTTTCCATTGCATTCCTTTGAATTTTCGATGAGCTGCAAATTGTACCTGCCTATATTTAATGAACTCATTGATGTGGACTGAGCACCTCTAATAACTTCAAGATTAGATCATCAAGTCCTGCCCAAATTGAAAATTAGTTTAATTTCACATATTAGATTGGTTTGATAAAATTAGCAGATTAAGAACTTCCTACTTTTGCATGCACTTTTAATAACTTCTTTAATTAGAAGTATTCTGAGATCATCATCTGCAAGGTGGTTTGCATATTCAGGTATAGTGTATTTTTTTCTGAATCATTATCTGTGCTTTCAGCAGTTGCTAGAGATCAGGGTCAACTTTATTCACCATATGCGGTAAGAATTTGCTGTGATATATCAGCCAGTGTGTGACATGCAAAAAAATTCAATTATAAAGAATAAAGAAATTTATTTAAAACAATGACATTTGAGGTTAAAGCACGTAAATGGAATAAAATGTGTATAAACACATAAATAGCAGCATGTATTTACAACATAAACAGCATTATAAAAGTGGGTACATCAACTGAGGTAGTTAACAGAGGGGGTTGGGGAGCTAACTAGGATGGTTGATGACTGTCTGGGGAAGAAATTTTTAAGACGGTGTGTAGTTTTTGTTTTAATTGTTCTATAGCGCATTCCAGAAGAGAGCTTTTGAAAAAGTTTGCAGGGTGGGTAGTGTTTGCAATGGCTTTTCCTATGTGCTTCTTTGGCCTGGACACATACAAGTCACGGCAGACTCCTCTGACAGTCCACTGTAGTTTGTAGGTGTTTACTTTTGTCATGTTTACCTTGTGTAGTGAGTCAACTTTGTTGAATAATGATGTTCATTTTAAAGTCATGTGATGAGGTGGGGAATTGATGGTCCTGATTTAGGGATGGGGGCAGATTTGTGTTCAGAAGGTGGCGTTAGACAGGAAATTGTTAAGGTGTGTATTTGATTATGAAATTGAGAGAATCTGACCTGTTGAAGTACAAAGGCAATCAACTAATGACAAACTGTTGGCAGTTGTTCGGATATGTCATCTGAAGAAATAAGTTTGAAGCATCATGGCCTATTGTTTAATGGGTAGATTAGTGAGGTGAATTAGAAATTGGTTCCTTTGTTCACGGCATATATACAGGTTAAACATTAATCTAATAAGACCATAAGACAGGAGACAGGACCAGAGCATAAGACAGGCCATTCAGCCCATCAAACTACAAAGTAAATGTTGTTATCAAATGACGTATATGTCACCATATATAGCCCTGAGGTTCATTTTCTTGTGGGCATACTCAACAAATCTATAGAATAGTAACTATCACAGAATCAATGAGTGACTGCCAAATGAGGGCTTTCAACCAGAGTGAAGAAGGCAACAAACTTTGAAAAGGCAAAAACAATAATATAAATAAATAAGCAAGAATTATCGAGAACATACGATGAAGAGCTCTTGAAAGTGAGTCAGTTGGTTGTGGGAGCATTTCAGTGTTCTGCCTCGCCGTTCCATCATGGCTGACGTGTGCTCCCTCTCAACTCCATTCTACTGCCTTCATTCCATAACATTTGGTGCCCTTACCAATGAAGAACCTATCAACAGCCATTTTAAATATATCCAATGGCTTCGCCTCTACAGGAAATACAAAGATAATGTACAAGAGATGAAGTAGCTAGGACCTAACTGGTATGAATAGTCTCAGAACAACTTGTATTACTTTTCCACAACATAGTAGGAGCCCAGTGGCCCAAGAAGTATGTACCAGGTGTGAGTATTCTCACTCATCCCATCCACCTATTTATTTTCCCATGAGCCTTTGTCTCATATATGTTTAAGGACTACCCTCAGCTGCCCAACTAGACCGTGGACGGTTCACTGCAGGCCTACCAGCTTGTGGGAGGAAACAGGAGAGCTGGGGAGAATCCAAGGAGAATGTATAAACTGTGCATCGATAGTGCCCAAGGTTGCTGGGCTAGTGTAGTGGCAGCACTAAGTGCAACAGCACTAGAGAAGGAAGTAGAAACAGTTTTATAAAAAGCTGTGTTGGCATAACTGGATGGCAAGTACTTTGAAGTTTGAATTTATACTTATCATCATTATGTGCCAGAGGTGATCGTGGTCTCATGATCATGATTCTTCTTGGCAGTTTTTTCTTCAGAAGTTGTTTGCCATTGCCTTCTTCTGGGCAATGTCTTTACACTGTGACCCAACCAATATTAATATTCTCACAGACTGTTGGTCTGCTGTTAGTGGTCACATAACCGGAACTTGTAATATGCACCAGCTGCTCATACGACCACCCATCACCTTCACCCGTGGCTTCATATGACCCTGATTAGAAGGGGCATCGGGTGTGGCTAAACAGGAGCTGCTCCTTGCCCAAAGGTGACCTGCAGGCTAATGGAGGGAAGCAGTGGCCTACACCTCCTTTGGTAGAGGCTTATCTCCAACCCACCATTGAGAATCTATACGAACCAATGGAAAAATTTGATGATGCTATCTGATATGGTGTGTATTGGCATGCAAATGTTTGATACCATTCAAGCTAACATTGTGTTAGCAGTGCATTGCCAAGTAGGATAAGAAAAGAAGTGGATGAGAGGCATAAGGATTATAATCCATGTCTACATTATATGGAAATCTAAACTTATACAGTCAGTATAGTCAATGGATTCCCAAAAGTTTTGTTCCATGTTGATTTATGCAGAAGCATAAACATTGAATGACAAGTAAATGAAAAGAACCTTGAGAACAGTTCAAGAAACACTCCAACTGGCGTTTACTGTCTCAATGTTGTCAACACTTTTTTACAGTAAAACATTCAGATTCAGATTCATTTATTTATCACATGTACGTTTAAACATGCGGTGAAATGAGTTGTTTGCATTAGCAACCAACACAACATAACGATGTGCTGGGGGCAGCCTGCAAGCGTCACCCCACATCCCAGCGCCAACATAGCGGGCCCACACTGTTCAGCAGAGCAAAACAGAATACAACTAGCAACAAAGCAACAAACTCCATTTCTCCCTCCCATCCACCCATCTACGTGCACACATAGTTCTCCAAACCCAGGGATGGACGTCTATGGCTTTTAGTCTCCAGTGGACCCATGGATTCACAGACACTGAACCTTTGACACCTCCTGTGGACTTGCAGACTCAGGACTCCAGCCTTTGGGCCTGAACTTCAGGCCTTCTGTTTAAAAATAATGTGAGCATTTTCATTTATGGGACAGTGACATATAGTATGAGAATTCTTGTCAGAGTTTACATGTTCGCTGAATTGCAAATCAATAGGATTCATTTTTCTCCCTTAAACAATATTTTTCAATATACATTTATTACAGTAGCTGCCTGGGGCTGTATTTTTTAACTGACAAGCTATATGATAGACTCAAGCCTGTAAGTTAATAATACTTGCTTTTTGTATGATTATTTTGATAAGACCATAAGACATAAGAGCAGGATGAGGCCATTTGTCCCATCATCTCTGCTCTGTCACTCCATCATGGCTGTTTTATTATCCATCTCAACCCCATTCTTCTGCCTTCCCCCCATAACCTTTGATGCCCTTACTAATCAAGAACCTATCAACCTCCACTTGAAATATACCTAGTGACTTGGCCGCCACATCTCTGTTGCAATGAATTCCACAGATTCACCACCGTCTGGCTATAGAAACTTGATAAAGGTAATTGATAAAGTATCATTGCAAGTAACTTAAAAAAAATTCTCGAATAATTTAATTATTCAGTTGCCTGCTTTTTTGCTTTTATTATTTCAGCTATTTAGCAATCCAAAAGCAATTTGATCAAAGGATCGCAGTTAACGAGCAATTCAAAGCGACCTGAGATGCTCCAATTTGACATTAGCTCGGATTGACTGTTCCAAGTGGCCAGTAATCTTGAGAATTTGGATTCTGCAATGATGACCACTGTCATTTGTTGAGACAAATGGAAACTTTCTGGATTGAAAGGATTGTTATGCTGTGCTTCTAGTTCGTGAACGTGTAGAAAAAGTAAATAATGAGGTCACATTATATCTATTGTAAATTACTTGCAAAATATGGCGTTTAATCATGTTAGTGCCATCTGTTCTGATCAAAAGCATTACTTATAAAATCATTTTTCTTTGCTTGATAACACACTGTTGTTTACAATCATGCATTATAAACATTTTCCTCATTTTACTTGGCACAAAAAAAGCCAAGTAAAATGTAGGACCATACATTTTTCATTGTTGCTGGATTTGAGTCATTTATTGAAAACATTGGCATGTGACAATTTAAAGTGCAGTTTAATAAGGGGGTGAAATTTAGTGAAACTTGCACAATTTGCTTAACAGGATTGTCTTGGTCTAAATGAAGCACTCTTATTAGCATGAAGACTTAAAAAAATTGTTATTTTTAACCACAATTTCTTTTCCAATCTTTCTCTGTTGCAATCACAAAAATAGAAAGAATGAAAAAACAATAAAATTAAACATTCTAACTATGGACCAACCTGTTGACTTGTTTTCCTGCACCCAAGTCAAGCCCATAGCACAGCACATCTTTGCAATGCTCCTGTGAAATTATATCTTTAACTTGACAGAATAAATGGTGGCACTTGCGGGCTGTCTCCAGTATGTACTGAGGTGTGTTGGTTGTTAATGTGAATGACACATTTCACTGTATGTTTCCACGTACAAGTGACACTCCTCTTATTGAACTCTATTGTAAAATTAGTTTTGTTCATCACAAGTCCATGGAAAAATACCATGAAATGCTCATTTCCATTAACAACCAACACACCCAACTCTGCTGGGAAGTTGGAGATATATTTGGATAAAAACAATAGTCCAGTCTCTTGTAATCTCATTAACTCTAGAGTATGGGAATAGGACAATCCATGCTGATATGCATACGCTTCATGGACCTCTTCCATCTTTTCTGATTGAATTGTATTTAAAGATGTGCTTTATTTATCATATGCACATCAAAACATACAGTGAAGCTCTCTCTATTCTTTCTCCCTGATATTCTTATCAAGTTGCACATTAAGGCGTCTGTACTATTTGCATCAGCTTGTCCTACACAAAGGTACTCACACATAATCATCACTCCCGGAGTGTGGAAGTTGCTTCTAAATTCCCCCAAATCCTGTTCGGTTTCCTTCTTTGCCCAAATGTTCAGTGACTTAATTTATGTTATAAAATATATTTACACTCAGTAGCCACTTTATTAAGTACCCAGGACATCTTCAAGGAGCAGTGTCTCAGAAAGGCAGCGTCCATTATTAAGGACCTCCAGCACCCAGGACATGCCCTTTTCTCATCGTGACCATCAGGTAAGAGGAAAAGAAGCCTGAAGGCACAAACTCAGCGATTCAGGAACAGCTCCTTCCCCTCTGCCATCCAATTTCTAAATAGACATTGAACCCTTGGACACTGCCTCACGTTTAAAATATATACTATTTCTTTTTTTGCACAATTTTTAATCCATTCAGTATATGTATACTGTAATTGATTTTTACTGATTTATTTATTATTATTATTTTATTTCAGTTTTTTAAAGTATATTATGTCTTACATTGAACTGCTGCTGCTAAGTTAACAAATTTCATGACACATGCTGGTGACAATAAACCTGATTCTGATTAAGTTGCTCCTGTACCTATAAAGTAGCCACTGAGTTTATGTTCATGGTCTGTTGCTGTAGCCCATCCACTTCAAGGCTCAGCGTGTTGTACATTCAGAGATGCTCTTCTGCACGTGACTGTTGTAATGTGTGGTTATTTGGGTTAGCTTGAACCAGTCTGGCCATTCCCCAACCCCGCCCGACCTCTCTCATTAACAAGGCATTTTCCCCCACAGAACTGCTACTCACTAGATGTTCTTTTTTGCTTTTTGCTTTATTCTCTGTAGAATCTTGAGAATATTGTGCTTGAAAATCCCACAAGATCGGCAGTTTCTGAGATACTCAACCAATCCAGTCTGGTACCAGGAATTACTCCACAGTCAAAGTCACTTAGGTCGCAGTTCTTCCCCAGTCTGATGCTTGGTCTGAATAACAACAGAGCTTCTTGATCTTGTCTGCATATTTTTCTGCACTGAGTTGCTGCCACATAATTGGCCAATTAGATATTTGCTTTATGGAGATGGTGTACCTAATAAAATGGCCACTGGATGTAAATTGGATATGTAAGGTTGAGATCTTCGAGGCCAGTAGGAGGCTTGGTGCTCCTGACACTAATCTTATGCCATTATGAAGATCTTCAGTAGAACCCATTTTTGCTGGTTTCTGGAATATTGCATTTGTGGACTTGACAATCTTGGAAAACATAACATTAGCATAGCGGTTAGCACAATGCTTTACAGTTCCAGTGACCTGGGTTCAATTCCCATTGCTGCCTGTAAGGAGATAGTACATTCTCCCAGTGACCACCTGGGTTTCCTCCGGGTGCCCTGGTTTCCTCCCACAGTCCAAAGACATACCAGTTGATAGGTTAATTAGTCATTGTAAATTGTCCTATGATTAGGCTAAGGTTAAGTCAGGGGTTACTGGGTGTTGTAGCTCGTCGGGCAAGAAGGGTCTATTCTACACCGTATGTCAATAAATAAATAAATCACAAAATCTTCTGAAGAATGAAGTCTGTTCTCTCTCTTGTTTTGTTTATTGAGATATAACAAGGTTGGAAAGTTTTCAAAGTCGCCAAGTCTTTTTATAAACTTAAAGACTTGCTTTAGGCACCTTTACTCTTGGGAACAGAGATTCAGTTCGTTTATTCTCAAATTATAAATTTTCCAATTCAATTACCATCTTTTAAAATGTCTCCTTCTCTCTGTAGTTTTTTTTTCAATGCAGCACCAGAATTGTTCACCAAATATCAAGTAAGGACAAGTCAAGATAATGCTTTCAATTTGCTTCAAGCTCTCTGACTTCTCCATTCTCCCCACACCTGGATAAACAGAGATGTTTTATTTATTTATTTGTTAGGAACTTAAAATAATTTAATAATAACCAAGTGATTTATGTATCTTTATCCGACATTATATCCTTGTTTTCTGTATCATGCATGCATTTTTATCTTGCTCTTAATTATTTAGAAATTTACTGATTATATCCGTATTTTGCACTGATTATATTGCTCCCTCTCTCCCTCCCCACCTATCCATGATAGGGACCCAACATCGAGGACATCTTCAAAAGGCAATGCCTGAAAAAGGTAGCATCCATCATTCAGGATCCTCACCACCCGGGATATACATTCTTCTCCTTTCTCCCATCAAGGGGAAGGTACAGGAGCCTGAAGACACGCACTCAATGTTTTAGGAACAGTATCTTCCCCTCCACTATCAGATGTCTGAACGGACAATGAAGTAACCAGTGAATACTGCTTAACTATTTTTGGCTCCTTTTGCACTACATACTTAATTTAATTTCTTTCTATTTGCTATATCTATCAACTTATATACTGTCTGGCGTCACCTTGCGTTTCGTCTTTGTAGCTGTTAGTGCAAGATCTGTAGCCTTAATAGTCTGAGTAAATTTAAAGGTTTTGAACCTCATGGCAGTGATCCTTAACTATTACTTTTTTTTATCAGTAATCATCGCATGGTATTAAGACAGAAAGGTAACCACCATGCAAATTAGAGCCTTTAAATTTGATCAAAATAACTGCTGTTCCATTGGACCACATAATAAGCAAAGAGTTTATGGTATGGTAGTGATCTATTCTCTCACATCAGTAAGTTGAACTGTAGCATTTTAAAATTATGCTAACTATATTAAGTGTTACAATGGCATTTTGTAATTTTTACACTAATGAATTAGTAGCAAGACAGAATGTTATGCTGTATGTTCCTTTTACCCCATTGCGATTGCTGGGCGAATTGGCACTCAGCTAAAACTATAAAAAAGAACTGGAATGTGCGTTTGACTCTAATTATAATGTAAAACACCAGTATAAGCCATTTGTGGGGATGGTTTATCAGTGGAATAGAATGCAGGATTATTTAAAATTTGTTCATACTGTTTACATTTTATTTACTTCTGTAATTTATTAAAAATGTTGTTGCAATATGAATGCAAAATGACCTTAACATCCAAAAGTGTTTTGGTGACTAGTTATTGACAAAGCTTCCTGATTGAGTTGTAGTTTTTGACCAGCCTCTGAGTTCAAGTTCAAGTTTAATTGTCACTCTACCATACACGTATATACAGTTAAATGAAACAGAGTTCCTCGGGGGCCGAGACTCAAAACACAGTACAGTACATACAGTCACACACAGCACACACATTGTTAAGGAAACACATGCAATCACAAAATAATATTAGCACAAGTCAGGGCACTGTGAGCGAACAAAAAAAAAATTTCTAAAATGCATAAGTCACTTGGGCATAAGCACCTCGCCAAGAAAATAACTATGTGAGTGGAGATATAATACAAAATGACCAATCAGCCTATCATCTGATTAGCCAGGAGTTTTGCCAAGGGACATGCAGTGATATATAAAACAAATCAGAAACAGAATCAGATTTAATATCACTTACATTATGTCATGAAATTTGCCGTTTTGTGGCAACGGTGCAGAGCAATATATAAAGAGAACTATAAATTACAGTAAGAAATATATAAAGGAAGTTAAATTAAATAAGAGAGCAAAAATAGTGAGCTGGTGTTCATGGGTTGTTTGTTGTCCATTCAGAAATCTGATGGCGAAGGGGAAGAAGCTGTGCCTAAAATGTTAAGTGTGTTTTCAGGCTCCTGTGCCTCATCCCTTATAGTAGCCATAAGAAGAGAGTGTAGCAGGTTTTCGAACAAACTAATGCGGCTGCTGGCGACCACATGGGGAGTTATCCTGTCTGACACACCCTCCAACCAATCCAGTAATAATGTTCCCTAAAGTTGAAGCAATGTATTTGATCCTTGATAAGCAACTAGTAAGACATACAATCTTGAAGCAATGAAACTTATAAAACTAAAACATGCGATTTTAGAGGTACTTAAGCAGATTTAAGTGAAGTTAAGTGAATTAAAATATAATTAAGCGAAGTTAAGCTTAATTAAGCGAAGTTAAGTGGTCAACGAAAGATATAACATCCGATGGTTCCCAACACTAAACTGCTGAGAACAAAACATGAATATGTAACTGAACCCTTTGTTTTTACCACAACGCCAACCGCGTAACCAGTTACCATAATAAACATGCAACACGGAATACAATGTAGATAGAACACAGATGCATGACTCCTACAGAGGATAGGTCCTGGAAGTTGTGAGTCCTTAACGATGGATGTCATCTTCAAAAGTGCTGTAAAAGACTCTATTGGTTTTTAAACTACTCATTTTAAATTACAGAAGCACAATCTAGATGTATGTTGTGAAATGGTCTGTCACTGATAGGAATGTAGGATAGAATTTGTTGTCTGTTACCATGGCTTGGGTTTACTGCCAAGTCAGAGAAGGTTGTTGATGAGGCTTTAATAGCAAAGAAAGGGAAATGGTTTGAGTCCTTTCCCATGTTTTTTTTTCTAAAACTGGCACAATCTGGGGTTAGGACCTGTTGTCTTCTGATTTTCTTCAGCAACTGGAAGACCAGGGTTGCCCTGTGCTGTTGGAATGTTTGAAGACCCAGCCTGTTCTTCCTACGTTGTTCCTTCCCCAGGATTCAGTCGTTCGTTTTGAGGAGAGGCTGGTTTTTGCAGTTCATCAAAATGAATCCCAGAAAAGGATCAAAGCCCCGTCTTGATGAGAGGCCAGAACCAGCCTCTTGTCTCATTCTGTATCGCATCATTACAGGAAGCATCGAGAAGCTTTAAAGAGGAGATTTACCAGGATAGTGCTTGGGCTAGAGAGCATGTCTCATGAATGTAGGTTGAGTGAGCTTGGGCGTTTCTCTTTGGAGCAGAAGTGGACGAGAAGTGGTTTGATAGAGGTGTCTGAGATGATAAGAGGCATAGATCGTGTGGACAGCGGTGTCTTTTTCCCAGGACAGAAATGGCAAATACAAGGAGTATAATTTTAAGGTGATTGGAGGGGTATATATCAGAGGTAACTTGATTATACAGAGGGTGGTGTGCATGCACACTGTCCTTCCAGGGGTTGTGGTGGAGCCATTTAAAAACTCCTAAATGGGCATATGGGTGATAGAAAAATGGAGGGCTATGGAGGAGGGAAGGGTTATATGGACCTTAGAGTAAGTTAAAAGTTTAGCCCGAAATTATGGGCCAAAGGGCCTATACTGGGCTATAGTGTTCTGTGTTTTATGTTCTCCAGAATGACATACTCATAATACTGTCATGTACTTACACCAGTATGTGCATCTCACTGCAATGTGTTATAAATACCATCTTATCAGCATTTGAAAACAATGTTGTCAATATCTTAAAGCTTATAAAAGGGGTACATCTTTCTAAAGCATGAGATCATAGTCTGAACTTAAATTAATAGAAATAATCTCTTACTGTCCTCCAAATGAGAGGATTCAGACTATGATCATGCTTTGCTAACAGATAAAAACCAAAGCTGGTTGAACACCAGAGCAGCATCTGTTCTGTAATCCACGCTGTTAAAGTTATATGCGTGAGCACGAGTCCCGAGGATTGTTTCACCCTCATTTTACACACACATGAAAACTGTGCACCTCGGCTGTCATTTGACAAACCGAAACGGAAAGAGCTAAACAGCACAGTGGATGCTTCATCAAGAATACTCATTCAGAGTGATGAATGCGGCTAAACACACATTTGTCCGTAAAACTCTGTGAGTGGATGAGCATCATTAAGCATGAGAAATAGGTGTAGCATGCTGAGAACAGAGTGGAACAAACAGATGTTGTGAATCTAAGAAGGCATCGTTCATCCAGTAGGCCATAGTTAATACTGTTGAAGGTGATTCTTTTTCATTGTTAATAAGCATAAGCAGAGGAGATATGATAACACTTCTTCCCTGTGTTCAGGACTTGAAGTTTGCATTCATCTCTCTTTCAGATTTTTATTGTGAATAATGACAAATGAATGGTAATAAGTTTGTGTGATTTTGTTTTATTTAAATTGCACTTTGTTGAAAGAAAAGTCATGCAAATTCCAGTGCAGTTTTTGCAAAGTGCTCTGTACTTATTATTGGACACGAGTGCTTTGTATCCAAAATGATTGAACAAAGAGGAACATCTTCAAAGCACCTTTACATCATCGATGTACAGCCCCCAGCAATTTTCCACTTGCTAACTGTTCAGGTTTCAGGAGATGAGCTGAAAAGCTTTCAGAGGAACAAAGACACAAGAGGTACTGCGGATGCGGAAAATCTAGAGCAATGCACAGGACGTGCTGGAGGAGCCTGGCTCGGCCCAAAATGTCGACTCTTTATTGCCATCCTCAGATGCTGCCTGATCATGTGAGCTCCTCCAGCACGTTGTGTGAATTGCTCTAGATTTCAGAGGAAGTTTCTTTTTTAAAAATAAGACAGGTTTAGGTTGCGGATTTTCAACTGAAAATGAAAAATTTTGCTAATATTGTGCCAACATATGATCCAAATCTCAGGCCAACTATAGATAATGGTTAAGAAAACTGACACACTGAAGAATAAACCCTTTGTGGTGTGTTACAGCTTGCATGAAATGAAATCTCTTCATTTTATATCAGCTCATGTGGACTGTCCGGTCATCAGGCATGTGTCTTTGAATATTTGGGAAAGACTAGCAAATATATATATATATAAAATAGTTAAATTAGTAGTGTAAAAAATAGAAATATAAAAAAGTGAGGTAGTGTTCATGGGTTCAATGTCCATTCAGAAATCAGATAGCAGAAGGGAAGAAGCTGTTTCTGAATCATTGAGTGTGTACCTTCAAGCTTCTGTACCTCCTTCCTGATGGTGACAATGACAAGAGAACATGTCCTGGGTGATGGGGGTCCTTGATGATGGCCACTGTCTTTTTGAGACACAGCTCCTCGAAGAAGTCCTGGACACCACAGAGGCTACTGCCCATGATGAAGCTGACTAATATTACAACTCTCTGCAGCTTACTCTGATCCTGTACTGTAGCCCACTCTCCCCCCCCCAACATACACACCCCATAGCAGATGCTGATGTTGCCAGTTAGAATGTTCTCCATGGTACATCTTCTTAATTGAAGAGTATCTTTTTAATATGCAATCGTATAGTTTGGTGATATAGATGGGTTGCTGGCAGTTCTAAAGTTGCAGAGGAAATCTTGGAAATGTACATGCATGATATATCACATTGAAATGTTTTAATGATATCCTGTCCTAACAGTAATCTTTTTATACAGTCCCCTTTTTAATATAGCCATGTATTATTAAAAAGGAATGTGAGCTGTTTTCAGAATATTGTGACTTTTCCTTCTGGCAGTCTATAGTTTCAGTATAATTCAAATTGAACCATGTTCATTTACTTATTTATTACTTATTTTGAGCATATTATGATTAAAATTGTTTTTATAATAATGCAGAAAGCATACACCATTAGTATAATAGAGACTTTTCTGTTGTATTGAAGTACTTGCTTTGCCATTATGCATTAGAATACTAATCATTTTATGATTATGGGCACCAAGCTATTTTGATCATTTGTGGCAGCAAACTGCATCTCCAATTTTTTAACACAATCTAATGTTTGCTTAAACAGGATTTTATTTAAAGAAGAAATTAATTGTATAAAGTTATAAGATATGTTTTAAAAAGTTAAAAATAACTATTTGGGAATGGGCGTTAAGACACATTCTGGAGTCAGGGTATGTAGCAAATATTAACTTCAGCAACCTATCTTTAGACCTGAACCTGGATTGCAGATTACATTTAAAATGCAGCTTTGGACAACAGTTTACTGGAGCTGTGGGTATCAGTTAATTGAAAACCAGACAATGCTGATTAACATTCATTTTGGGCGTCTGGAGTGTGGGTGCGAAGAAAGTGGTGTGAAAATTATATGTAGTTGAAAGGAAGCATTGTAACTATAGAATTTGATCGTTGACATATAAAATGTCATGTAATATTGGGTCAAACAGGCCTGTTCCTCCAAGAATGTCTCATTTTGTTGAATAAAGCACTTCTGTGACTTTGTTCATGTTACAACAATGTGCGCCCCATCCATTACAACCTACAAAACATCAATTTTTACTATTTATTCAAAGTAACCTGATTGAGATTTGTACACTATCTCTGGAGGAACTCAGCAGGTCAGGCAGCATTGATGGGGGGAATTGGAGAGTTGTCACTTTGGGTTGAGACCCTTCATCCAGGCAGTTCATTTCCCTCCATCGATGCTGACTGATTGCTGAGTACCTCCAGTGTTTTATGTGCTGTTCTAGATTCCAGCATCTGTAGTCATTTGTGTCTCCTGTTAGAATTTTAGGTCACCCATACTTGGAAACAAAGTGATGTTTTTCAGTTTTTGATATGAGTTCTATTTAAAGTGTTCCCTTAAAAAAGAAAATTAAAACATAAAGAATAACTTAATACTAGTATTGAATGGTTTGAAGATGTGTGTCTCCCCCTGTTCTGACAAGTTGTTCTGTGGCCTCCTCTTTTGCCATGATGAGGTCATCATAGTGGAGGAGTAATGCTTCAAATTTCATTTGGGTAGCCTCCAACCTGATGGAATGAATATCAATTTCTCCTTCTGGTATATTTTTCGCAGCCCCTCCCCTCTTCTATTTCCCACTCTAGCCCCTTATCTCTTCTCCCCACCTGCTTATCACCTCCTCCTGGTGTTGCTCCTTCTTTCCTTCCTCCTATGGTCCACACTTCTCTCCGATCAGATTCCTTCTTCTCAAGCCCTGTACCTTCCTGCCCACCTGGCTTCACCTATCACCTTCTAGCTAGTCCTGCTTCCGCCCCTCCCCCTTTTTATTCTGGCAACTTGCCCCTTCCTTTCCAGTCCTGAAGAAGGGTCTCAGCCCAAAACATTGACTGTTTATTCATTTCCATAGATGCTGTCTGACTGGCTGAGTTCATCCGGTGTTTTGTGTTGTGTTGCTTTGGATTTCCAGCATCTGCAGAATTTCTTGTGCATATGTGTGTTTCTCTCTCTCAGGTTTCAGTGATTGCATATTTTATCTCTAACAAATTATTGGATTCTATAGTTTCTCAGCACAATAGAGTGTCTTTTGTTCTGAGATAACTTGCTAACCACTGCTATGATGTTCAATAGCATTTACAGTGAACTTTAAATACAGTTTGAATTTATCTTTTTTTAATCAGAATACAGGATGATCACAGAGTTCTGGTCTATTTGTATCTTTGTGCCTGGATTCAGAAGCAATTTATTTCATGAATTAGTGAGAAGAGTAGTACATAAGAAATCAGAGAAGGTGTAAATCAGAAACTCAAGACATTCTACAGATACTGGAAATCCAGGGTAACACACACAAAATGCTGGAGGAGCTCAGTAGGTCAGGTGTCATCTGTGGAGAGGAATAAACAGCCAATATATCAAAATAGATGCCATCTATGAACCCCTAAGCGCCAAAGCAGAGTGAACCAATAGAATTCAGAGATCAACTGAACGGACAGCCAATCAGGATTGAGGCAAGCAAATGGGGCCTATATAAACGTCAGTACTCCCAGAGAAAAACGCCAACAACCATGCACTGAGAATGTCACCTTGTCTGGTGATGAAATGTCTGCAAACTAAGTGCCAAGCTTTGGCAAACACCTCAGCCCGAGCCACCAATATTCACCACCATCCTAAACAGTCAATGTTTCAGGCCGAGTCCCTTCACCAGGACTCATTTGGTCCTTTGGTCCTACTCTGCTTTGGGGCAGGGTAAAAGCTGAACAACCACAAGCCTGGCTACCATTTGCCACCCGTTGTTCCACATTTTGGAATTTCTTTGCTGTCCATTTCAGACTGTAGTCACTGCCTGACCTAATACAGTCCTTTATGGCAGAGAATTCCAAACTTAATTTAAAACTACACAGTTATTCTGATTTTTTTTGCATATGAAATGATGTTGAGGGTATATTGTATCTGGATGAGAAATAACCATCCCTGAAGTAAAACTATTTTACCTGATCAAGACCTAACATTTTTTGCGCCATTGTTATCAGATACTATAGTATATTGTTCATCAGGCCTGGAAAAGAAGGAGGCAGAAGCCAGAATGAAAAAGTGTGGCTGGGGGAGGACTGCAAGCTGGCAGGTCATAATTGTGTAACTTCTTCCTTTCCAGTCTCAGTGAAGAGTCTTGGCCCAAAATGTTGATTGTTTATTCCCATCATAGATGCTACCCGTCTTGCTGAGTTCCTTCAGCGTTTTTTATGTGTTACTCAAGATCTCCAGTTTCTGCAGAATCTCTTGTATCCCTGCAATAGATGTGAGGCAGAAGCTATCTATTCACTGCTGACCCCTGTTTTTTAATTGTGGTCCCTCAATCTCTGGTATAAAATCACTTTGAAAGGCCTTGAAAGAGTGGATTTGGAGAAGGTGTTTTGTACAGTGGTAGATCAAGGACCAGAGGGTGTGACTTTATAACGGAGATGAGCAGGAATTTCTTTAGCTAGAAAGTGGTAAATCAATGGAATTCATTGTGTCTGGTGGCTGTGGAGGCCTCGTTATAGGGTATATTTAAAGGAGAGGTTTGATAGGTTCTTGATTGGTACAGGTGCCAAAGGTCATGGCGAGAAGACAGAAGAATGGGGTCGAGAGAGGGACTAGGAGGGCCGAGATGGCCTGTTTCCGTGCTGTCATTGTTGTTATATAAATCAGCTGTGATAGAATGGTGGAGTAGACTCAATGGGCCCAATGGCCTAATTCTGCTCCTGTGCTTTATTGTCTTATGGACTTATAATAAAATGGGCACAATTTAATTGTAGATGGTTGGCTTTTAAATGTATGGTGTGGCAAACTCTGGTCCTCAAGAGTTGCTTCACAATTTCCAAATGTATTACCAGCTGAAACAACCTAAATTTCTTTCAGAATATGCCTACTAGCATGCAATATGTACACATCCCTAAGTCCCTTACCATTCTATATATGCCTTAATACGATTTACTGTACAGCAAATGAAAAATACAAGCTTCAACTGCCTGACAACAGGTGCTAGTTATGAGAGCAGGTTTCATTTGTTACACAGTCTGTTATTCTTATTTGCAGCGCAATGAATTGCATTCAGAAGAGCACTGACTGCTAAGGGGTCTTGACATGTTTTTATTGATTTGCATAGGTTATATGCATGTAATCCTGTTTGTAGTCAAATTGCCACTGAAGTAAATTCAAGCCACCGCCACTTGTTTGGAGAAAATTGCAGTTATCACAAGGGGATCCAAGATGGAGTGGGACTGGGTAAAAACGACAAGCAGCCCATTGGAGTCCAGGGGTTTCTATTAAGATTTATAGGCTATAAGATTCTTTAGGGCTTAAACATTATTCATAGTAAACCCTCTCCATCTTGTATTATGTATGAAAACAGGCAGTTTTAGGAAAGAGAGCAGCTTAAAGTTTCAGTATTAAAATTTACCGTAAAGATGCTAGTTTATCTTCCAACCTTTTTCAGTTACAATCTCATACATAATGTCAAAAAAAAAGCAATTGAACAATTTTCTTGGTGTACCTATTCATACGCTGCTTTATTGTTACCATTTTTAATGCTATTTAATTTTTTTTGCTGAATATTTTTGTGCATGCTTTTAGACTGATGACATTGTACTTTCATTGCGAAGAGGGTGAAGTGTTTGATATATCAGAATCAGGTTTAATATCACCGGTATATGTCGTGAAACTTGTTAGCTTAGCAGCAGTACAATGCAATAAGTAAACCAATTACAGTAAGTATTAAACAGTTAAAATAAAAGCAGTGCAAAAACAGAAATAATACAAAAAAGTGAGGGGGTGGTCATGGGTTGAATTTCCATTCAGAAATCAGATGGCAGAGGTGGGGAGGCTGTTCCTGAATCACTGAGTGTGTGTTTTCAGGCTTATATACCTCCTTCCTGATGGTAACAGTGAGAAGAGGACATGTTCTGGGTGATGGGGGTCCTTAATAATCCTTCAAATATTTGGTTGCTAGAGAGAGCTCACCATCTATGCTAAACAGTTGTTTACTTTGGCTTCTGGGCACTAATGGGACCGGCTGTCGATCTGTGGCAAACCATGAGTAAAATAGGTGCATAAAAGGTACAGAGAAAACGGACACAACATTTGATCACCTGCCTTCGCATGGTTGGAAAGCCATTGATTTTGTAAGCCATTGTGTTCAGGTCAGAGGAAAAGTACCCTCAGAAAAATATTTGACACAACACCGCAGATGAAACAAATTGCTGTACTCAAAACATTTTTCACTTCGAGAAAGGCCTGAATGCTATGTAATGATTTTAGTGAACATAGTACAGCAGAGTGCTCAGTACCCAAATGGTTCTTTGTCAGATGGTTGTTCAGATCCTGATATGTTTTCACACAGTTCTATGATGAGATTAATCTATTGTCATCTGTTGTGCTGTTTCTTTGGGTGTGTATAAGTCAGGATACATTCATTTAATAAATATAGCTTTGCCACAGACTGGACTGGGGATCAGCTACAAAGTCTTTGTTTTAGTGTGAAGTTCTCAGTGGTATCCACATTCAACATGCACTCTGTACTTCCAAAGAGGATGCAAATCTAGAAGCTTTCCTGCTGTTGTTTGCCATGTCTGTTATATCATTGGTGTCTTCAGCTATCCACGCATTAATCTGATCTGCGGTCAGCGGTTCTGATGGAGGCAATTTGAAATGGTGGCAATATTTCCCACAATGGTGGAAAATAGTGGGGCTCGGCAATATTGGTGCAGAGTCATGGATTCAAGTTGCAGTTCAATGTAAGTCGGTGGTTCGGTATTGAGGATGGACTCCTTTTCTGTCCGATCTGCAATCTTTCAGATCAACCTTCTGCACTCCTTCCTCCCTCTTCATCCTCACTCCACTCTCGTCCTTGCTCCATCATTTTGCCCCTCTTTCTCATCATATACTCAGAATCAGAATCAGGTTTATTATCACCGGCATGTGTCGTTAAATTTGTTCACTTAGCAGCAGCAGTTCAATGCAATACATAATAGAGAAGAAGAAGAAAAATAATAATAAAATAATAATAAATAAATAAATCTCTTATAGTATATGTATATTGAATAAATTAAAAATTGTGCAAAAATCAGAAATAATATATATTTTTAAAATGAGATAGTATTCATGGGTTCAATGTCTATTTAGAATCGGATGGCAGAGGGGAAGAAGCTGTTCCTGAATTACTGAGTGTGTGCCTTCAGGCTTCTGTACCTCCTACCCGATGGTAACAGTGAGAAAAGGGCATGCCCTGGGTGCTGGAGGTTCTTAATAATGGATGCTGCCGTTCTGAGAAGCCACTCCCTGAAGATGTCCTGGGTAATTTATAGGCTAGTACCCAAGATGGAGCCAACTAAACTTACAACCCTCTGCAGCTTTTTCGGTCCTGTGCAATAGCCCCTCCAATCTAGACAGTGATGCAGCCTGTCAGAATGCTTTCCACGGTACAGCTGTAGAAGTTTTTGAGTGTATTTGTTGACATGCTAAATCTCTTCAAACTGCTAATGAAGTATAGTCACTGTCTTGCCTTCCTGTATACGCCTGCCACCCTGTCTCTCCTCACCTCGCCTCCCATCGCCACCTTGTCTCTTTTCCCCACTGCACCTACTCTGCCCTCCCCTCTCCAACTCCCCTCCCTTTCCCAACTCGGCTGCCTCTTTCCCCTTCCCCTCCCTGTCTCCCACCCCTCCCCACCTCATCTCCCCTCCCTCCCCAGCCTCCACTCCCCTTTCTGCCTGCCCTTGCCTTCCCTCCCACCTCTCCTACCTTCCCCACCTCCCTGCTCTTTGGCACATTGGTTGGTTTTTAGTAAATTTTATTATTTTTCATTTTTCCCTGTTAGATGCCTTCAAGAAAATGAATCTCGAATTAGAGTGTGGTAACATATACGTACCTCAATAAAAAGTTTTACTTTGAACTTGCAACCTGAAATGTGTTGACTGTCCGTTTCCCACCACAGATACTATCTGACCCACTGAGTTCCTCCAATGCTTAGTGTGTTGAAAGGAAAATAGATTTAATTCAGAAATTTGGCATTATGGTCAAAGGTCACCTTTGAACTTATTGAATGACAGGCAGCTGTAAGGACCAAATGGCTCATTCCTGCCTTCCATTCTCTGTACTCATCTGGCAATTTATTTAATTGTGCATTTTTTTTGTTGTTTTATTCTATATAACATTAGTTACTACACTTTGAAAGTACTTAATTGGCTGTAAAATGTTTTAAAACACCTTGTTAAATAATCTAAACTCTTTCTGATGGAAATAATGAGCATCAGCTGCTGGTTAAGTTAAATTCAAACAGACGACTCAAATTCTGTAAAGGGATGTGGCATGATAATGAACTGAGCACATAGATGACTGAAAGGTAAAGAAGTCTTGATTACTCTTTTGACAACTTTTCTGAATCTCAGAGG
Source organism: Hypanus sabinus (assembly GCF_030144855.1). Classification (NCBI taxonomy): domain Eukaryota; kingdom Metazoa; phylum Chordata; class Chondrichthyes; order Myliobatiformes; family Dasyatidae; genus Hypanus; species Hypanus sabinus. Next base: position 52,667,409 of record NC_082726.1, read on the forward strand.
TAGTTATAAACAATTGAGCAGAAGTTAAGTGCTAGCCCATCGCAGGCAAACCTCTCCCCACTATTAAGTACATTTACATCGAGCCCTGCCACGTGGAAGCACCAATCATCAGCAAAGGCCCCCACCATGCTCTTTTCTTGCTATTACAATTGGGAAGGTAGTACAGCAGCCTTAGTTCCCATACCACTAGGTTCAGGAACAGTTATCACACGACAACTATCAAGCTACCAAACCAGCGTGGATAATTTCACTCACCTCAACTCTGAACTGATCACTGAACACAATCTATGGACTCACTTCCAAGGATTCTACAACTCATGTTCTCAGAATTATTGATTTTTATTTGCTGAACTTCCCTTTTTCACATTGATTGTCAGTCTTTGTTATGCACAGTTTTTCATAAACTCTATTTTCTTTATTTTTTTGTAAACGCTTGTGACAAAATGAAATCCATCATAATACATGGTAACATATACATACTTTGAAAATAAATTTGACTTTGACATTGTATTTAATGCAACTTTTCAGAATTTTAGTGATAGTTATTAAACATTTGTGTGAGAGGTAAGTGTATGTAACAGATTTTCTTTTGGATAGCACAGTGCAGTACCAGGAATTTTTTAAGCACACCTCTAAAGAATAGGATCACAAACAAGGGAAAATCTGCAGATGCTGGAAATCCAAACAACACAGGCAAAATGCTGGAGGAACTCAGCAGGCCAGGCAGCATCTATGGAAAAAAGTTTTGACCTGAAACGCGACTGTACTCTTTTCCACAGATGCTACCTGGCCTACTGTCTTCGTCCAGCAATTTTTGTGTGTTGTATCTGAAGAATAGGAATATTAAAAAAATCTTTCTGATTTCCAATGTTGGTTTTGTTCACAAATCCCTTGCTTAATGGTATTAGTCCATGGCATAAAAATGGTTGGAAACCCCTGGTTTAGGAGAACACAATTGAATTGACTTTATTTCTTGCATCCTTCACATACATGAGGAGTAAAAATCTTTACGTTACAACTCCGTCTAAATGTGCAATCATAGTAATTGATAATAAATAGAACAGTTAATGTAATATAGAGTACACTCAAATCAGCGTGAGTTAATCAGTCTGATGGTCTGGTGGAAGAAGCTGTCCCGGAGCCTATTGGTCCTGGCTTTTATGCTGCAGTGATGTTTCCCGGATGGTAGTAGCTGGAATAGATTGTGGTTGGGGTGACTCAGGTCCCCAATGATCCTATGGGCCATTCTTACACACCCTCCTTGTAAATGCCCTGAATCATTGGAAGTTCACAACTACAGATGCGTTGGGCTGTCCACACCACTCTCTGCAGAGGCCTACGATTAAGGGAGGTACAGTTCCCATACCAGGCAGTGATGCAGCCAGTCAGGATGCTTTCACTCGTGCCTCTGTAGAAAGTTCTTAGGATTTGGGGGTCAATACCAAACTTCCTCAACCGTTTGAGGTGAAAGAGGCGCTGTTTTGCCTTTTACACCACACAGCTGGTGTGTACAGACCATGTGAGGTCCTCGGTGATGTGGATGCCAGGGAATGTAAAGCTGGTTTGCAACCAGAAAGCCATTCAGCCAGTTCGGAATTATAAAGTATTCTTTTTTTCTTTAAGTAATACTGAATGGTACTATTTGTTCTGAACTTTGTGAAGATCCTTAAATTTTACAGAGTATGCAACTAACTGTGGCTTCTAATAAATAATTTCACTTGAATGTTATCTTTAATCTGAAAAAGAATAAGGATAAAATGAAATACACCGCATATTTTATTAATGATCAATATTCAATATAAATATTCAGGCCTTTAAATTAACTTTCATAATATTAATAACTATTCAGCAGAGTGGTGAAGCTAATAGAACTGGTCTTCACACCTGGGTTTAATGCTGATCTCTGTTGCTGTCTGTGTTGGTTACTTGTCGCCCCTTGGATCCGTTGAGTTTCTCCTCTGTTTACTGATCTCCTTTCATGTCCCAAAGACATCAGCCGGTAGGATAATCGGCTGCTTGGTTGTGGGGGGAGTTGTGGAATCTGGGGGGGGGGGGGGCGGTCAGCAGGTGGATTGTGTGGAGAATGAAATTGGACAAGTGCACATGGGCACTTGGTGTCCAGCATGTGGTGGGACGATGAGCTTGTCTACATACGGTAGCGCTCCAAGGTGTTCTTGACAGTTTGAGTGCAAATTGAGTCAATCTATAGATTCATACAATATTGAAGCAGGCCTTTTGGCCCAACTGGTCAATGCCAACCAAGATTGCCGACTAAGTTGGTCCATTTTTCTCAGTTTGGTCCATTTCTCTTTCCACCATGATAGTGTACAGTTAGCAAAACACGATTATAACTCGGGGATCAGAGAATGGAGTTCAGTTCTAGTACTGTCTGTAAGGAGTTTGCATGTTCTCCATGTAAACATATGGGTTTCCTTCGGGTCCTCTGGTTTCCTCCAACAGTCCAAAGACGTACCAGGTAGTGAGTTAATTGGTCATTGTAGATGGTTTCATGATTAGGCTAGGGTTAAATAGGTGGGTTGCTGGGCAGTGCAGCTCGAAGGGCTGAGGGGCCTGTTCTGCGCTTTATCTCTAAATAAATAAATTGAGCAGTCTGCCTATTTTTCTGTCTGTGTAGCAAAGTTCAAAGTACATTCATTATCAAAGAATGTATAGTTTATACATCCTTGAGATTTGTCTGCCTACAGGTAGCCACAAAACAAGAAACCTGAAAGTACAGATTTTTTAAAAAGTCCACTAACGTCCAATGCACAGAGAGAGAAAAAAACACACACACATTGTGCAGACAATCAAAGCAAACAACAGCATTCAGAACGAAAGTGAGTCCATAGGCACGAAGCCAGGAGCAGGCCTATAGCCTCAGCCTCAGTTTATCACATAGTTGGGCAAACGGCAACCCGGAGCAGCTGCGGAGAATGGAGCAAATGTTGCAGAGTAGCAATCAGAACTGGCCTCAGCCTGAACATCCTGCCTTTTCAGCCCTTCTGGCCCGGCATTTATACTGTCCAAGCACTGGGTTGTTCGCTGTGCTGGGACCCGGGCCCAGGTGCTTTGATACACTCTGGGCCTGGAGACTGCCACCATATTCAGACAAATGACTCTTTCAGAAGTTAATCTGGTGAATTTTGCTCATTCCCATTGTAGCAGAAGCTGGTGAGATCAGAAGTGCACAGCTTGCACAGCATCTCTCAATAAATAAATAAACCTTTCCTACCCATGTACCTGCTGAAGGACCTTTTAAGTGTTGGTATTGTACCTAGCTCGACCATCTCCACTGGCAGCTCTTTCCATATACTGACGGGTGAAAAAGATGCCCCATCAGGCTCCTATTAAATCTCTTCCCCTCTCTAATTCTTGATCACAGTCATAGAGTTATAGAAAAATGCAGCACAGAAACAGGCCTTTTGGCCCATCTAGTCCGTGCTGAACAATTTAAACTGCCTACTCCCAGTGGCCTGCATCCAGACCTTAACCCTCCATATCTCTACTATCCATGTACCTATCTAAACTTCTCTGAAACATTGAAACTGAGCTCACATGCACCACTTGAGCTGGCTTTTCCTCAGCTCCTGGAAAAAGACATGCATGTTGACCCCATCATCAATTTACACACCTCTGTATGATCACCCCTCATTCTCTGACACTCCAGTAAAAACATTCCCAACTTGCTTGACGTCTCTCCGTAACTCAGTCCCTTGAGTCCTAGCAACATGCCTGTAAATCTGCTTCACAATCTTTTCAGCTTAGAGATGTCTTTCCATTAGTATGGAGCAATATTCCAGTGCAGCCTCATCATCAATAACCGGCCCAATTGCAGGCTCCCAGTTATAATCAGTAGGGGTGGGTTTTCATTAGAGCTACAGTGGGTCTCAGCACCACCTTCATAGATACTGAATCGTTTCTAATGTTGTATACTGTAGAATTAGTTATGTCTTCCAGAGAAAAGGTGAGCAAAGAAGGCAGAAATAAGTTTAAAAGGTGACTTGGAAATACAAGGGACCCCAGATGCCACAATCTGTACAGTTAGTGCAATTGTTTTACGGTGCCCGCGAACTCTAGTCAGTGCTTGATTTCTGCCGCAGCTTCTAAGGAGTTTGTACATTCTCCCCACGACTGTGTTTGTTTGCTCTGGGTACTCCAGTTTCTTCTCACATTCCAAAGACACAGGAGTTTGGGTTAGTAAGTTGTTGGCGTACTATGTTGGCACCCAAAGCGTGGCCACAATTGTGGGTTTCCACTAGCATAATCCTTGCTGATTTGATTTGATGCACACAACATAGACCAGTGATTCTTTCATGGTTTTGGTGTACATTTACAACTAAAGCTAATCTTTCTGTCTTCAATCTGGAGCAGCAAGCTAACTGCTGTAGGAACTCAGTAGATCAAGCAACATCTGTGGGATAGAGGATTTGTTGCCTCAAAGATTCAGGGTTTTCACCCAAAATGTTGAAAATTAATCACTCCCACCCTTCCATGGATGCAGCTCAACCTGTTGAGTTCCTCCAGCAAATTGTCTTAATACTTTACTTCATCTAGGATATAAATCATGTAACATCAAGTACTCAAATATAATTTATTGTAAATATTTATAAAAGAAAACTCAAGAGGCAGGAAAGATCCTTTACAGGGGAATTTGGATTTTTCTTACTGTGGAATCTCTCTTGATGACTATATATCCAGGAAATTCCTCCTGCATCACTTCCTGTGGCAGTGAGTGGTGCTTTATCATTTCTCTGTCTTTTATTAATGTTTATTCACAGACAAAAGAGGAGACAGATCGACTCTCCAGCCGCTACTGTTTATAACGATCAATTGGGGACTGATGATAACTGAGAAGAAAGCTGGAGATTTATTTGGCTTTCCCTTACAAAGGGGTAACTTCTAAAACCCTCGGTGGCGTGGATTATTCCTATAAATCTTACCAAACCCTAAATGCTATTCTTACAGCCCTATAGGTTTTGTTGGGTTCCCAATGTGAAATGTTGCTTCTGTAGTACACGAATTTCTGAAAATTCCAAGGACTAAGCGCAGTTCCGATCTTCTTTGAATGAGGCAAGCACATTGTAAATGCTGCAATGCATCGTGTTTCTCTTTGATTACTGAAGGGCTGGGCGATAGCAAGCCATAGAAATTGGTCATCAGCATAAATAATGAGCGAATGAACTGATAAAATGCAAACTTGCTAACCATCATAAATCAAATGAAATCCACTTTCTCTGGAAGTCACTGAAATTAGACATCCATGCTCCTATTAATTATGCTGCCTTCTGAAAACGACAGTGTTATAAATCAGCCTTGAAAGGCACTTCACTTAGCAGGCTGAAGGAGTGAGGCTGCTCGCAAATTGCTTTGTATATGCACTTAATTGTTTCTTAAATAATCCACCTTTGTAAGCAGCTGCATAACCTAAAGCTTACCAAAAATGTTGCATTACATCAGTTGTGTATCCACTTCAAGTGAATTAAATGGTTCAAACAATATTATTGCTTTGACTGGGTCACTAAGGGCTGACTGCTTTGCCCAGTGAAATAATGGCTTTTGAAGGGAATTGAGTGACAAATTATTTTCTCTGTTTTCTCCGAGCTTTATGGAGCAAAGCAGCCACTGTAGTTCAGCTGCCAATGACCATTATTTAAAAGTATACACTATTCATGACCATTTTCAGCTTCTAATCCTGAGGTGTTGGCAGCTATCTTACAGCACAACTTTGAAAAAGTTATTTGTGGTGTTTTTATGAATCCTATGCAGCGATCTTTGATAATTTATTTTATTTAGAGATATCGTGTGGTACAGGCCCTTCTGGCCCAACGACCAACACTGCCTAGCAACCTACCTATTTCCTTACTTAATCAAGGGACAATTTACAATGACCAATTAACTGGTACATCTTTGGACTGTGGGAAGAAACCAGAGCACAGGGAGGAAGCCCACACATTCACGGGAAGGATACAGGAACGTCTTATAGGGGATGCCGGAATTGAACTCCAAACTTCAATGCCCAGAGTCGTAATAGCGTCGCGCTAACTACTATGACACCATGGCAGGCATATCCGTGATTAAAAATTGTGACTCAAACCGAAATTTTATGTTACTTCTAATGAGAAGTGACAGGTGGAGTACAACCTGGAAAGATGTGAAATGATTTATTTTGGAAAGTTGCCTTTGATATCAGGATACAGGACTCGTGACAGTGTGAAAGAACAGAGGGATTTTGGTGTCCACATCCATAGTTCTCTCAGAGTTATTGTGCAAGTTTGTAGGGTTGTTAGAAAGGTGCATGGTGTGCTGGCTTTCATTAATCGGGGGATTGAGTTCAAGAGCTGCAAGGTAACGTTGCAGCTCTATAAAATTCTCATTAGACCACACATGTGTTCAGTTCTGGTCCCTCATTACTAGAAGGATGTAGAACCATTAGTGCAGAAGATATTTACCAGGATGCTTCCTGGACTAGAGGGCATATCTTATGAGATAGATTGAGTGAGCTAGGACTTTTCTGTTTGGGGCAGAAGAGGATGAGAGGTAATTGGAAGGCTATATGGGCAGGAAGGTTTGGATTGATTTTAGAGCAGGCTAAAAGGTCCACACAACAATGGTGAGCTGAAAGCCTTATTCCGTGTTGTAATGTTCTATGTTCTATATATTTGTTTCACCGCAAAGCATTGTAAAAGCCACTTACAGTGCAAAATATTGTTCCTGGGTACTTGACTGCAATTCCTGTATTGCCATGTTTTCTCTCTGTGTTGCATGTTATACTGCCATTGTCTGAGAATTTAAACAAAGAATTCCGGAAGAATTTAGCAGTTCAGGCAGCAACTTTGGAAGGAAATTGACAGTCATCGTTTTTGGGTTGACATGGACTATCTCTTGATTGAGATGAAGGATCGCAACCTGAAATGTTGACTGTCCAGTTCTCTCCACAGTTACTGAATTCCTTCGGGTTTTTGCATTTTGCTCCAGATTCCAGCATCTGCTCTCTCTTCGGACTCTTTATCTCTGATTATGCTGGCATGTCTTGGAGATAGTTGTTCATTATACCTTCTGTGGGATGGGGTAGAAACGATCTTTATGGTATGATAAGAAATGAGAAGAAAAGTGATCAGTGTTCTACACTTTTGTATGAATTCCAATCCAAACTGGGCACTTTTCTATATAGGGTGTGAAGATGAGAATTTCTGAGCTGCAACAACTGTAGATAGAACATTATGTCAAAAACAATTTTTTCTATTGTGGTTGAAACTTGGTTATGCACTGGATCTGTGATTCTGTAGGTCAGGTGATCAAATTTCACTTGGCCAAGTTATGAAGTAGAATTTGATAAGTCTGTTGATTTATGGGATACCTCCAGGAAAATTACGGATTTCCCCAAAAAAGCCCTAATTCCTTCACTTTAATCTTCAAAGTTCGAAGTAAGTGTATTGTCGAAGTACATTTATATCACCAGATATGACCCTGAGATTCATTCTCTTGCAGGCATTCACAGTAGAACAAAACAAAACAGAATCAATGAAAAACTGCACGTAGAGGCTGACAAATGACCAATATGCAAAAGGAAACAAACTGTGTAAATACAAAAATACTAATAAACAAACAAACAAATAAATAAATAGAAATAAATAATCATTGAGAAAAAAATGAAAGATCCACTTAAAGAACATGAGAATAGAAGAAGGAGTGAGTTTGTGTGCCCTTCAGACTGGGTGTGCCACTCAGTGAGGAGTAGATCAGCTAACCCCCTTGTCTCATCCCCATAACCCCTAAATTTCCTGAACTCTGAACATCTACGTATCTTTGACTTGTAAAAAGCATAATTGCTTGGCCTCCACAGCTCTGAGGGAGAGAATTCCAAAGGTTCATAATCCTTTGATACGAAACTCTTCCCATTTGCGATCTATGAACATGGAGAGGACAGGTGCAGCTGCGGGAGAGTTGAGGACCAAAGGGCAAATTAGGAAATATCTTTAGAAGACAGCTGAAGAGGAATTTAATTAGTTGGAGGGTGGTGCATCTGGGGAATTCATTGGCTCAGACAGCTGTGGAAACCAAGTCATAGGTAAGCCTGATGACACACACTCAAATAATTCAGGAACAGATTCTTTCCCTCTCCCATCCGATTTCTGAATGGATATCAAACCCATGAACACTATCTCACTACTTTTTTATTTTTATTTTTGCACTACTTAATTTAACTCTTCAATATATATAAAGATACTGTAATTAACAGTTTGCTTTATTTCTATTATTATGTATTGCATTGTACTAATGCCACAAAGACAATTAATGCCAGTGAAACACAGCAGGCCAGGCAGCATCTATAAGGAGAAGCACCGTCAACGTTTCGGGCTGTGACCCTTCGTCAGGACTAACTTTCAAATCTCTTAGTATCTTTCTCTCCAGTTAGTCCTGACGAAGGGTCTTGGCCCGAAACGTCAACAGTGCTTCTCCCTATAGATGCTGCCTGGCCTGCTGTGTTCCACCAGCATCTTGTGTTTGTTGTTTGAATTTCCAGCATCTGCAGATTTCCTCGTGTAATGCCAGTGATATTAAATCTGATTTGGATTCTGATGTTTAAAGTGGAATTTGATAGTTTCTTAATTAGTAAGGGCATCAAAAATTATGGGGATAAGGCAGGAGAATGAGATTGGAAGGGAAAATAAATCAGCCATGATTGAGTAGTGGAGCAGAATCAAAGGGCTAAATGATCTAATTCTGCTCCTATATCTTATGGAAAAATGACTGAATACTTATTCCGAACAGGGTGAAAATTTCTTGGCATCCATCTGCCGAACTCCTTCAGAATTATGCAAGCTTTATTAAGATCACCTCCAGGTTCTTTTAAATTCCAGTGACCAATGACCTGAGTGTCTTACTCTTTTCTTAGACAATGTCCCCTTCATGGTTGGAATTAACTCAATGATAAACTCTGCATCAACTCCAAAGCTGAAAAATCATCCTATATAAGGAGATTAGAATCAGGTTAATTATCACTGACGTATATCATGAAATTAGTTTTGTAGCTCTACATAAAATTTACTGTAAGTTACACTAAGAAATATATATAAAAATAGTTTCTAAAGAGAACAAAATAATGTGGTAATATACATGGAACATTCAGAAATTTAATAGCATAGGGAAAGAAGCTGTCTGTAAAATGTTGGGTATCCATCTTCAGGCCCCTGGACCTCTTCCTTGATGATAGTCATGAGAAGAGGACATGTCCTGGGTGGTGAAGGTCATTTTGAAGATGTCCTCGATGGTCTCAATCTTTATCTTAAACCTACGTATTTTAGGAATAAAGGAGATGGGAGGGGAAGGCGTACAATCTATCACCAGCCAGCTTGTGGTCCTTCCTGTCTCTCCCATCTTCTTTTACTGTCTTCTTCCCCTTTCCTTCTATTCCTGATGAATGGTCTCAGCTAAATCATTGACGGTTCATTTCTCAACTTAGATGCTGCCTGATCTGCTGAAAGCTATTGAATGTAACTTCTTCAGTAGACATTAAAAGCGTACTGAAACAATTATCTATTTTCTGCTGTGGCATCATTGCTGAAAATGTGTCTCAGGTTAATTCATCCATATAGTTGTGCTGTGACCAGATTTCTTCGATCTGTTTTGAAGCCCATCCCGCAGAGAGGGTAGAAGTCTTCATTAAAATGAATTTGTATAGCCTTCCTCCATTTCCAAAGTAGGTCTGCTATTTTTCCTTTTTATTCAGTAGTAATTATCGGCAAATTAATAAACTCATCAAGAGATCACAAAATGGAGTGGGAACTGGAACTAGATAAGAAATTCCAGTGATGCAGTAGGTGGTGCTCTTCCGAGGCTAAGCTTTTAAACAATAAGACTGAGAAAGTGCTTTATGCTGCTATGCCGCAGCTGACCAGAGAATTTTACCAGTATATTCCACAGTGTCCTCACCCTGAGTTCACAAAAACGTACATGTGCTCTGATGTTAACTTCACTGATCAGCACGTCCATTAACTTCCTTCACTGTGAAGCTGAATTGCAAATAAAAATGTGTGTGAAGAGTCCAGAGAGTTTATGAGTATATAATTATACCAGTAAATGGATATATAAAACTTTTCAAGAATACAAGGAAAACTTAATGTATGTTAACTTTTCTGTAAGCATCACTTCCCTTGAAATTGAGGTTTTCCAGACTGTTTAACACTACAGCAGTCATTAAAATTAATTCAGTGCTTACTTTGTGAAAAGGTCGTTGTAAACTCACTAATTTCAAAAAGCATAATAGTTCTCTGGTACTAAAGTGTAAAACTTACTTGAAACAGCAAGTTTAAAGAGGTACTGTATTACACTAAGTGGCCACTTTATTAGGTACACCTGTACGCCTGCTGCTTGATACAAATATCTAATCTGCTAATCATGCGGCAGCAAGCCAATGCATAAAAGCACGCAGAAGTGGTCAAGAGATTCAGTTGTTTTTCAGACCAAAACATCAGAATGGAGAAGAAATGTGATCTACATAACTTTCACCATGGAATGATTGGTGCCAGATGGGGTGGCTTGAGTATCTCAGAAATTACTCATCTCCTGGGATTTTCACACACAACCGTCTCTAGAGCTTTCAGAGAATAGTGCAAAAATCAAAAATGAACATCCAGTGAGTAGCAGTTCTTTGGGTGAAAATGCCTTGTAAATGAGAGTGGTCAGAGGAGAATGACAGACTGGTTGAAGCTGACAGGAAGGCGACGATTACTCAGATAGCTATGAATTACAACAGTGGTGTGCAGAAGAGCTTCTCTGAATGCACAACCTTGAAGTGGATGGGCGACATACACTCAATGGCCTCTTTATTACGTACAGAAGGAAGGTACCCAGTGAAATGCCAACTGAGTGTATACGAAGGGGAAAAGTTGATAAGTTTTGTTAAAGGGCAGGTGATATGTCCTTGTACTGACACTCAGTGCTGACATTTGTCTCCCTTTAAATAATAAGCTGTACATCTTAGAGAGTGATGGTGTGTTGTTTGTGACATTGCCTCTCCACCAAGGTTACTGGCTGCAGGACAACGGCTTTCTCCCATACTGTCAATAACCATCTACTTGTCTGAGTAATGGCTACTTTCTAGGAGGAATTACTGATTCTCAATTCACACCAGAGTGTTTATATTTCTAAAACCATCTATTCTGACCCATTTAAACATTTTAATGATAAATAACATGCTGCCCAGAAATACAATTGTTACCAAAACGATGCATTATTCACATTTTTCTTGAATCTAACAGAAGGAAATTTGACTCTATTAAATTCAATGTGTTACTTACAAAGCCAATGTGATCAGAGTCTATGTTCTATTCTGTAGTTTTAGCTTACTAAGATTATTTTTAAAGTAAAGCTGTACATGTATTGCTACAGTGAAGCCTGGATCATCAACAGAAACGTTAATTGCTAAGGGTCATAAAGCCACACAACACAAATATTCAATATCAAAATCAAGTTATTATCAGAGTACATACATATGTCAACAGATACAATAGACAATAGACAATAGGTGCAGAAGTAGACCATTCGGCCCCTCGAGTCTGCACCGCCATTCTGAGATCATGGCTGATCATTCACTATCAATACCCAGTCCCTGCCTTGTCCCCATATCCCTTGATTCCCCTATCCATCAGATATCTATCTAGCTCCTTCTTGAAAGCATCCAGAGAATTGGCCTCCACCATCTTCCAAGGCAGTGCATTCCACACCTCCACAACTCTCTGGGAGAAGAAGCTCTTCCTCAACTCTGTTTTAAATAACTGACCTCTTATTCTCAATCCATGCCCTCTGGTACTGGACTCTCCCAACATCTGGAACATATTTCCTGCCTCAACCTTGACATTCATTTTCTTGCAGGCATTCACAGTAGAACAAAGAAATGCAACAGGATCAATGAAAAACTACACACAATGTGCAAAAGGAGACAATGTATGCAAATAAATAAAATGTAATACTGAGAACAAAGATTGAGCACATCTACTTGAAATACTTGTAAGAAACCAGCATCCATCATCAGAGATTCTCAGCACCCTGGTCATGCTCTTTTCTCATTGCTGCCATCTGGTAGAAGGTACAGGAGCCTCAGGACTTGTGCAAGCAGGTTCAAGAATAGGTACTACCCCTCAACCAGTAGACTCTTGAACAAAACGGGATAACTATACTCATTTTATTTTTGGTGTTCCCACAACTGATGGTCTCACTTTAAGGGCCCCTCAGCTTGCTGTTTCATGCCTGTTATTTATTGCTATTTATTTGCATTTGCATTTGCACAGTTTGTTGTCCATTGATCCTGTTTACAGTTACTGTTCTATAGACTTGCTAAGTATGCTCACAAAAGGATTATCTCAGGGTTGTATGTGGTGACATGTATGTACTCTGAAAATAAATTTCACTTTGTATTTTGAAATAGGTCCTTTAATCCATCAAATCTGCACCAACCACTTAAACTAATTTACACTAATCCCATTGCATTATCCCCACATTCCCATCAGCTTTCCCTGCATTGTCCCTTCCACTTTGATTACTTTACATTAATGGGGCAATTTACAGTGGCAAATTAACCCTTCAACCCCAGATTTTTAGGATTTGTAAGGAGACATGAGAACACGGGAAGCTATACGATTATAGCACCCAAAATTAGGATTGACGCTATGTTGGTAGAACTATGATGCAGCGGCTCTTCTGAAGGTGCTGCTGAATCAAAGGTTGAAGCATGTGGGTGTGAGTCTGGGAGAAGTCAAGACATGATCGAGATGGAGTTGGAGCAAATTCGAGGCATGTTCGAGATGGTGTCGGGACATGTGGAGCAGAGGAGAGGTAGATTTGGAACCCATCCACTTAAACCAAGAGCAAGATTTGATCAATCAAAGTGCCGTGCTCATTTGGAAAGGTTGAGTAAAGGGTCAGAACATGGCGGTGGGGTCCAGGCCCCAGAGTGTATCAGTGTGACAGGACCTGGGTCTCAGAGCGAGGAACAAGCCGCTGTTTGGATGATTTAAATGCCGGCCCAGATGGATTGAAAAGGCAGGGTGTTGGGGTCAGAGGCAAGGGCTGGGCCGGTTCTCCTTGCTGCTCTGCAAAGTTTACTCAGCTCTTTGCTGCGCTGAGGCTGTGGGCCTGCTCTAGCTACCCCAGGCTTCATGTCTGCAGGCTCTGCGACGTTTCACTCCGTTATGTGATGAGCTGAGGCTGTGGGCCTGCTATGGCTACACCCTCTCCACATCAATTCTATCAAGTCCGTTCACCATTCAATATGTTTCAATGAGGTCACCCCTCATTCTTCTGAACTCTAGTGAATATGAGTCCTGAGCCATCAGACGCTCTTCGTATGTCAAGCCAGTCAATCCTGGAATCATTTTCATGAACCTCTTTTGAATCCTCTCAGGTTTAATCACTTCCTTTCTAAGGGGCCCAAAACTCCTCACTATACTCCAAGTGAGGCCTCACCAGTGTTTTATAAAGTCTCAGCATTACCTTCTTGCTTTTATATTCTAGTCCTCTCAAAATGAATGCTAACATCGCATTTGTCTTCCTCACCACAAATCAACCTGCAAATTAACCTTTAGGGAATCCTGCACAAGGACTCCCAAGTCCCTTTGCACCTCAGTTTTTGTATTTTTTCTCCATTTAGAATATTGTCAATCCTTTCATTTCTTCTATAAAAGTGCATGACCATACACTTCCCAACACTGTATTCCATCTGCCACTTCTTTGGCCATTCTCCTATAAGTCTGAGTCCTGTAATCTCTCAACTTCCTCAAAACTACCCACCCCTTCATAACATCTGCAAGCTTTGCAATGAAGCCATCAACCCCATCATCCAAATCATTGGCATACAGAGCCTTTAGGAAGTATTCACTCCCCCTTGGAAGTTTTCATGTTTTACTGTTTTACAGCATTGAATCACAGTAGATGTAATTTGGCTTTTAGAAAAAGACTCTTTCATGTCAAAGTGATCTAAGTTAATTACAATTATAATACACAAAATAAGTGATTGAATAAATACTCACCCCATTCAAGTCAGTATTTAATAGATACACCTTTGACAGCAATTATAGCCTTGAGTCTGTGTAGATAGGTCTCTATCAGCTTTGCACACTTGAACACTGCAATTTTCCCCATTCTTCTTTACAGAACTGTGTGAGTTCTGTCACATTGCATGGGATTTGTGAGAAAGCACCCATTTTCAAGTCCAGCCACAAATTGTCAATTGGATTGAGGTCTGGACTCTGATTTGGTCACCGCAGGACATTAACTTTGTTGTTTTTAAACCATTCCTGTGTAGCTGTGGCTTTATGGTTGAGGTTGTTGTCTTGCTGGAAAACAAACTTTCTCCCAAGTTGCAGTTCTCCTGCAGACTGCACCAGGCTTCCCCTGTATTTTGCTGCATTCATTTTACCCTCTACCTTCACAGACCTTCCAGGGCCTGCTGCAATGAAGCATCCCCACAGCATGATGCAGCCACCACCAAGCTTCATTGTAGGGCTGGTGTGCTCTTGATGATGTGTGGAGTCTGGTTTACGCCAAATGTAACATTTAGTTTGAAGGTCAATAACTCAATTCTGGTTTCATCAGATCATAGAACCTTCTTCCAGCTGAGTTAAGGGTCTCCCACATGCCTTCTGGCAAATTCTAGCTGAGATGTGAGGTTTTTTTTCAGCAGTGGCTTTCTCTTTGCCAATCTCCCATAAACCTGTGACTGGTGAAGCACCCGGGCAACAGTTGTTGTATGTGCAGTCTCTCCCATCTCAGTCACTGGACCTTGTAACTCCTCCAGAGTTGTCATAGGTAGCATCCCTCACTAGTCACTTTCTTGCATGGTCACTCAGTTTTTGAGTATGTCCTGCTCTAGGCAGATTTACAGCTGTGCCATATTCTTTCCGTTTCTTGATGATTGAATTAACTGTACTCCAAAGCATATTCAGTGACTTGGAAATTTTCTTTTATCCATCTCCTGACTTGTGCTTTTAAATAACCTTTTCATGGAGTTGCTTGGATTGTTCTTTTGTCTTCATGGTGTAGTTTTCACTAGGATATTGACTCACCTGCAGTTGGACCTTCCAGATACAGGTGAATTTTTATTACAATCCATTGAAACACCTTGATTGCACACAGATCTCCATTTATGTGACTTCTAAAACCAATTGGCTGCTCCAGTGATAATTTGGTGTGTCATACTAAAGTAGGTGAATACCGATGCAATCAATTATTTTGTGTTTTATATTTGTAATTAATTTCAATCACTTTGTGGAGATCTGTTTTCACTTTGAGCTGAAAGAGACTTTTTCTGTTGATCAGTGTCAAAAAAGCCAAATTAAATCCACTGTGATTCAATGTGTAAAGCAATAATGCATGAACATTTCCAAGGGGAGTGATTACTTTTTATAGGCACTGTATAACATAAAAAGAATCAGTCCCAACACAGACTCCTGTGGAACACCACTAATCACCAGCAACCAACCAGAAAAGACTCCCTTCATTCCCACTCTTTGCCTTCTGCCAATCAGCCACTGCTTTATCCAAGCTGGAATCTTCCCTGTAATACCATGGGCCTCATACCTTGTTAAATATGGCACCTGGTCAAGTTAGAAGCATAGTGAAATTTATCTTTGTATCAATGACCAACACAGTCTGAGGATGTGTTGGGACAGTCCATGCGTTGCTGTGCTTCCAGTGCCAAAATAACATGTCCAGAACTTACTAACCTGTAGATCCTTGGAATGTGGGAGGAAATCCACGTGGTCACGGGGAGAACATAGAAACTTCTTACAGACAGCTGCGGGAATTGACCCCTGATTGTTGACATTGTCAAGCATTATGCTAACCACTATGCTTAGTGGATATAATAGCCTAATAACTGGCCATGGAGACAGGAGAATGTAGATGCGGGAGTTTGGAGCAATGCACAAACTGCTGGAGGAACTCAGCAGGTGAAGCAGAATCTGGGGAGGGAGATGGGCAATCGACTCAGCCCACTGAGTTCCTCAATCATTTTTGTGTGCTTATGATGACTCACCATGCAAGTTTTTGGAAATTTAGGAACAATGGTGAGTAAGTTGATGAATAATTTTTTGAAATAGACAAAATAGGTTTATTGGTGTCTTAGTCTGAAATAGCCTGGTTATACCACAAACATGAGAAAATCTGCAGAAGTTGGAAATCCAAGCAACACGCACAAAATGATAGAGGAACTCAATAGGCCAGGCAGCATCTACGGAAGACAGTAAACAGTTGATGCTTTGGACAGAGGCCCTCCATCAGGACTCGTAAAGGGTCTCTGCCTGAAGCGTTGACTGTTCACTCTTTTCCAGAGAGTCTGCCCGATCTGCTGAGTTCCTCCAACATCTTGTGTGTACCCTGGTCAGACCGTGTGGTTTGATTTGCTGTAAAACTGCTTTGCCTGCATTTTGCATTGTACTGATCCAGTTATTAAGTCAGTTGACAGGATTCAGCAGTTTCATTGGTTTGACTGGAGATGATTTGAAGACGACGGTAAATATAGATGTGTCATGTAGTTGTACAGCACAGAATCGGGCCTTTCAGCCAATTACCTTCATATTAACCACTTCAGCCATCTATACTAATCCCATTTTCCCAGGTGAGGACCATATCCTTCTGAGCTTTGCTTATGTACTTGCCCGTCTAGGTGCCCACTAAACAGTAATTATATGTGATTCCACCACCACCTCTAGGTATTCCAGATATCAATCACTCTCTGTGTTTAAAAAAAACCTTACCCTTCAGCTCCCCCTTTAAAACTCCTTGCTCTCACTTTAAACTTAAACTATAAGACATGAGCACAATTAGACCATTCAGCCCATTGAGTCTGCTCTATCACTCAATTATGTCTGATGCATTTCTCCATTCCCATTCTCAACTTCATTCCTCCTGCCTTTGAAGAGAGCATATAAACCTATTTTTCTCTTACATTTGATGCCATTAACTAGGGAGGAAAATAAAGGTTTCGACTATCTACCCTATCTGTGCCTCTCAGAATCTGATGTACATCTGACTGAAGCTACTTAACCCCTTTTAGATCATCCGCACAAAACAGAAGTAATTGCATTCAATCTCTTTGATAGTAGTGAATGAGTCATTTCTGCCTCTTCAACAGAATCTGAAAAATTCTTCCACTTGTTAATCTTCAGATTTTTTGTGAGGTAAACAGGAAGCAACGTCTCCTACTGACTGAATTCGAATGTGAAAACTTAGCTGCTCTTGGAGGTAGGTGTGGGAGGCTGTTTGTATTCAGAATTATGATTGTCTGGATATATAGAATAGGTTTGTCAGCTTTGTTCAGCCAAAAGAAGTGCTGCTCTATGACCTAATGTGCCTGACAGCCATAAGTTAATGGACACTGGAGAAATTTTGTTAAGATGTCAAAATCCCTGCATTTTCCTCTCAGGCTTCCATTAATTGTAATTACTATAAAAAGGTGTCCCATTTACTTGTTTATGAAATATTTTTGTTGAAAATCTGCTGGAACAAAATCAGTTTTGAGCTTGTACTACTGTTCTGCTCAAGGTCAGATGATGCCATTTAGCTATAAGTAGCAGGGAACATGTTGGAATCTGTCAGGCATGACGTAGAAAAGAACAGTAATGTATAGTTCGTGATTTAAAACCTGTCACACTTAAAAAGTTACACCAGCCAACCTGTCAAACTTAAAGCTTCCAGTTGTGACATTCATCATATCCTTCTTAACAAATTTTAACCATATGCAACAGTATTTACAGCTGTTTGAACAGACCAGCAGAACGATCACTCTTAGTTAAATGCTGATTGAAAATCAAAAATGGAAGAAGGAGTTTTAGTGATGAATCTAATTCTAATTAATAGACCCGACAAGGATCTGGGAAGTGTTTTGTCAAGCACCTTTACTCTGTCCATCTCAAGAGGCAGGATGTACTGATGGCCACTCATTTCAATTCAACTTCCCATTCCCATTCTGACGTGTCTGTCCGTGGTCTCCTCTACTGCCACAATGAGGCCAAGCTCCGGTTGAAGGAGCAACCTCTCATATTCCAATCTGAATGAACTTCCATTTCCCTAACTTCTGTTAACTTTTCTCCTCTCCCTCCTTACACCTTACCCTCGCCTCATCTTTTATTCTGGCTTTTGCCCCCTCCCTTCCTGATGAAGGGTCTCGACCCAAAATATTCAATTTGTTTCTCTCCTTGGATGTTGCTTAACCTGCTGAGTTCCTCTAGCACTTTTGTGTGTTGCTCTAGATTTCCAGCATCTGCAGATCCTCATGTGTTTACCGATTAAATTCTAATGCACTGGTAGATCCCAATAACTAATGATAAGGTGCTAGTTCCAGTGAAATATCTCTTTGATTTTAACTCTCCAATATCTGCCAACAAAGCTGCCCTCCGTTTCCTCTGGAATAGCAGAGGCTGAGGGGAGGAGCGTTAGACTATTGGAGGTATATATATATATTATAGGGAGACAGTATCTTTCCCTAGGGCTGAAATATCTAATACAAGAGGCCATGCATTTAAGATGAGAGAGGTTAAGTTCAAAGGAGATGTGCAGGGCAGATTTTACACACACACAGTGGAATGTGCTGATGGGGGTGGTAGTGGAGGCAAGATCTGATAGTGGCTTTCAAGTGACTCCTTGTATGGCACAGCAGCAGTCTAACGGTTAGTGGGACGCCATTATAGTGCAGGACATTGGAGTTCAGAGCTCAATTCTGACATTAACAGTAAGGTGTCCGTACGTTGTCCCTGTAGAATGCGTGGGTTTTCTTCAGGTCCTTGTACTGGTTAGTAGGTTAGTTGATCAGTGTAAATTATCACATGATAAGGCTAAAGTTAAATTGGGGGTTGCCGGGCAGTGTGTCTTGAAGGGCCTAACCGGTGTTATATCCGTCGTATCCACTAATGACAGGAAACCTGTGCAGGAGAGGTTTTAAAGTGGAAAAGCCATTGCACTGGGGCAGTTCCACTCTCTCCACCTCAGAAGTCTGGGTCCAGTGGTACGAGCAAACATATCAAACTGGGGTCTTGGTTGCAGTGGACAGCCATGACATCTTCAGTATCTTTAATGCCCTTTGCTGTCCACCAAGTGTTGCAGAACTGCCTTCCAAGCTGTTGGATCTCACTGTAGATCTCATCCACCCTGTCCTCTGGAGCTGGCTTAGCACGCTAGGACAGGCCTGTCCCTATCTGGCCGCCAGCTACCCTCGCTTGGTTTAATAACAAAACAGGTAGGCCTGTGAATGTGCAGGCAATCAAGGATCATGGAGATTGTGCAAACAGAAGGGATTAGTTTAGTTGGGAATTTGATTACTAATTTAATTATTTTGGCACACCATTGTGGCCCAAAGGGCCTGTTCCTGTGTTGTGTACTGTTCTTTCTTCATGAGCTATCTTTAGTTCTCTATTGGTGGAAGCTCATTATCAAAATGGAAAAGATTTCACTGAAGTTAAGATTTTGGCCAGAACTTTTACATGAAAATAATGCACAGCAGGTGGTAAAGAACTTAGTTCATTTTAAAATTCTTTGTTTCCTTGTACATCCAGGTGCTCAAACCATTTAAAGCTTGTTTAAGGGTCAGTTTAATTAATAGCTGCCCTTTTCCTTGGATGTCATAAACTCTGCTATTATCATGAAGTGGCTGGGTGCCTTTGTTAAATTCCAGCAGCTGGTGACAGCTTGGCAAATTATGAGTTTCCTGGTTTAAACCAGTTTTAAATTGCAGACAAAACAAACCATCAGCTGTGCAAATACTGCACCTCTGTTTGGCTTCATGAGAAGAAAGAGATTAGAATGAGTACTTAGTGATTGTAATTACTGGTAAGAGGCAAATACCAGGTTCAGTCAGACTAGAGATTGTTTCATTATATCCAATTAACACCCACTTGATTATTTCTAATTACTGCTGTTAGAGGAGTAGGGATGTCACACTCCAAACATGTAAAAAGGCACATGGGTCATTGATAGACTTATGGTAATAGGGATCAGTTCGGGAATTGAGTTGGACCATTTTCATTTGATACTTAATATTTATTTTATTTATTTTTATTTTTATATAGTGGTTGAGCATGGAACAGCCCCTTCTAGCCCAAAGAGCAGCATCATCCAGCTATTTAAACCAAGCCTAATCGCAGACAATTTACAAAGACTAATTAATCTACCAACCTGTATGTCTTTGGACTGTGGGAGGAAACTGGAGCTCAAAGGAAGCCGATGTGGTTCAGAGGGAGAATGTACAAAGCCCTTACAGACAGTCGTGGAATTGAACTCCCCAAGCTGTAATAGTGTTGCGCTAACTGCTGCGCCCAAAGAAACACAAAGCTACATTTTCACTGTTAACACTGTTTATAATAACGTGATTTTTGGATGGAGGGGGGCTTGTCTGTGCAATGTTATTGCTAAGAGTGTTCAGGTTATAGTTGGAATTGTTGTGTTAAACTTCACCTCTGATTGCCTTGGGTGACATGGTTAGTAATGATTCAAGAGTTGATCATCAAGAATAACATTTTTCTTTTAAAAAGATGAAATTTATGTATTGACATTTATACAAACATGAGAAAGTCTGCAGGCACTGGAAATCTACAGCAACGCACACAAAATGCCAGAGGAACTCAGCAGGTCAGGCAGCATCTGTGTAAGTGAATAAGCAGTCGACTTTTCAAGCCGAGACCCTTCATCAGGTCTGTAAATGCATATATTAATCTTGAAGTTCACTGTCACCCATCTCTCCACAATTTACAAACCTTTTCTGCATTTTCAAATGATAAACTGGAGATTTGAAACACCTTATTGAGTGGATGTGTTTGCAGGTAATAGCAAATTCCCAGGCGTGGGACTCTAATAACAGGCATTTTGTATGGGGACGTTGAACGATACAACATAAGAACAGACCCTGCTGCCCACAATTTTGTGCTAAGCTAATTAGTGTAATGATGCCTAATTACACTAACCCCTAATTACACTAACGTTGCGTGTATTACATGAATTTCATCTGCCTGTACATGGCCTATATCCCTCCATTCTCTGAATGTTCAAGAGCATGTCTGAGACTCTCTTAAACACCTTTGTTACATCTGCCTCTACCACCACCCCAGACAGCGCATTCTGGGCACCCGCCACTAAGTGTGTAAAGTAAATTTGTCCCGCACTTCTTTGAATTTTTTCCCTCTCTCCTTGCATGCCCTCTAGTATTAGACATTCTTACCATAGGAAATAAATGCCAGCTGCATATTCTGTCTATGCCTCTCTAAGTTTTATAAACTTTGATCAGGTCTTGTCTCAGCTTCTGCCACTCCAGAGAAAAAACTCTGGTATGACCAACCTCTCCTGCAGCAACTGCCCTCTAATCTAGGCAGTGCCCTGTTAAATATATTTCATATCTCCTATGTACAAGTAAGACGTTGTCCCATTACCATTCCAACATATTTGTCCATGGTCTTCACTACTGCCATGATGAGGCTAAACTCATGTTAAAGGATCAACACTTCATATTTTGCCTGGGTAGCCACAAACCTGATGGCATAAATTTTCATTTCTCTAACCTTCTCTAACTCCACCTCCTCCCTTCTCAATATTTGCATTCCCCATTCTCCCCTTTTCATCTCCTCACCTCCCTCTGGGTCCCCTCCTCCTTTCCTTTCATCCATGTGCTCTCCTATTAGATTCTTCTTTCTTCAGCCCTTTATCCCTCCCACCTATCCCCTCTCAGCTTCTTACTTTAACCCCCTCCCCTTCCCCACTTGTACTCCTCAGCTTCCTTCCACCTTCTTCTGCTCCCTTCCTTTCCAGTCCTGATGAAGGGTTTTGGCCCAAAACTTTGACTGTTTATTTCTCTCCATGTCTGACTTGCTGCGTTCCTTCAACATTTTGAGTGTGTTGCTCAAGATCTTCTAGCATCTGCAGGATCTCCTGTGTTTGTGAAAATATCCATCTTATATTTGGTTGGATTAACATAGACCTGTTGCCAGAGTAAATGGTAGGGCATTGAGGAATGCAGAGGAACAGAGAGATCTAGGAATAACTGTGCATAGTTCCCTGAAAGTGGAGTCTCATGTAGATAGGGTGGTGAAGAGGGCTTTTGGAACACTGGCCTTTATAAATCAAAGCATTGAGTACAGAAGTTGGGATGTAATGCTAAAGTTGTACAAGGCATTGGTAAGGCCAAATTTGGAATATTGTGTGCAGTTCTGGTCACCGAATTATAGGAAAGATATCAATAAATTAGAGAGAGTGCAGAGACGATTTACTAGGATGTTACCTGGGTTTCAGCACTTAAGTTACAGGGAAAGGTTGAACAAGTTAGGTCTCTATTCATTGGAGCGTAGAAGGTTGAGGGGGGATTTGATCGAGGTATTTAAAATTTTGAGAGGGATAGATAGAGTTGACGTGAACAGGCTGTTTCCATTGAGAGTAGGGGAGATTCAAACTAGAGGACATGATTTGAGAGTTAGGGGGCAGAAGTTTAAGGGAAACACGAGGGGGTATTTCTTTACTCAGAGAGTGATAGCTGTGAGGAATGAGCTTCCTGTAGAAGTAGTAGAGGCCAGTTCAGTTGTGTCATTTAAGGTAAAATTGGATAGGTATATGGACAGGAAAGGAGTGGAGGGTTATGGGCTGAGTGCGGGTAGGTGGGACTAGGTGAGATTAAGGGTTCGGCACGGACTAGGAGGGCCAAGATGGCCTGTTTCCGTGCTGTGATTGTTATATGGTTATATGGTTGCAAACTACAACCAAACTGGGTGGTGGAAGAGATATGGAAGATGCTATTCGGAGCATGAAGATGGTTGATAGACCCAGGCACTATTTTCATAGAACATAAATAACTACAGCACAGTACAAACCTTATAACTTACTCTAAGATCAATCTAACCCTTATCTGCTACATAACCATCCATGTTTCTATCATCCATGTACCTGTTAAGAGTTTCTTAAATATTCCTAATGTATCTGCTTCTACCATTACCCCTGGCAGCTTTTTCCATGCGCCCATCACTTGCTGTGTAAAAAAAAAAAAATCTTAGCTCTGACATGCCCTCTATCCTTTCCTCCAATCACCTTAAAATTATACCATTTCTACCCTAGAAAGAACTATTGCCTCTTACCAATCTTGCACACTTCTATGAAGGTCACTTCTCATATTCCTTCGCTCCAAAGAGAAAAGCCCTTGTTCACTCAATCTTTCCTCATAGGTCATGCTCTCTTATCCAGGCAGGTGAGAACGAAGTGGGGAATCGTGTTTGTGTACCAACACCATGGACACTTGGAAGACAGTAGGATCCCGAAAATAGATCCACAATGGCAAACAGCTTTTAGAAAAAATATCACAAATAGAATATAATTTAAAATAATGAAAACGCCGAATAACTTGATGTTCTGAATGTGCACTTGTTGATTTCTTGTGAACCTTGAAGATGACAACCAGTAGCTATAAATACATGGGAAAAAGATGAGGAGGCGATGATATATGATTACAGTGGAAAAGTTAGTGATTTTACTTATTTAAAGATACAGCCTGGAATATGCCCTTCTGGCCCTTTGAGCTGCACCCCCAGCAATCCTATCCTAATCATGGGACAGTTTACAATGACCAATTAACCTACCCAATACGTGTTTGGATGGTGGCAGGTAACTGATGGACCTGGAGAAAAGCCCATGCATTCCATGAGGAGCATATCCAGAGACTCCTTACAGAGGACACTGGGATTGAACTTTCAACTCCAGAGCTGTAATAGCGTTGAGCTAACCATTACGCTATCATGGCGCCCTTGAAGCACGCAAAGTGTGGGCATGATTTCTGAGTGTGGCTAATTGCTGGATCAGCTGCACGGCAAATGGTAGATTGGCTGGATTTGTTCTAGTTGTGTTGCCTCACTTTGATTTTCCTATCGTATTTCACGTTTATTCTATCAATTCTCAGTTTATCCCTTTTTAACATCTCATTGTTTAATTTGGGTTTCTTTAGATTATGCTAAGAAAGGGTATAAGAATAAGCCAGCATGAATTGAAGTCAAGTTTATTGACATATACCCAAGTACATGTATGCACAGGTGTAATGAAAAACATTGTGACAGCAACATCACAGACACATAGCGTTAGAGGCACAACATTCTCAGGCAAAACATTAATTATCCCTGACTTTTATAAGAAAGAACACAATTACAACAAAAAGACAATTTCAGTGCAAAGTGATTGAATTGGTCATAATGTAGCTAAAAGAGTTGTACCAGTTGGCTCAAGAACCCAATGGTTGAAGGGAAATAGCTGTTCTTGAATCTGGAGCTGTGGGACTTTCGTACTTCCTGCCTGACGATCTTTGTGAAAAGATGGCATGGAGCAGATGATGGGGATCTTTGATGACGGATATTGTTTTCCTGAAGCAGTGCCTCCTGTAGATACTACTGATGGTGAGGAGAAATGTGCCTTTAAGGTACCCGGAGACCACTGCTCTCTGTAGTAATGTTATAATTAAGTATACCACATTTAGGAGCAAAACTGCACCTCTGAGAAATTATTTGATAACCTTTGCCTCACAAATCACTGAAGTATCTTAAGAGACACCGACAGTCTGTTATCCAAGTAAACACTAATTGCATAAACACTTGACAATTTATTCATTTACGTCTCTAATCCTTCAGTCAGGAGAACATTTTTCAAAAACTGGCTTTGTCATTTTGTGCGGCAAAATTAGAGAGATGGCATTGAAGAGTTTTAGAGACTATCCTTCCAACATCCATGATGAGGTACAAAATATTCACTGTAAGAATTCGTCAGTTTAGCACACACAAGATACTAGGGGAGCTCAGCAAGTCAGGCAGCATCCATGGAGGGAAATGAACAGTCGATGTTTCGGGCCAAGACCCTTCATCAGGACTTAATCAGAATTGTTTATTTCCCTCCGTAGATGCTGCCTGACCTGCTGAGTTCCTCCAGCATTTTGTGTGTGTTGCTCAAGACTTACAACATCTACAGAAACTTTTGTGTCTGTATAATCTTAATCCTGCCTCAGAAGTGGAACACTATGGAACACTTGACAGACCTCTTATGTGGTGAAATGAATGTTTGACCTCACAATCTACCTCTTCATGACCTTACACCTCATTGTCTGCCTACACTGCACTTCCTCTATAACTGTGACACTTTATTCTGCATTCTGTTATTGCTTTCCCTTGAACTACCTCAATGTACTAATATGAACTCTATAGATGGCATGTAAAAAGCAGATTTTCACTATACTTTGGTTCTTGTGATAGTAATAAACAAGTTTACAATTTATCTCTTGCACATTCCTGGACTTGTCCATGATTTTTTTTGCACTACTGTCTTGTTTTGCAAATTTTTTCCCCACTATCTGCTAAACAGAAACCTGCAGAGAGACTTCGATAGTTTAGGGGAATGGGCAAAGAAGTGGCAAATAAAATACAATGTTGGAAAGTGTATGGTCATGCACTTTGGTGGAAGAAATAAATGGACAGGCTATTATTTAGATCGGGAGAGAATTCAGAATGCAAAGATGTAAAGGGACTTTGGAGTCCTTGTGCAGGATACCCTAAAGATTAACCTCCAGGTTGAATGAGTGGTGAAGAAGACAAATGCATTGTTGGCATAATTTCTAGAGGAATAGAATATAAGAGCAGGGATGTGATGTTGAGGTTCTATAAGGCACTTGTGAGACCACACTTGGAGTATTGTGTGCAGTTTTGGGTTCCTTATTTTAGAAAGGATATACTGATATTGGAGAGGGTTCAGAGAAGATTAACAAGAATTATTCCAGGAATGAAAGGGTTACTGTATGAGGAACGGCTGGCAGCTCTTGGGCTGAATTCCTTGGAGTTCAGGAGAAGTGGGTGGGGGGGGAATTTCATAGAAACATTCCAAATGTTAAAAGGCCTGAACAGATCTGCTATGGCAAGTTATTTCTCATGGTAGGGGAGTCTAGGGAAAGAGGGCACAACTTCAGGATTGAAGACGTCCATTTAGAACAGAGTTGCAGAGAAATTACTTTAGTCAGCAGGTGGTAAATCTGTGGAATTTGTTGCCACAGGTGGCTGCGGAGGCAAAGTCATTGGGTGTATTTAAGGGACAGATAGATAGCTTCTTGATTAGCCAGGGCATCAAAGGGTATGGGGAGACGGCAGGCGAATGGAGATGACTGGAAGAACTAGATCAGCCCATGATTGAATGGCGGAACAGACTCGATGGTCTGAATGGCCTACTTCTGCTCCTATATCTTCTGGTCTTATAATTATGTTCAGTGTGCATTAGATTCTACGTGTTTGTGATGCAGGCACAGACTGTACAGGTACCTCATTATATTTGGCATACATCAATAAACTCAATTTGACTGACTCCATACAGAGAGCACCAATTGATTTGGGCCAGCACAGTGGTGGGGCAGCTAGGTTCATTTCTGTCACTGTCCATGAGGAGTTTGTGACTGCGTGTGTCTCCTCTGGTTTTAGAATGTGGTGTCCTGCCTCATACCAAAACCATACAGATTAGCTTAATTGGTCACATAGTTGTAATTGGCTGGTGTGGATTCATTGGGCCAGAGGGGCCTGTTACTGTGCGATGTTTCCAAATAAAAATAATAAGCCCACGTCACTGGCGCCATGAGGCAGCAGCATGACCAAAAGTTTGGACAAGGAGTAGATTTTAGGAATTATCTTCAAGCTGGTGAGAAATGTGGAGAGGTGGTGAGGTTGACAGAGAGAATTCCACAGCGCAGTTCCAGGGCATTACCAGACACGTATGCCGGAAGAGGAGAGGTAAAAAACCAATTCAGCAGAGAAGACTGGAATTCGCGATCTTGTGATCATGGGTTGGGGAGGAAGAGCATGTTGCAGTGACAGGGAGGAGTGAATTCCATGGGGAAATTTGAAAAGAAGTCCAAAATTGTCAACACAAAGCCTTGCTGGAGATACAAAAGACTGCAGATGTTGGAATGTGGAGCAACAATTGAGTTTCTGGAGGAACTCAGTGTGTTGAGCAGCATCTGTAGGGCGGATGGAGGGGGAGAAGGAACTGTCAGTGCTATGGGCTGAAACCATGCGTCAGGATGGTGCACCTGCTCTGAATGCAATGTTTTGACCCAAAATTCCCCTCCCCTGCCAGAAGCCACTCAATCTCCAGCAGATTGTTTGCTGTAACATCAAAGCCTTGCTGGAGACACAAGAGACTGTAGATGTTGGAATCTGGAGCAATATACAAAACACTGGAGAAACTCATCATTGCAACTGTGAAGCGACAAACACAAAATGCTTGAGGAACTCAGCAGGTCAGGTAGCATCTACGGAGAGGAATTAATAGTTGACTCTTTGAGCCTAGACCCTTTATTAGGACTGCATGGACCCAGTCTTGATGAAGGGACTCAGCCCAAAGCATAAACAGCTTATTCCTCTCCATAGATGCTGCCTGACCTGCTGAGTTCCTCCAGCATTTTGTGTGTGTTGCTATGGACTTTGAACATCTGCAGAATCTCATGTGTATTTGGAGAGAAATGCACCATTAAACTTTTGGGTTGGATGCAGATGAAAGGTCTCAACTGGAAATGTCAACTGTCTGTTTCCCTCCACAGATGCTGCCTGACCTGCTGAGTTCTTCCAGCATTTTGTTCAAAGCCTTGCTAGCCTGGAAAGCAGTGCAGCCAGTAGTCTGGGTTGTGGGTAAACCATGATTGCAGACTGGAACTTCAGAAGAGAATGTTGGTGGGAGAGTAGTTCAGATAACGGTGGCATGAGGAAGTCTAATGGTGATAAAGGCTTGAATGAGTATTGAGAAAAGCGATGAATGTTGGTGGTCATGGATTCATACAGCATATAACTAGACCTGAGAGCCATGTATCTGTTCTCTATTTGCTTTGTATTTTTGTGCTGTAAGTTTATTGTGTTTCTATGGTAACTAGTCAGATTAGTGGGGGCTTGCTAAAAGTGAAGGGGATAAGTTACGTATTCTTGCTTATTTTCATGGCAGTTTGCAGCTTGGGACCATGGAGGTCATACTTCAGCTGACCGCTGAAATAATGTATAATAATGCTTAACTGTATGTTTGCTAATTGCTAGTACAGGATTAAAATAAGGACTTTGACCCTTGGAGGAGCAATCATCGGAGATGTGCGTGTGTCATGCAACTCTGTCTGGGGTCACAAGCTGCTGGCAATTGTTTTGTTTTGATTTTGGATCAATTTTGCCATTACAGCATGCTTACCAAGTCTACCATCAAAAAAACTGCCATTTTCTGACAGACAGACAGAGAGACATACTTTATTGATCCCGATGGAGATCCCCCCTGTGTGGGGGGATCTGTTACTTATTGTGCAAGAGAGGGAGTGGGAGGTTTGGGATTTGTGAGTTCTGTTCCTTTATTGTGTGTGGGGGGGGGGGGGTGTTGATGTCTTTTCTTTCAACAACTGCCATAGTTGTCTCTGAATTTCATGGCTATCTGGAGAAGATGAAAATCAGAGTTGTATTGTACATACATACTTTGACAATAAAATGAACATTTGACCTTTTACATTAATCCCACTTAATTCTCCCCACAGCCCCATCAACTCTTATGAATTAAATCACTCGAAATACATTCCAGGGACAATATGCAGCAGCAAATTAAATTTACTAGCTACTCTTTGGGTTGCAGGAGGAAACTGAAGCACTCGGGAAATCCATCCAGTCACAAGGAGAACATGCAAACACCACACAGGTAGCACCGGAGGTCAGAATTGAATTCGGGTCGCTTCACGCAGCAGCCGTTCCGCTATCTGCGCTACTGTCCTGCCTTGCTGTGGATTGAATGTGGATTCAGTTGTTTGACTTGGAGTCAGATAGTATTTCAGGATTGAAGTAGTCTGTTTTATCTTCCCCGAGCAGAATGCGAAAATGGCCAGTGGCTCCAATCTCGCAATAATTTAGAATCGTTGCAGACTGAAAGCTGTGAAGACTCGAAGCTGAAATAATTAAGGATGATGATGCAACTTGCATGTTCTTTTGTTAGAATTGTCTTCCATTGTGTGAGAGGCACAACCGACTGTCACACCTACACAATTACCTCAAACTGAGATGATGTCGGCCTTGAAAGAGCATCTTGAGATGAGGGAACACTTTTATGTGATTTGTAACAAAAAAATTGAGACTTGTAT
The DNA here is from genome assembly GCF_030144855.1 of Hypanus sabinus. NCBI lineage: Eukaryota > Metazoa > Chordata > Chondrichthyes > Myliobatiformes > Dasyatidae > Hypanus > Hypanus sabinus. The sequence continues at coordinate 52,696,540 of NC_082726.1, forward strand.
TCTTGATTGCAACATCCCTGAACTTCTTAATAGACAACTAACAAAAGACTAAAAGACAGTACAGATTTACACCTGTAACTTATCCCTAATAGACTAAGTAACAAACCCATACAAACCCATACACTGTATATTTACATATGCTATGTCAATATAGTTACTATCTTAGTTAAGATAGTAATCTCATATATTGCTAATATGTGAATATATGTTCCTAAAAGCAGAAGACAGAGACTCTGAATAGAGTGCCATCCTCTTAGAATAGAGATGAGGAGGTATTTCTTGAGCCAGACAGTGATGAATCTATGAAATTCATTGCTACAGGCATCCATGCAGGCCAAGTCATTGGGTACATTTGAGGTAGAGGTTGATAGATTCTTGATTAGTCAGGGCATGAAAGGGTGCAGAGAGAAGGCAGGAGACTGGGGCTGAGAGGGAAGATGGATCAGACATGATGAAATGGTGGGGCAGGTTATATGGCCTAATTCTGCTCCTATATCTTATAGTCCTATGGTCTATACTAGATTTAGATTTATTTATTAATCACATGTATGTCAAAACTTACAGTGACATTCATCATTTGTATTAACAACCAACAGAAAGTGAGCAATGTGCTGGGGGCAGCTGGCAAGTGTTACCACACAACCTGGTACCAAAGTAGCGTGTTCAGCAGGACAGGCTTCCAGCCTGCAGCCCTCCAGTGGGCTCACGGATTCACAGACATTGGGCCTTTCCCTTTCCTACAATACCACCCATAAACTATGCCTCACTGATTGCCCTGAAGGATTCTAATTAATTACAGAACTGCATATATTTGAGTAAGTCATTTTGCACTATTCACATTTCTACAGGATACCGAAAGGAAGGTATGTTTTTCTGCAGACTTATGGATTGTTGTTTCTTAACTTTTGTTGTTTGTCTAAACCCAGAGACTCATGGACATTATTTTAGAGGAAGGTTGTGTGGTACAGAGATGAAAAGAGTAGAATAGCAGCCATCAGACATGTCCTTTGATGTCTGAAACCATTGAGTTATTGGTAGGAATTAAATTGTACTTGAATATCATGGCTCACCCACTCTTGAGGCTGACCTGCACACTATCTACAGCATGCATAGATCCACTGTTGACAATGTTCTGGGATGATCATCCAAGGTCCTAGTAAATCCAACTGTAACAAATTATATATTATGTGATGTGGCCCCATTTGAAGAGGATAAGAATATGAGTTTATAGAGTTGTATGGCACTCTCTCCAGTGTAATCACACAATGTGGTAACCAGAACTGCGTGCAATACTCCAACTACAGCCTGAATGGTGTTAGGGAACAACTCCTTCCACAAAATGTTGGGAACAGGCACATGACATCATATAATCTGCATTCACAAGAAAAACATAAACACAATTTTTACAAGAAAGAACACAATTAGAACAAAAAGCCCTTTTTTGTACAAAGTATTCAGTGTTGCTAAACTCATAATTACAGTTGTGCTGGTTGGTTCAAGAATCAAACGATTGGAGGGAAGTAGATGGACTCTTGATCAGTATAGGCATTTTGGGCAGAATGACCTGTTTCCATGCTATGTTACTCTGACTCTATGGTCAGATTGTGGTTATTTCCCTGGACTCATCAGTAATGTGACTTCTCAAAAACTTGGTGAGTTATTTTTCTCTCTGAATTTACCTGCCATTAAAAAAAATCATTAGAAATAAGAATTTGTCTATTCCCATATGAGTCTGATTTTCCTTAAACTTCTCAGTGAATGAACTTCCCCCTGCAACTAGAGTACTCTTTTTTTTTTGTCCAGAATTTTCCTCATGCTAAGGATAAAGATATTGCCTCTACTCTGAGTTTTGGTACTTACAGAAGAGATGCTTGAATGCATGTTTAATTCTCTGCCAGATCATCCTGCATTTGAACACCAACTGTCATCAAACATAGACAGGGAGACTCAAAGTAAACCTCATGGGAATGTGAGGCACTCTATCCAAAGCACCATGAGTGACCAGCAACCAAAGTTGTAGTTGCTTCGGTTTTGTGGTTTTGCTGCACATTTTATAATGTAGTTGATAAAAGGTTTTGGCCTGATGTCAACTCTTTATTTCTTTCCATAGAAGCTGCTGAGTTCCTCCAGCATTTGTTGTGAGTTACAATGTAGTTGGCATGTTTTGGAGGTGATTGTGATATGTAGAAACATTGAGCTCTGCAACCTAGAAGTAGCCCTTTTGACTCATGTAGTCTGCATCAGCCTGGTCCTCTGGCTAATGCTATCTACCTCCACCCAGGACCATATATCTCCACACTTCTCCCATCCTATCTAAACTTCTCTCAAATGTTAAAATTATCCTCATGTCTACTACTTAGATGGGCGCTCCCAAATTCCTCTTAATTATTTCACCTGACATTCTAAACCTGTGACCTCTAGTTCTATTCTCATCCAATCTCAATCTCAGTGGAAATTCACCTTGTCTATACCCCTCATAATTTTGTACACTCTGTAAGATCTCTCCTCATTCGCCAGATTTCTAGTGAATAAAGTCCTAACCTATTCATCCTTTCCCTATAACTCACTTCTTTAAGTCCCAGCAACTTAGTTGGAGCACTCATGAAATAAAGAAAGTTATGATGCAAGTCAGTTAATGTGAATTCTGTAGTAAGGATAATAGATTTCCTACCAAATGACTGTGGCTGCTCATTATTTATTTTGAAAATCTAATAACACACTCAGTGGCAATTTTCCTTGTATCATGGTCTTCTCCTGCTGTAACCAATCCACTTCAAGATTCAACATGTTGTGCGTTCAGAGATACTCTTCTGCACACCACTGTTGTAATGCTTGGCTGTTTGACTTCCTGTCAGCTTGAACCAGTCTGCCCATTCTCCACTGATCTCTTTCATTAACAAGGCGTTTTCACCCACAGAACTGCCGCTCACTGGTTGTTGTTGTTTTTTGTTTTTGCACCAATCTTTGCAAACTCTTGAGACTGTTATCCGTGAAAATCCTAGGAGATCAGCAGTTTCTAAGATACTCAAACCAGCCCATCTGGCACCAACAATCATTTCACAGTCAAGACCAATTAGATCACATTTCTTCCCCATTCTGATGTTTGGTCTGAACAACAACTGAACCTCTTGACCATGTCTGCATGCATTGAGTTGCTGCCACATGATTGGCTGATTAGCGAACAGGTGTACCTAATAAAGTGACTGCTGAGTGTATTATGATCCACAGATGTGAACATCATTAACTCATGAAAGATTTAACTTCTTAATGTATAAATCTAGTTTTTACAAATGTTTCTTCTTACAACTCACTTGAGACAGGAAGCAGAGTTTTTAGCTCAACATATTTTCAGTTATTGTGCAGTGACAAATTAACATGCAGCATTATATTCCTCAGCTTGCTATTTTAACAACAATATTAGGATATTCATCCTGTTATTGCTATGTCACATGTGGAAACTGGTCTTGTTACCTGAAGCTTGATTCAATTTTGAAGAGGTCACTAAATAGTGAGCTAGAAATTAATGCTAACAATACTAATCATTGGTGTCAGATATATGATCACTATGTATCTGTCTGCAGCCGTGAGGTTTAATGATGCAGCTCTCTGACCCATTTCATCTGCAGCTTGGAAATGATTTGGCAGATTTCACTCAGAACTGTTGCACGCTAATCTGGTCAAGAATGACAAGGGAATTTTGTTCCAAACCATTGGCTCAGGTTTCATGGATTTAATCACAATCTGATTTGGTGATTGCTCTTCACGTTGTCCTTGGATATCGTTAAATGGGCAACTACTGAGAGTGATGATGGTCACCTCACATTCTTATCAACTCCTCTCAGGTTCCTACTCACTTACACCCCTTGTCAATTTACTACATCCAATTAACTTAACGACATGTGTAAACCAGCCTCCCCTTCGTGGACTATTTCTATACCTCTGCCTCAGTAAAGTAGCCAGCATAATCAAGACCCTACAAATCCCAGACAATCTCTCTTTTCCTCAAAGCCATTGGACAGAATGTAGAAAAGCCTGAAGATGTGCACCACCTAGCTCAAAGATGGCTTCTATTCCTTTTTATAGCACTATGAAGAGCCATCTTGTATAATGAGATGGCCTCTTCATCCCATAATTCACTTTGTCATTGCTTTCCACCTTATTGACAGTTGCACTGTACTTCCTTTGTAACTGTAGCACTAAACTCTGTCATCGCTTTTCCCTTGTACATCCTCGATGGACTGATAGGATGAAATTATCTGTGTAATTCTAAATGATCTCCTTAATCAGGAAAGTCAGGTAGATTCTTCCTTGCTCTGAAAAAGTTTATGTGGTGTAGCAAGTCGAGCTGTGGCCTCGCACTCCAGTGACCCCAGTTCAAACCTAACCCCGGGTTCTGCCTCTGTGCAGCCTGCACATTCTCCGAGTGCTCAAGTTTCCTTCTACATCCAGAAGATGGGTGGGTTAGTCGATTGATCGACCACTGTTGTGTGAAGTGAGCAAGGAGCTCTGGGAGCAGTGGACAGAAAGGTGAGGAGAATAAAATAGGTGGTGTTCATTAATAAGGACCCCCTTCACCAGAACGTGCCCCCTTCTCATTGGTACTGTCAGGAAGAAGGTACAGAAGCCTGAAATCATACACCCAGCAGTTCTTCCCCTCTGCCATCTGACTCCTAAATGGACACTGAACCCATGAACACCACCTCACTTTCTATCATTTCTGTTTTTGCACTATTTTTTATTTAACTATTTAATATACATATATTAAAGTGTAATTAATTATTTTTTCTGTACTTATCATGTATTGCATTGTACAGCTGCAATAAAATTAACAACTTTCATGGCATATGCCAGTGATATTAAACCTGATTCTGATTCTAAATAAAACAGAATTAGCATTGGATTAGTTTAAAATGGGTGTTTTATGGTCAGCAAGGTCCTGTTTCTCTGCTGTGTAACTCTAAAGCCAGCATAACATTTGGCCTCACACTGATAAAGTAGTAGTTTGTGTCCAACTATTGATTTATTTCTCTTGTGATAGGATTGACAAAGCAGACAGTGAACAAGTTGACCAGTACTGGGGCAAGTATTCACCCTGTTTCACATCACTTGAGATTTCCCCTGTTCAGAATTCCCTTTGGAGAACATGTGCTCGTCATGGCAGCGTGGAACATTAATTTTTATTCATAATGATTTTTATTCATAGTTCTTTCTTTGAGGTGGGAAGTTTTGTACTCAGCAAAGAATCACCTTTCTCCCCCTGAACCCACACCTCAGTGAGTTCTGCACCCACCACCATACCAAACATTTCTTCTGTTGCCTCCATCTACGAGTCTAATTCCCCACCCCACATCGATGCCTTCTTCTGTCTTCGCCTCTCCTCCTCTTCTTGGACAGCCTACTCTAATCTCTTGCCTGCCCAGGAATCTTTTCATCTCTCGCTGTTGAAAGGCCAATCCCAATGAAGGGTCTTAGAGCTGTTTATTCCTCTTCAGTAGTGTAGTGGTGAGCATGGTGCTTTACCATACCAGTGACCTGGGTATCGATTTCCACCATTGTCTGTAAGGAGTTTTTACATTGTCCTCATAACTGCTTGGGTTCCTTCGGGTGCTCTAGGGTTTCCTCCCACAGTTCAAAGGCGTACCAGTTGGTGAGTTAATTGGTCATTGTAAATTGTTCCATGATTAGGCTAAGATTATGAGTGGCAGGGCTCAGAGGCCTGTGCTACGCTGTGTCTCAATAAATAAATAAATAGCTGCTGCCTAACTTGCTGAATTCCTTCAGTACTTTGTGTATATTGCTCTGGATTTCCAGTATTTGCAGAATTTATTGTGTGCAGATTATTGTTACTGTCTTTTTTGCCCCATTTATACAGATATGTCAACTGTTTTTAAGCAAAATGTAAATATTCCTTATTTCTTAATTTAATGCTTCTTTTTGTTAAGAATATCTTAGTTTTGAAATGTCCCATTTAATTCCTGTAGATCTTCAATAATTAGTTGATTAGGTATTTTCATTAACGAGCAGGTGCACATTCTCTTTGTTTTTGCCTATGTTTGTTTTGTGCAAATTTTTGGTCCAATTCATTGGTATTTGGTAAATATCGCTAGAGGAAACTTCAAATTTAAAGCAGAGTGCAGGACAACAATGATAATTTTATTCAAAGAGCTATTCACTTTTATCGCAAGAGTTTAGCAATCATTGTTAGCTTTCATAGCAAATTTTAACCTTTGCAATGCAAGGTCCAGCTGGTAGCCTCCGGGTTGGTGGAACGCTTTTCAGCACCAGTGATCGTGATTCATTCAATTCTGCCGTTGTCTGTAAGGAATTGATGCTGTGTTTTTCTGACCACATGGATCTCCTCTGGGTGTTCTGGTTTCCTCCCACATTCCAAAGAGGTACAATATTACTGAACTGTAGGCAGGCCCTGTTGCCATTGGAAGCTTGGCGACACTCGCGGGATGCCCCCAATGCATGTAATCATTCTGTGTTGGTCGTTGATGCAAGCGAAGCATTTCAGTGGATGTTTCAAATCCACGTACATGTGATAAATGAAGCTAATCTTATCCTGGAGTGACCAACTCAAATTTTCTAAGCTGTTATACTATTTATGAGGGGTATTGGGTCGGTGAACTTGGTTGTCATGAGGCCAGTGGGTCTGGCCCACTGCAACTTTGCAACTTCCTTCTGAGATGAGGGGTGTGGGACATTGAGCAAAAGAGCAAGTTATGGGATAAAACAGTACCCAGCAAGAGCAAATTTAGTCATCAGGATGGTCAAAGGCAGACAAAGGAATGCCCGGTTAAGCTGCATTTGTTTCTTTGCTTGTGGATTAACGAGTGAAGCAGATGAACTTTTTCATGCAAAGGCTGGTGAGTATAGGGACCGAGCTGCCGGATGAAATCTTTGAAGCAGCTACAATTAATTTAAGGATCATTCAGAGGAATTATCTACAAAGCATGGGGGGTACATGGAGGGGCAGAGCTTAGAGGGGTATGAGCCAAACACAGGAAATTGGTACTAGCTGGATGGGCACTGTGGTCAACAGGGACTCAGTGGGTCAAAGGACCTGTACATGTGCCATGTTGCTCTATGGGCTGCAAGTGAAGAGATGCTTGAGAATGTGGAGACTTTAGGATGTGGTTTTCCTGGGAAATGGCTCAGCCATATCCAATCATTTGGAAATGTTGACCCTTGCGCTCGCCACAGTGAAGCACAGAACAGTATTTTTGTTTAGTAAATTAACATTAATGTGCACTTTCATTGGTGTCAATATTTTAATTTGATAAGACTTGACACAAATTCATTGGCAGTATTTATGCAATAACTTAGTTAGGTAAATAAATTAATCAGAACTGGAATAAATCCTGTGACTTATACGAAGGATATTTTTACAGATTTTTTGGAGTTGTTTTTCGTCACGGAATTTATCGAATTTATAGACACTATTTCAATAATGGCAAACTTCATGGGCTCTGAGAGCTTGTCTTTCTTTATTAATTAGTAGATTGCATAATGGAAAATTAACTATGAAATGCTAAAAAAGACAAATTATTTTTTATTTGTAAGTATAAATTAAAGATTTGGTTTGGGTAACATTTGTCATATTTAATTGCAGGTTCAATTAAAATTCGAGATAATGATGATTTATAATTGCTTCTATGTAATTTGATATTCATTAACTTACGCAGACACATGCTGATATTAGCTCATTATTTATGCCTTCCATTTGTTAAAAGCAGTCTTGTTGCAATCAGTCCTCACAAAGTTTTGTGAAACTTATGGGTGCATAGACCAACATGCAGCTTTCTGGATTTATCCACGTGTTAGCATTTGTTTTGTTGTCATCTTTAGGAGCTTCACTTCTGCTTACCTCAAATAAGATAGTAAAAGATACTGATTCCCCCACCCCACCCCATCCTTGTTTTAATTATGTTAAAATCTCAACGGCCATTAATATGGTTTGACAATCATTAATTATTTTCTATTCAGCTGCTCCGCATTTTTCAAGGTTTATTTTTTACTTACTCAGCTCCACATTTCCCTTGTTCAGCTGCGGTAAGAGTGAATGGATTGCGCATTCCTTCATCACGTGAAGCTACTTTGTTGCTTTGAAGGGATTTTGTGCCCGAGAAAAAGAGCCAAGTGGTGTTTGTGCTTTGGCGGAACGATGGGAACAGTAGGTTAACCCATAAGGAATAAAACTTAGCGATCTCGATTGCTGCTCAATGCCGAGCTTGAACCCAATATACTGTGTTAAATAGGTAGATTAATTACTTTGCTGCTCAGCTATTAAGGTACTCCATTACAATTCTGTACGTTAAATCTACCTTTTTTTTAAACTAGTACTAGCATTCTATGTCCTGCAATCTTCAAAAAATGTCTTGCCATCAGTGCCATCAGGAGAGTACAATTATGTTAATTATGTTATATGCTTGACTGAAAGCCTATGTGACATTATAATTTTCCTTTCACTCCTCAAATTACAAGACATTTCAGAGGTTTCCATGACCAGAACTGATTTCTATATTCATTTTCATCTGTTTCAGCTAATTGTCTTTTGCTTTAACCTTTTGCACTCGAGCACATAGCTGCTTTATGCACACTTTGGACATTACTGTCACAGGCTAGTAATAATTATCAAGCGTATTTAAGTAAAATAATAGAATCTTTATTAACTTCGCGTGGTCTCAAGGCCAATTTCAAGGTGTGAATGCATCGCAGTTGTGCACAAATTATTTTAATGCTGCCTTACAGAGCAAGCATCTGTCTTTTGTTTTAATGAATGGAGTACTGGGATGAGGCAGTAGTAGTGGGGTCAGATTGGGGGTTAATAGATTGGGAGGGGTGGGGGCCTAATCAAAAGCCCTTTAAAACTCAACTTTTAATTTTAGAAAAATAAGTTAGTTGGCCCATCACTCCTACTGCAGCATAAGCTACCAACAGCAGCTCCCCAGTGTCCTCTGTCCTAATCCAGGTATACCCAACTTCTTGGTGTCAGCTTCAAGGTCACATTATCAGGGTGTTCTTTGGCTGGCCTGTCATCTGGGGGGTTCCATGTGAACACCTGCCTGGTGATGTTCATACTTGGCCTACACAATGTGTGTCCCATCCATCCCTGTCTTCCTTTATCTATGGTTGATTGGCCCTGAATATATTGGTTCCACGGATTGTGGCTTTCACCACATAACTTCAAAGGTCTTCCAGGTGAAAATCCTTCTTCTCCCAGGGATGAGGTCTTTGGTGCTTCTTTTGGCATTTCTATAGCTCTAGCTTTTTACAGGATGGGGTTGCTAGCCCCATGCCCAACCCTCCTCTTTTTCCAGCAGGGCGTATGACCATCGATGGTGGAGATTTTGAAAAATAAGTCAAAAAGAAATTAGATGGAGAATGTATATAAGCTTATCCTCTTTTTCCATTCTTCAACAGTTAAAGATTCCAAACACTTCCCTTTGTATGACAAATATCATGAAAACTAAACTCTAGCAACATGATGATTTGTTTCTATCTTATATATTTTTTTTTAAATCACATACTGATCTACAAACCATGAAAAAAAAACTACTCATTATAGATCTCCATTTACCAAAATATTTATGACTACTAAAAATAACCAGCTATGTAATTATTAAAATAATTTTGGTCTTATTCCCACACATCACAGTATGAACAATGTAAACGATATTCTAATCAGTCTGACACTCTGCAGATAAGCTGGAGTTCGGTTATTCTGCTAGTTCGTTGTAAAAACTACAGTACCGTTAAACAGAAGCATGAACAATAATTAGAGAGCTGTTTCCGTAGAATCTTAGATACAGTGAAAGATGAAGCCATTAGGCCCATCAGGTCTGCTGGTTCCCAGTAGAACAATCCCATCATTCCCCACAAATTATCCTTTACCTTGTCACTTCTCCAATCCCTTTTTAAAGGAATTATCGATCCTACTTCAATGTTGAATTCCAGATCCCAACTATTGTGCGAGGGAGATAAGTTTCTTTATCTTGCTTCACCTTGTACATTTCGTCTCCAAGTGGTGCATGAATGATTCAACTCTAACTTACTTGCAGAGAGTCTGACTGAATAGCTTCTCTTTTACATTGCTCATATTATGTTGTGCAGAAATGAGACTAAATAATTTTAATAATTTAATACTCAGAACATTTTTGGTGGTTGTAAATATTTCAGTAAATGGGGGTCCATATTGGACAGTTTTTCTTTCATGATTTTAGATCTACTTGTGTACGCAATTAAGAAAATATTATATGGAAACTTGATTTTTTTGATATTTGCAATATAAAAACAAGTGTTTAAAAGGCTGTTTAACTGATGAAGTATACAAAAAGGACATAAGCTTGCACACATTTGTCTTTTGATCTCTTTGTTGCATGAGACAGTGAAGTCACTGCTAGTTCTTATATTCATTATGCATTGAGTAACAGTTTTTACATTTGTGCTCTGGTAATGTTTGGTAACCACTGCAAATTCTACTTCTTTACCCTCCTCGCACCCCCTCCTCCCCCCCAGATCAATATAACTGGAAACTGCGGACATGATTCAGTTAATATCTGTGTTGTCTTTTGTGATTTCCCCTGCATCCAGCCCTGCTCTCCCTCACATCCTAGATTTAAACTCTGTGGTGTAGAGAAGAAAGCCTTAGGACTGATCCAGACCAAGTGGAAATGTAGCAATGTCATTTAATAGAAAAATCCCTATTCAAACTGGATGGTTCCTTATTCATTTCCTCAGATTATCATCAAATTTATGTCACCAGCAAAGTAGCTTTATTGAGTTTCACAGATATATTCCTTTGCTTTTGTTGTCATTAGTTGGCACACTGACATTTTCATATATGTCTCTGCTAATGCCTCCAAATTACTCCATCCAGAAATGTAACAATTGAGCAGATAATTTTAATAAGATTTAGCTTGACTTCAGACTGTGCTCTTGCCTTTCTTTATAGAACGCAAATTGTAACCTGTTTTTAGAGCAGCACGATACAGTGAACTTTAATGGGATTTGACAACATCATATTAAGCACAACAACTCCGCATAATGTACCGAAAAATTGGACGTGAAATTGGAAACATAGCTGAGAACAAAGTAAATTTACATGGTTTGGTAGTTTGAATGTCTGATATCATATTCTCTCATGCAAGCCTCATGAAAGCAAGGGTTTAACAATGGATATCAGCAGAAAGTGCTTTTAAAGTTAAAGCTGATGGATGGCTTGTCAAAAAAAATAATTGTGCTTGTAGGAAAGTCTGGATGCGTGCTGAGGGGGAGAGAGAGGAGAATATACATAGAGGATGATGGGAAGTGACAGTGGTCTGTCAAAAAGCAGTGGCTGCCCAGAGAAGTGTGAAGCTGGAGCTGTAAGGTGGCAGTGTAGAACAGGCTGTCAGAGCAGGAAAATGGCTTTAATATGGTGAAAAGCAAAGGAATCCGCTTGTCAACCTGCTCAGTGGTGCTGAAAGAAGAAGGGAACACAGTGGAAAGGTGGAGATTGCAAGTGAAAAGTGCACAGAGAAACGTAGGGAGGAAAGTACGAATTTTAAAAATTGTTACCGACAGAAAAATGGCAATTAAACCCGGCCTGTCCTTTTGCATCTTGTTTGAATACGTTTATTTGAGCTGTCACTGATGATACAAATATTAGGCAGTTTTGTGTTCCTTCATTATCTTATATGCTGAAAGAACAACTGGATATACTTTCCTGGACTGTTGTAGATGAAGATTAAATCATTATTTTAAAACTCATTGCATTTCCTTTTAATGGAATCAGCATATGGTAACCTCAATTTATTATCAGACTTACCGTAAGGATTTAGGTAGGGCAAGAAATCAGGGTATGAAGGGTTATGGGGAGAAAACAGGGGATTGGGATTGAGAGGAAAATGGGTCAACCATGCAGATTGGATGGGGCCAAATGGCTTAATTCTGATCCTATATCTTTTTTTAAAAATATGGAACGCTTCCCAAATTTGGGTGTCATCCTTGCACAGGGGCCATGCTAATTTTCTCTGTATCGTTCCAATTTTAGTATACGTGCTGCTGAAGCGAGCACAATTCTGCTCCTATATCTTACAGTCCTATTTATGTGGATCACCTTATTAGTCTGTTTTTTTTTTAGAAGAAATAATTTCAGCCAGTTCTCTCTCGCTAGTTAGAAACAGAGATTGGTGGAAACAATACAGACTAGATGGGCTGAATGGCCTGATTCTGTGGTGTTCTCTGACTCTGTTCAAGCAGGTCAGTCAGCATCTGTAGAAAAAGGAACAGAGTTAATAGTTCAAGGTGAAGTTCTTTGCCCAGAAATGGGTAAGAAAAAGAAGTTGGTTTTAAGTTGTAGAGAAGGTAGGGTACAGGCCGAGTGGGCAACTATTCATATCTATTTACCTGTCCAATTGCCTTCTAAAATTTGTTAAAATGACTGCCTCACCCACCTCTTCTGGTAGCTTATTCCACATACAGAACATATTTGCCTTGGTGTAAAACAGAAGTTGCCCTTTAAGTTCCTTTAAATCTTTCTTATCTTGAACCAATGTCTTCTAGTTCTTGATTCCCCACCCTGGGGAAAAGACAATGTGCATTCTCCTTATCTATGCCCCTCATGATTTAAGAATTCCTCGATAAGATCAGCAATGCTCCTTGCATTTCCAAGAGCTCCTTCTAACTCATTCTTTCAAATTCTGGCAAGGACTTTATTTCTGAAGACAAAAGGCAAATAATCTGTAGTTGGAGACTTTGATATTGGCTCTGGAAGGTATCCCAGCTATGATGAAAGATCTTCAGTCTGAATTTGAAAACCACCCATGTTGATAGAGGGATGTACATGTTACCAAGCCAATGCCTTTCAGTAGTAAACAGTCAGAAAGTTTGAGAGGATGTGCCAGTGCTACTTAAATGTGATAAACTTGTGTTTGTATATTTTTGTGCCAGTGAAAGAAAATTGAGGAATCTGGGCTGGCGAAACAGCAAAATGAATAAGACACATAGAGTGTATTGAATTTGAATCAAATTGCAGTTATATGCACTTATTTCTGAGGAAGATAAAAGCTCTGTTTTATGTTGGCCACCTGACCTACTGTACTTGCAAGAGACAAATGTTTCTTCTATATTAATAATGTTGAAAGCAAATAATATCCTTGGCTTCAACTTAGACTCACTGCAGGATATTCACTGAAAAGTGCTCTTGAAATGGTGGGAATGGCCAGTAAATGGTAATTCTGACTTGCATTTGAGAAAAGCTCACAACAACCTATCAAACTCCAGACTCGTTTGTTTGAAGGCACCAAAGAATTTTAGTTGAATCTAAAAATCAAGGAACCCACTGTTTAAATCCAGTTGATGTTCCAATAATCTGATTTGTGACTCATCCAAAGCAGTGAAAAGTCCTAGTACAAACCACCAATGATAGTATCTGTGACCATTTCTCTCTAGTAGTGATCAGTTGTTGGGCATTCCACTAGCAACCTTCCTCCATAATCAGCCTCCTCTGGACCACCACAACCAGAATGGTTAGGAATTTCAGTCTTCTCTTTAGAAAACTCCAAGATGCAGATCATTGGGTCATTGGGAGACTCTCAGTGACTGCTCCATTACGTACAGGAATGGAACCCAGTGTGATCTTCTACTGCTGTAGCTGATCCACTTCAAACTTCGACGTGTTGTGTATTCAGGGATGCTCCTTTCTTTACTACTGTTATAATGCAGAGTTACTTGAGTTACTGTCAACTTCCTGTCAGCTTGAACCAGTCTGGCCATTCTCCTTTGACTTCTGTCATTAACAAGGCTTTTTTGCCCACAGAATTTCCTCTCACTCAATTTGTTTGTTTGTTTTTCACATCATTCTCTGTGAAGTCTAGAGACTATTGTGCGTGAAAATTTCAGGAGATCAGCAGTTTCTGAGACACTCCCACTGAGTGTACTTCCACACTTATAGTCAGTTTTCACCTGTGATGTTCCTCTGGTGTCTGTTCTACTCTTTTGCAATTTATCACCTGCATGCCATCAACTGCAAACACACTCGTGCATACTGATAGTAATTTGCTTCTCCTCTCCATCTTCACTACTAATTTTATGGTTGTTTTATTGACCAAATTTCCTCCAACTTTGTCATGAAGATTAAGACTAATGATTCTGCTGTCTAGTCCCTTTCTTTACTAAGCCAAATCTCTCCTCAAGCATCATGTACTTTGGCCCTTATCTCTTGATGTAACTATGATCCTACACACCTCTGGTTTCCTCTGATCTTCCTGCCCTTTGTGGGCTTGTTTCCTTGTACCAGTCTCACTGCTGTCAAATGTCACTTGCGCATCTCCCTTCTTGCTCCCATTGTCCGTAAGACCATAAGGCATAGGAGCAGAATTAGGATGTTCGGCTCTGCCTACTCCATCATGACTGACTTATTATCCCTTCCCTCTCAAACACATTCTCCTTCCTTCTCTCCATAACCCCTAGCATCCTTACTCATCAAGAATCTATCAACTTCTGATTTAAACATACCCAATAACTCTCACTGCACAATATACTGATGTGTACCTAATAAAGTTATGTCTCCTGAGTGTACATTCATGGTATTCTCCTGTTATAGCAGCACTGAGTTTCTGCCACGTGATTGACTGATTAGATATTTGCATGGTTTACAGGTGTATTTAATAAAATGCATATTCTATTAATCTGCATCTTGGAATATCCCAAAGAGATGGCTTTGAAATTCCTGATCACTCTGATTGTGGTCTTTCAAAATGTGGTAAATTCTGATATTATTCCTGTGCCTTGGAAGGTAGCAAATGTGACTCTGCCATTTAAGGAAGAGGGAGTACAATCCTGAGTACGGGATTAATGGTCAATTATTTAAGAGTGTAGATGAACAAAGGGACCTTGGGGTTCAAATCCATACATCCCTCAAGGTCACTGCACAGGTTGATAGGGTAGTTAAGAAGGCCTATGGGATGCTAGGCTTCATTAACAAGGGGATTGAGTTCAAGAGTAGAGAGGTCATGTTGCAACTCTACAAATCTCTGGTGAGACTGCACTTAGAGTATTGTGTTCAATTCTGGTCACCTCATTATAGGAAGGATGTGGAAGCTATGGAGAGGGTGCAGAGGAGATTTACCAGGATGTTACCCGGATTGGAGAACAAGTGATATGAAGCAAAGTTAGCAGAGCTGGGACTTCTCTCTTTGGAGCGTAGAAGAATGAGAGGGGACTTGATAGAGGTCTACAAGATTATGAGAGGCATAGATAGGGTGGATAGTCAGTACCTGTTTCCCAGGGCATCAACAGCAAACACCGGAGGGCATATGTACAAGATTAAGGGAGGGAAATTTAGGGGAGACATAAGGGGTAAATTTTTTACACAGAGGGTTGTGAATGCCAGGGATGGTGGTGGAGGCTAAAACATTAGGGATAGTTAAGAGCCTCTTGGACAGGCACATGGATGAAAGAAAAATAGAAGGTTATGGAGTAGTGTAGGTTTAGTACTTTTTTAAAGGATTATATGGGTTGGCACAACATGGAGGGCTGAAGGGCCTGTACTGTGCTGTAGTGTTCTGTGGTTCTATGATTCTATGGAGAGGAAGAGGGAGAGAAAAAGCTGGAATTATTGAACTATTGGCATAAGAACAGTGGAATCTTTAATAAATGATATAATTATAGAAGGCTGTGAATAACAGGATAGGCAAGAGTCAGCATAGAATAATGGAAGGAAAATTATGTTAGATAATTCTGCTTGACATCTTTCAGAATGTGGTCAGTAGTACAGATAACAAAAAGTTTATGAATATGATTTACTTGGATTTTTGGAAGGCTTTCAATGAAGTCCAAGATAGGGTTTGGTCAACAAAGTTAGAGTACAGAGAATTACAATTAATGTAGTGACATGGGCTGAAAATCAGTTTATGGGGCAGAAGCAAACAGTGGGAATAAACAGTTATTCTCCGTTTGACAAGCTGTTATGAGTGGCAGACTGCAGGGCTTGGTGCTTGTTCGCAGCCATTTGGCTGATGGGGCCAAATATTATCTTTCTGCATTTACTGATGATACCAAATGAGGTGAATTGTGACTGTGGAAGAGGATGTAAAGAAGCTTCAAAAGATATGGACAAACAGAGTGAGTCTGCAAGACCTGGTAAATGGAATATGATGTGGAAAAATCACAATGTCATCTAAAAGCTCCCTTCTGGAAGGCAATATGGGGCTGCTATTAAAACAAAAACTTCACACAATCTTAAAAGTTTCTTCCCCCGGCTGTTAATCAAATCAACCATTCTTGTTAGCACTCCCACCTGTCTCTATCTATTATCCCTGTCACTGCACTGTGAACACTTTAAACCACACTTTATAATGCTGTTTATATTGTAAATACTTGCTGGTATTTTTATATTTATACACATTTTATTCCATATCTGTATTTAAGCCTCTAACTTTATTTTTATTAAATGTTATGTGGCGCATTGGGCTCCATTTTTACCTTGCTGCTTGTGTCTGTATTTTACGAGGCCGAGTTGCTAGCTCAATACAACACTGATGGAAATCATGCAAGGAGCCTGCTGGATTCTAACCTAGGACCACCCACCTTGAAGTCCAGTGCTGAAGCCACTACACTACTGGCCGGCAACTTTATTTTTTAATTTCATTATTTACTCCATACAATGTTGTTGTCTTTTGTTGCATGCTGTGCCAACACACCACAGCAATTTCCTAGTACAACCAAATGTCTATAGCGAATGATGTCGATCCTTGATCCTTCCTCTCTTCGCGTAGAAAACAGAGGGGTGTGCAGTGATAGGGTTGATTTTGAAAGGCGGCTCCCTGTCCTTGAAGATGAGTCACTGATAGCCTGCAAGCAGTTCAGAAGGCAAATGTTACGTTAGCCTTTATAATGAGAGGACTTAAATTAAAAATAATGTTGCTGCAATTATGGGGTGTTGATGAGATTTCACCTGAAGGAAATACCGTGCTAATCGTAAAGCAAATGCCACAGATGGGCGTTTGGAATCATGAGGAGAGAGTAAATAGACCAGACCTATATTATTTGATGTTTGAAACAATGTAAACTGAACTTATTGAACCATAAAAATTCGCACAGGGTTTCAACTGGTTAACACACACAAAATGCTGGAGGAACTCAGCGGGCCAGGCAGCATCTAGGAAAAGAGTACAGTCAACATTTCAGGCCAAAATCCTTCAGCCGGTTAGCTGCTTTCAAAAGGAATGAGGAGAGTTTTGTCCATTGAATTCTTTGGAATTCTGTACCATGGGAGGCTGTGGAGCACAGAGTCATTGAGTACAGAGATGAGAAGAATTTTGGATATTAGCGAATCAAGGAATTTGGAGATTGTGCAGGAAAATATCACTGAAGAAGACGATAAGCTGTGATTTTATTAACTGCTTGAGCAGACTTGAAGGTCCAAATTGCCAAAAGAGTTAGCTACCAACCAAATTTGTTTATTTTGATCTTAAATTATGAAGGTGGAACAAATGGGTTTCTCCTATTATATTCTTATGTATCCATGTGTTTCCTGATGTTCTCATGACATTTAACCCTATCACCTTGTCACCCCTCTTATTCCCCATTTCATGATTATTTGTAGTTAGGGATTTATGTGTGGTGTATCTCTGCTGGAAAGTCATCATTAAAACATTTTTGATAGGGTACAAATCAGTTCATTATCTATTGTTAACAAACTGGTTCACTGTTAAATGTGATATTATGGAATAGGGTTTTATTGCAATGCTGACTCTGTACTGCATACGATATAATGCTAAGCAAATGTTCCTAATAAATCTTCTTAACTGGCTATAATTGCAAGCTATGATGCATTCATCTTGCCAAACAAGGAGTAATCGCCATTATCTGAGCATTTATCAAATCACAATAAACTTATAAATGCATCTTCACTTGCACTGAGATTAACCGTAACTTAAGAATTAATTGCACTTCTTCTTCTATTTGTTCCATATTCATAATTTAAGATTGAAATAAATTCGTTGGTCTCTGATTTCCTTTTGCATTCCGCCAAATAAAAGGTTTCGTTCTCTGCTGGCCATCCCTTCCACTTTTCTTATTGGCAGCTGACTTTATCTGGGGATGCCAATGGAAGAAATAAATTCTCATTACTATTCTTACTTCCTTGTTTTGAAATGTTTCATTTCTTAGTCTTTTTCATATGATTGTGATTACATTTTGATTGCAAAGTGGACCAGTGTACCATTTTCTTTTATGTTGGTTTTTGTTGATATTTTCAAGCAACTTAGTAGGTTTGTTTGATATTGAAAGCCATTACATCAGGCTGCATCTATAGAAGTAAATTAAGCATCAATATTCCAGGCTGAGACCCTTTCTGGTAAAATGCCACAGCCTGAAACGTTGACTGCTTGCTCCCTTCCGCAGATGCTGCCTGATCTGTTGAGTTTCTTCAGCATTTTGTGTGTTGCTCTGGATTTTCAGATTCTACAGAATCTCTTGTGTTTATTAACAGCCACTGATCATTTGGACAATCAGTAGTTGCCCTGTGACCTGTTTACATTGTACAATTTTCAGAGCTATATAAACACCAAAATGCTTATTGTGATCTTGAATCTGACAAGAGAATTTCAACGAACTTTCCCTGATATGTCAACATTACTCGATATTTAGGCTGATTCAATGTGTCAGAGTGGACTCTATAGTAATAATGTTGAGCCTTATTTCTTGACAGCTTCCACCAAAGTGTTCAATTCAACAGCAAAGTGCCGAAAACAAAAATCTGTGATTCTACTAACACCTTTGCAAGATCTCCATGAGCTGCAGTGAGATCAGAGCAAAATCCATCATTGGATTCATATAGCATGCATCTGGTGACTCTGCAGTTTGGAGTCCTGTATTCTTTTGAATGAATTCTTTTGAAGTCCACTAATTCCAATCTGGGTGGTGCACATTCAGTCAAAGTAATGTGGCTGTCTAAACTATCATGGTTATCCTAAATGTATGTTCTGATCTCCTGCAGAGAAAATTTACAAGGATGTTGCCTGGATTTGAGGACCTGAGTTATAGGGAAAGGTTGATTAGATGAGGACTTTATTCGCTAGAGCTTAAGAGAATGAGGGGAGATTTGATAGAGATATACAAATTATGAGAGGTACTGACAGGATAAATGCAAGCAGGCTTCTTTTCATGGAGGGTGGGTGAGACTAGAGCTAGAAGTCATGGCTCAAAGGTGAAAGGTGAAATGTTTCACAGGAACATCTTCACTCAGTGGGTGGAGAGAGTGTGGAATGAGCCACCAGTGTAAGTGCTGGATGTGGGATCCATTTCAACATTTAAGAGAAATTTGGACAGGTACATGGATAGGAGGGTGATGCAGGAATATGGTCTGGGTGAAGGTCAATGGGTCTAGGCAGAATAATAGTTTAGAAAGGACTAGATGAGCTGAAGGACCTGTTTCTGTGCTGTAATGTTCTATGACTCTTCACTGCACTACATGTAGATCTTGCAGACATGTAAGCACAACTACAGATTATTGTTTCCAGACAATCTTTCAGCCAATCAGCTGCCCTCCACCCCTCCATTGAATCTGTCTACACGTCCTGCTGCCTCATCTAAGCAGTCAATGTAACCAAAGACCCCTCCCACCCTGTCAGTCTCTCTTCTTCCCTTGAGAACACAGTTCAAGGACAGTTTCTATCCCAATGCTATAAGATTCTACAACAGACCTCTTTTATGATAAAGGTGGTCCTTTTATTTCTCATTCTACCTCAACATGAACTTTCCACTTTATTGGTCTACTGGCATTGTGATAATTCTGCATCTATCATGATATATTCTGAGTAACACACACAAAATGCTGGAGGAACTCAGCAGATCAGACAGCATCTAAGGAGAAGATGCCATTGTGGGCTGAGACCCTTCATCAGGAGCCTTTATGAGTCCTGATGAAGGGTCTCAGTCTGAAACATTGGCTCTTTGTTCTTGCCATAGATGCTGCCTGAGCTGCTGAGTTCCTCCAGCATTTTGTGGAGTTATTCTGAATTTCCAGCATCTGCAGAATCTCTTGTCTTTACTCTATATTCTGCATTCTGTTGTTGTTTGTCGCTTTATGTCGTGTCAATGCACTTAAATATGGAATAATCTGTTTGGATGGCATCACTGTATATTTGTAAGTGTGACAGAAATAAACCATTTACCACCACAGTCTATGGAACATGCACTTCTTTATGGTAACATCGGATATCAGCATCCAAATGACCTAAGTCTCAATTTTAAAAGTCACATCCATTGTACTCCCCCTCCTCTGCCTTTCAAATCTACTCCTCAGCTTTTTTTCTCCAGTCCTGCCGATAATAATTGTACTTTTTTCCATAGATACTGCCTGGACCGCTGACTTCCTCCAGCATTTTGTGTGTGTTGCTCTGTTGTACTCAGATGGTCCACGATATCAGCCCTCTCTGTCTCTGTGCCATTTTCAGGCATTACAACCTTGTAACAACCTTTGCATTTTTCCACAAGGGATGTAACCAGGAATAACCTTTTGGCTTTCTCATTCCTTCCCTACCTTTCAACTTGACCAGTGTTGAACTTTGCCTCATTGCTACTTTCCTATATGAATCCCATATCTTTTCATTCCCTTACTGTCTCAAAATCAATTGCTGTCTCTTTAGAATACCGAGTCTCTGCATCGCACTTGGATACAGGATTCCACAGATTTTCTGCCCTTGGGGTGAAGAAATTTCAATTCATATCTGTACTGAATGGTGAGCTGTTACTTTGAAACAATAACCTTTGGTTCTAGATAAGCAAGCTGGTGGAAACAGGAAGTCTACATCTACCCTATGAAGCTTTGTTTTCCAGGGAGGTTGTTTCTTATTCTTAAATACTAGAGAGTATAAATTGTCCTGTGATTAGGCTAGTGTTAAGTACGGTAGGTGTGTGGCTTGTTGGCCTGACAGGCCAGTTCTGCACTGTATCATATCTCTAAATAAATAAATAAGCTCGATCGGCTTCGTGTTCTGTTTGTGTGACAAATCGGCTCTTCCAGGAATTAATCTGGTAAACTTTGCTCATTCCCTGTGTAGCAGAACCTGGTGAGATCTATGCACAGGCCTGCTCTCCCTACCTAAGGATATTCTCCTTTGCATAAGGAGACAAGACCTGCGCACAATGCTATGCAATGCAATTATGCATTTGTACAAAACGCCCTTTTATAAGAGGAACAAAGTGTCTCCATGCTTGTACTAGTTCCTCCCGCAATAAACCGCAAATACTGTTTGCCATATTACTTGCTTATTCTGCCTGCATCTTGACTCATATTTATTCATATAAAAAAGGCATCCAAGTCCCTCTCAACACATGACAGTCTCTGATAGCGAAGAAATATTTCATATTCTTGTTTTTTTGCCATTAAGGTGAAGTACCTTGTATTTTTCCATGCAATATTCTTTCTTCCATGCACTATTCCATTCAAATAAACAGTCTGAGTCATGCCAGTGCTCCTCCCACCCACCAAAACGGGTATCATCACCTAAACTTGGATCCATTGCATTTTGTTCTCTCACTCTAAGTAACTGAGGTTACTTGGAAAGAGCTAGGACCCCAGTGCCAATGTCCACTAAATGTAGCCTCCCAACTGGAAATCTTTTATTTTCTGTTTTCAGCCCATTAACTGAGCCTCAGTTCATGCCTGTACTTTTCCCAAGACTAGTGCAGCACAGGTGACATGTTGGGGGGACACAGCAAGTCAGACAGCATCTCAGCCTGACCTCTGTAGATTCTGCAGGTCCTGCAGAGTTCTTCCAGCACTGTGTGTGTGCGTTGCTCAGGATTTCCACCATCTGCAGAGTCTATTGTGTCTGCCTGTACCAGTTGTGTTTTGTATTCTTTTATGGCATCTTATTGAAGATGTTCTGTAAGTCCAGACACACCAGATCATTTGCTTTGTACCCTGCTTGTTGCAACTTCAGAATTCCAAGAGAAGAGAAGCACGTAAAGGGTGCGTAAAGGATGGTATGGTAGCATGGCGGGTAGCATAATGCATTACAGCGGCAGCAATGGCGGCTAGGGTTCAATTACCACCGTGATCTGTAAGGAGCTGGTGTGCTCCCCCCTATGACCACGTAAGTGCTCCAGCTTCTTCCCACATTCCAAAGACATGTAAGATTCATGTTTCAAGATTGTCATTCATCAGTACGCGTGTGAAAAGGATGGCAAGATTTAAAAATCTCAATAAGCATTGTGAACAGAATAAAGCACAAAAAAACACTGAATACAAATATAATAACAATCCTATAAAACACAATGCACTTATATGCAAAGACAGATTGTATGTGCATAAAGTGACACTGGGAGATATCTGGTGGGATGGGTTAGTGAGTGGGGGTGTTGATCAGCCTAACAGTTTGGGAGAAGTAACAGCTTTTGAGTCTAGTGATCATGATGTATTCTCCTCCCTAATGGGAGTGGGACAAACAATCCATATACAGGGTGTGTGGGATCTTTCATGATATTGCTGGCCTTTTTCCGGCACTTTTCTGTATATATGTCCTTAATGACGAGTGGGCTGGTACTAAAGTTCAAAGTACATTCTATTATCAAAGTAAATGCATATCACCATATCCAACCCCGAGACTCGTTATCTTGTGGGCAGGCTCAGCAAATCGATAGAATAGTATCTATAACAGGATCAATGAAAGATCAACCGGAATGCAGAAGACAATAAGCTGTGCAAATGCAAATATAAATAAATAGCAATATATAATGAGAACATGAGATAATGAGATAAAGAGTCGGTAAAAGTGAGATCATTGATTGTAACCCGTGATACAGGTTAGGATTAAAAGAATTGTGGGCTATGCGATATTGGCTTGTGGGCTGTTCCCAGTGCAATCCTCAGACTGTGTTGGTCATTGACTCAAATGACTCATTTCACTGTGCTTCGATGTAAATAGGACAAATAAAGCTCAAGCTAGCTATCCTATTACCATAATCCTTAATAATGATTTTCAGCTTATTCCACACTACTAGTGTCAGGCTAAATATTTAGTGGCTCCCTGCTTTCTCTTCCCCTCCTTTCATAAAAGTGAGGTTCCATTTGTTACCTTCCAGCTGTGTGAACTGTTCATGAATCTGTGGAACTTTGGAAGATAACAACCAGTGCCCTCATTATCTGCACAGCCATCTCCTTCAAAGTTTAGGGTGAAGGTCATTAGGTCATGAAATTTATTGCCTTGCATTCCTCTTAACTTCTCCAAATACTCATGTTTACAAATGCTAATTTCTTTGAGGTTTCTCATTCACTTCAAGCCTTTTGTTCTCCACTATTTCCAGAAGATTTTCTTGCTTTAAGGTGGACACAACATATTTCTCTGCCAATATACTGCTCAATTTCACTGTAGTTCTACTTGTCTCAGTTTGGACGGAGACATATTACTTCATGTTTTTTTACAGGTCTATTAAACCTTTTACCACCAGCTTTTATGTTTTACACGACATAATCTTGTACTTTGCTTTCACTGCTTTGGTCCTCCTTTGCAGAATTCTGAAATCCTCAGACTTGCAACTTTTTCTGGCAATGTGATATATCTTTTCCATTAATTTAGTGCTACCTTTTATTTCTTTTGAGAGCTACAGCTGGTCCCCTCTTCCTACTCGCCTGTCATGCATTAGAGGGACCTTTATTATAAGACATAGACATCAGAGTGGAATTGGGCTATTTGGCCCATCGAGTTTGCACTGCCTCTCCATCATGGCTGATTTATTATCCCTCTCAATCCCATTCTCCTGCCCTCTTCCCATAACCATTGGCACCTTCACTAATCAAGAACTTCTGCTTTAAATATACCCAATAACTTGGCCTCCACAGCCATCTGCGGGAATGATTTTAAAAAGCAAACACGAGGAAATCTGCAGATGCTGGAAATTCAAGCAACACACACAAAATGCTGGTGGAACACAACAGGCCAGGCAGCATCTAAAGGGAGAGGTCAAGTCCTGACGAAGGGTCTCGGCCCGAAACATCAACAGCGCTTCTTCCTATAGTTGCTACCTGGCCTGCTGTGTTCCACCAGCATTTTGTGTGTGTTATGGGAATGATTTCCACAGATTCATCACCTTCTGGCTAAAGAAATTCCTCTTCACCTCTGTTCTATAGGGATGTCCCTCTATTCAGTGGCTGTTTCCTCTGGTTCTGGACTCCCCCATTATAGGAAACATCCTTTCTACATAGTTGTAGTTATATATTAATACTTTAAAGGTAAATGGTTGTTTGTTGCCCAGTCCACCATTGTCAGCTCATGTCTCACACCTTTGCAGTTTGCTTCATTCTGCTTTAATACCCTGTTTTAACATTCTACTAAAACACTTCAATTTACAGTAATGTGCAAAACTCTTAGGCACCCTCACTATCTATAGAGGAAGGGAGAGGGGAGGGAGTGGGAAGCACCGGAGAAAAATTCTGTAATGATCAGTAAACCAATTGTTTGGAATCAAATGAACTTGCATGGTATCTCAGGGATGGGTGTGTCTGTATCCATGCCAGTCCCCGCTACTGGCCCACTGGCATTCCTTCTCTACCGTGTGTCCCCCACCCCTCCTGCAATGCCCACCTCATCATTAACAACATTCTTTGCTCCTGCCAGATTTACAAACACACTTTGCACTCCACATTGACAAATACAGTATTGTGGGAAAATTCTTAGGCACCCTAGCTCACGCGTTCTCATATTCATTCTCATTCATTCTTTCTCTCTCTTTCTCTCTTCCCCCTCTCTCTCCCCCCTCTTTCTTCCCCCTCTCTCTTCCCCCTTTCTCTTCCCCTTCTCTCTTGCCCCCTCTCTCCCCTTCCCTCTCTTCCCCCTCTCTCTTCCCCACTCTCTCTTCCCCCTCCCCCTTTCTCTCCCCCTCTCTCTCTCTTCTCCCCTCTCTCCCCTCCCTCTCTCTCTTCCCCTCTTTCTCTTCCCTCTCTCTGTTCCCTCCCTCTCTCTCCCCCCCTATATATATACAAACATTTCTGTATGTGTGTGTATGTGTATCTGTGTGTGTGCGCCTAAGATTTTTGCACAGTACTGTATCTGACATTTTATCTTTTTTATGATCACATAGCTAAATTTTCCCTTGCTGCCATATCATCGATTAACTTTTCTCATTCCACGAACTAAACCTGAAGTAGTCTGTTCACTTGATCAAAGTACTAACTTCAAAGGCCATTTCTTATGCACATCAGCAACAATGCAGAAGTTGGATTCATGCCATTTTGGTTTGTCTTGTCTAAATGTAGACTGAAGTCTTCCATCACGATTGTATTGCTCGTATCTTTTGTGCCTTTAAATTACTGATTTATAAAATCAGTAATTTTATTGAGTATGGGAAGGAGGGGAGATCTTATAGAGGTGTAGATTAAGAGGGTGTAGATAGGGTGCATGTAGGTTTTCTTTCCCCCTCATGGTGGGCCAGACTAGAGCTAAAGGTCATAGGGTTAGGGTGAAAGGTGTGAAACTTCAGTCACAGAGTGTGGCACTGGTGTGCAATGAACTGCCAGCAGAACTGACTGAAGTGGCTTCAATTGTAACATTTAAGAGAAGTTTCAATAGGTCCATGGTTGAGGGGGATATAGTGTTGGTGTCGATAGTTGGGCCTGGATAGATCAAGTCAGCATGGAATTGATGGGCTGAACCGCCTGTTTCTGTGTTGTAGCACTACATGACTATAAAATTTGGGTTCCATATGAAAGAAAGGATGTGCTAATATTGGAGAAATTTCCAAGGAGGTTTATAAGAATGATCCTTTCGAGGAGTGTTTGATGGCTCTGGGCCTAAACTCGCTAGAGTTTAGAAGAATGAGTGGAGTGGTGAGCGTGTTTCTCATTAAAAGCTACCAAATATTGAAAAGCCCCGAAAGAGTAGATGTGGTGAGATTGTTTCCAATAGTAGGAGAGTCCAGAACCATATGGCAGAATAGAAGGATGTCCCTTTAAAACAGAGATGAGGGATTTCTTTAGCCAGAGAATGGTAAACCTCTGGAGTTCACAGGTGGGTGTGGAGTCCAGGTCAGTTTGTCTGACTTTCTAAGCAGAGGTTTATAGGCTATTCTTTAGTAAGGGTGTCAAAGGATACGGGAGAAGGCAGAAGAATGGGGTTGAGAGGGAAAATAACCAGCCAGGATTGAATGGGCTGAATGGCCTAATTCTGCTCCTATATTTAATGGTCAAAGCTATCACTAATATTTCAGAATCTATGAACAACTCCCACCAATGTCTCCACCCCTCAGTGTTTTGTGACTTCACCATATACAATTTCATTTGTTGATCCACATTAGTCCAAACTTTAATAACAGATCTACTCTTCTCCCTGTTTTTATTTTGTCTCGTTTGAGAAGATAAGCTTCCTGGAATATGTAACTCCCAGCTCTGCCTTTGTAATGGCCATGCAGTTATTGATGTTGATATGTGCTATTAATTTGCTTATTAACTTATTTCATTTAGTTTTTTAGCGATGCAGTGCAGAGTAGGCCATTCCAACCCTTATAACCACGGCACGCCCCCCCCCCCACCCAACAAACCCAATTAACCCTAACAAAACCACAGAACAGTTTTTAATGAGCAATTTTCCTACCTGGTACTTCTTTGGACTGTGGGAGGAAACCAGAGAGGCCGGAAGAAATCCCATGCATTCCACAGGCAGGACGTAGAGGGACTCTTCACAGAATGGCACCAGGATTAAACTCTGAGCTCCAGCACACCCCGCGCTGTAATTGCGTCACGTAAACCAATACACTACCGTGGCGGTTGGCATGCTGTATTCATTATAGTTGCTGGATATACTCCGATAAACTGCCTTCAGATTAACCTTTTTGATATTTTTTCCATGCTCTGCCTTTGACTTCAGGTATACTGTTATCTTTGCCCATTCTGTATTGTCTTCTCATCCTCAGTAGTACTTTGTCTTCAGTCATCCAAGCCCAATGCCCTTAAATTCCTAATCTCTCTCTTCAGTCCTTCACTTTTTTCTCTTCCTTTAAGATTCTCCTGAACCTTTGGCTCATCAACCAACTTTTTGTCATCAACAGCATCGCACAAAATGCTGGACGAGCTCAGCAGTTCAAGCAGCATCTATGTAGGGGAATGAACAGTCGACATTTCGGGCCAAGACTCTTCATCAGGACACTAGCTTGTAACCTACTCTGTTTGAATAGACTGCCTTTACTAAAGAGTACTTTGGCAGCTTTGCTAGATTCAGGGCACCATATAAGTGCAGCCTGCAGTTGTTGGGACATAAAATCAGGAGTGTTGGAGTCCAGCTTCAATGACTCTTGATCCCATTCAAAACAAAATAGGCTGAATGACAACCAGTGTCTCTGCCTGTTAAAACAACTACTCCCTTGATCATTAACACAATCGCTTAAGAGTATTCTTTTATTAAGATGTACTGTAGAGACAGGCAGAAGCTTTTTTTGGTGCCATTGCTTATGTTCATAAGCTCCAGTAGGACATGGATGGCATTTGCATAGAGCTGCTGGCACTGCCAGTCTCCTTACTGTCTAAACGGGGATATAGCCCTGATTTAAGTGTAAGTTGATGCACATCCTTTGCAACTATATCAAAAATCCTGCTCCTGGACCAACGTGGTACAGAAATAAAGAGGACCTTCACCATTTATACCATGGTTGTTTACTAAGGCAGGACAATGCCACTGTGAGTGGGGCTGCTGACACACAACTAGTGCAGTGAGCTCAATTTCAAAGTTTAGGAGAAGTTTGGAGGGTACATGGATGGCTGAGTTATGAAGTGCAATGGCCGGGGTGGAGGTGGATGGCAGTAGGCAGTTTAAATGGTTTGGCACGGACTAGATGGGATGAAGGGCCTATTTGTACGCAGCACTTTTTGACTTTTCTAACTTTGAGCGGAGCAACCTGAGTTCATTCCTGACCTCCAATGCTGTCTATGTGGAGTTTGCCAGTTCTCCCTGTGACTGTGTGGGTTTTTTCTGGAAGCTGTTTCCATATTTCAAAGACAATATAGTTGTACTTACGTTGAGTATTAGAATCTGCAGGTAGTTGTTGTTAATGCTGAGAATGAAATGGGATTTGTGTAGGGTTGGTACCAATGGATGCATGCTGGTTGGCATGAGCTTGATGGGCTGAATCGGCTCTTTCTGTGCTTCATGACAGCAAGAAATTTGGGAAGAGCGCCTGTGAATGGGCAATTGGTGTCCTTGTAAACCCTACATCCTGACAATGCATAAAAAAAATCATTAGATCAAACTTTGATGCAAGAACAATCTAACTTGCTGGAGGAACTCTGCAGGTCAGGAAACAACTATAGAGGAAAATGGACAGCCAACATCTCCACCCAAAACACCAACTGTCCATTTTCCCCAGCAATTGAATTGCTCCAACATTTTATTTGTTGCTCTAAATTCCAGCATCTGCATTCACTCATGTCTCCATAGATCAATCTTTGTATTGCTTATAGCTTCCATTGACTATGAATTTTGGATTAATTTTAGAAATTTCTGACATCTTCATATAAAAATGTACCTTTAACTTCTATTGGTGTCAGTCAGTCTCTGTGACGGTAAAACCATAAGACATAGGAGCAGAATTAGGCCATTCAGCCCAATTGTTTGTTCTGCCATTCTATCATTCTGTCTATTATTCTTAACATTCTCTTGTTTTCCTTCCATAACCTTTGAAGGGCTGAACTGTGCTTTAAGTACTGTATACCCAATGACTTGGCCTGCACAGCAATCTGTTGCAATGAATTCCACAGATTCACCACCCTCTAGTTAAAAAAAAAATTGCTCCTCATACATGATCTGTAGATGCTGGAAATTCCAAAGCAACGTCCACAAAATGCTGGAGGAACTGCAGGCCAAGTAGCATCAATGGAAAAGAGTAAACAGTAAGAGTAAAAGAGTTTACTTGTATTTTGGCTAACATATGGAGCAAATTGTATATTTTCCCAAAGCATTAATATCTTGAATTGATAGCTCAAGATGAGTCTTGATGAAGGGTCTCGGCCCACAATGTCGACTGTTTACTCTTTTCAATAGCTGCTGCCTGGCCTGCTGAGTTCCTCCAGCATTTTGTGTATGTTGCTTTAGAAATTCCTCCTCATCTCTGTTCTAAAGGGATATGCCTCTATTAGGGCGCTGTGCCCTCAGGTCCTGGACTCCTCCACCATAGGAAACATCCTCTCCACATCCACTCTATCTGTGATATCTTTATCTGAGTTATCTGCAGTTTTGTTTTTTTTTAAATCATTCAGCTTGCATTAATTTGTGGCCATTGTGTGTCTGTATTTTTACATGAAATGAAAATGTCAGGTGTTTTTTGACTAGAATTAATTTTTTGTGACCTGTGAAAATAGCAGTTTTATCCTCTGGTGTGGTTTCCTTTCTCAGTGAAGGAAAATGATCACTTTGTTTATAGTACAATGGAAGTAAGATATTCAGTAAATCTGTCACTCGATGGGAAATGAGAAAATGGGTAATAGGATCCAACTGCTTATGCTGTTCTCTGTAGGGCAGCGACTACCAGGAAAGTTGGAACTCTCTTTACTTGTATCTTGGCCAACATATGGAGTAAATTGTATGTTTTCCCAAAGCATTAATGTCTTGATTTGACAGCTCAAGATGACAAGGGCTTATGGGCCTGCAATTCTTCAGGCAAACCTGAAAATTTAGATTTCTTGCATTCTGCCAGCAATTTCTGAAGCATATAATCTTGTGCACAGGACCTAAAAGAGTGCAGGCAAAGAAAGAACATTGCTACCTAATATGGCAATAATCTTTCACATTTTGTCAATCTTTTTGCAAAGCTTTCATCCAATTAGATTGAAGTTTCATTGAAGTTTAAAAAAAACGTACGCACTATTTGAGATGATTTTTATTCTGTTCACAGCTGAAGTGTTGCCACTTGAAAGTAGAGAGTAATGTAGTCTGTACAACATGTGTAGGGAAGAAACCAGTCCAAGAGCTCTGAGGGTGCAGGAATTTAGATGCAGTTTTTCCACCACTTGGATTTGAATCATACGCCAGAATGATGGGTTAAAGTGCTTTGTTGCCTGTAAAGAAAAAAATATTAAATTAGATAATAACATCCTTCTTCATGCGCCATTAGTAGGCAAACAACTGCAACAGCAGATTCAGCAGGTCAGTGACTTGAAGCATAGCGATTAGCATGACGCTAGTACAGCTCGGGGTGTTCCTAAGTTTGGAGTTCAATACCAGCAACATCTGTAAGGAGTCTGTATGTCCTCCTCATGGAATGCGTGGCTTTCCCTGTGCGCTCCCGTTCCCTGCCACAGTCCAAAGGTTTACCAGGTAGGTTAATTGGTCATAGTAAATTATACTGCGATTAGGTTGGGGTTAATCAGGGTTGCTGGGGTAGCATGGCTTCAGTGACTGGAAGGGCCCGCTCTTTGCTGCATCGCTAAAAAAATAAGTGAATAGATGGATGTTAATTCTCCATCTCTCTCCCAAGCTGCTACCCTATATGAGAAGAATCAACAGTATTTTCGGCCTTCTGTAAACTTTAATTGGAGTTGTACATAAGCCAAAGAACAGTGGTGGTAAAGTAGACCTTACATAAATCAGGAAACTGGAGACATATGTGGTAACAGTAGTAATCACAAGGGTTTATTCCACGTAGTCACTAGGAAAACTAAATTAGTGGCAATAAGGCAGCAGATTGCTTCTTTGAGTGTATTAAGAGATCAGTATTTTGAGAAAACATCCTTGAGGAAGGACAGAGCAATGCCATGGATGTAAAGCACATAAATTTCTAAAAGACATATGATGTGGTTTTACAGAACAATATATTGAACGTGTGAGTCTGAAAATAATTGAAGGAACGAAGTTGTCTTCAAAATAGCAAGCAGTGATTAGGGGTAAAAGGTCACTATTCAGAGTCTCCTGTTGAAAGTTGGGCCCATAAATGCCGCTGATTGAGCCATGAATGTTTCCAATGTACATCAGTGATTAGGGTACCAACTGAATGGGCCCAAAATGTCTTTTTCTTGTACTGTTGTGCTCTATGATTCTATGATTAAGGTTTTAGAAGTATGAATAGAATTTCTAAATTTGCAGGTAACTCAAATGAGTTTGGCTGAAGGCACACATCACTTGACGGGTCTTGTTATAGAAGATCTGAGTAAACTTGCAAATGATATTTGATAGAGAAGTATGATGTTTTGGAAAGTAAAATTAATTTTTTTGTTTTCTGTTCATGCCTTTGTATCTGTTGCTTGTCATGTACAATCATGATTAAGAACTGCGCTTGAGCTTTACAGAAGATTGAAGCCAGTATTTTCTGCACAAGTCCCTGACAAGTTGTTTGTGACTTCTCATGAACTCCTTTCAAAGTTCCAGTTTTCGTTAGAGTTAAATGCCAAAGGTCAAGCATGTGATTTGCACCAGCATCACTTTCTCTAAGATACTGGAGGATAGACATTACGTTAAACTGCTAAAATATCTTATTAAACCAAAGAATTGATGAGAAAGAGTTCTTCCTACCAAATAAGCAGTTGGTTTTAACTGCAGAAATTAAACAATATATGCTTCGGGAGCATTTGGTCACATGGTTGTTCTTCAAATGGTTCTATTTATTATCAGAGAATATATACAGTGTACAACCTGAAATACTTGACTTTGCAGACATCCACAAAAAACAAAAGAACCCCAAAAGAATGAACGACAGAATACACTCGAACCCCAAGGACCCCTCACCCCCCTCCCTGGCGCAAGCAACAGCAAGCATCAACTCTCCCCTCCCCCACACCGCCATCCCAGCAAAAGGTGTCAGTGCCCATAACTCTCCAAGCAACGGCAAAGTACTCAAAGAGAAATCATGATCTGCACTCAATACAAACTAGTGTTTACCTGATAGTTTGACATTCCACAGGCTCTCCTTCTCTCACTAACAGAGCACAGAGAGATATCACCCATTTTCACAGCGAAGGGGAGACTGACAGTCGCTACTATGATATTACCATCTGCCACAACGCTTTTGTATACATCTGCTGCAGTGAAATCCTGATATTCCATTCTCCCACAACGCTTTAGTTGGCAACACTGGACTGAAATTGGTCATCCACAGGGCCACACCCCAGAGGCGCTGCTTTCCAAGTGGCACCTGGAGAACATTGGAAAATGGTCGACCAATGAGCTCCAGGAATGGGATCTCATCCGCCATTTAAAAAAAGCGCAGTTTGAGTGCCACTAGCAGATCAGGACCTCAATAAAACCCCAACCACTTAGAAAAGAGAAAAAAAGAGACATTATAAAGAGAAATTCAGCTGTTCTTTGCAGCTGAACTCAAAGAGGCATCCACTTAGTGCCATCTTAACTCTGCCCTTTCTTAAAGGGCTGTAAGCCATATCTGTTAGGTTGGTCAAAAAGGCTTTTGTGATCAAGTGGTATGGGCTTAATGGATGAGGAGAATTTTGTTTGAAAGCAGTTCCATTCTAAGGAATGAATGAGAAACAATATGTAATAACATGGGCAAGAGGCTAGCCAACACAAGATGGAGCACATTGGGGTTTCAACTATCAGGAGCAACCATTATGTCCTACTTTGTTTGGTCCTGTGTACCTATATAGATGCAATCACATTCAATTTGTTACCCATCCAAACATTGGATGCATTTCTGGTGCTGTTATATTGACACCAGTACTTTGGATGAAGGTCAACTGCATAGCAGTATTTTTTGTAGAAAACCAAACAAATTACTAGTTCTTGGACAAATAGGTGTAGAGTGCTTTTCCACAATTAGGGATGAGCAAGGCTAGTGTTCATCAAGAAACAAACCACCAAGAATTAAAATAGAAAAAGCACCAAAAACCAGTCTTCTGTGAAAACATCTATGAGAATAGTTGTAGCAAAGGTTTTGTGTTTGAGGGGAGTTTTAATAAGAATATGTAAGAGAAGGGTATACAGAACCTTTTTGCTGAGGGATTAGAATCTGAATCGACAGGGTAGACTAGAGCACTTCACCTAATTTTATTCTATATGTTGTATAAAGTTCAAAGTGTTATTATCAAAGTACATAGAATATATGTCACCATATACAGCCCTGCTATGCACGTGGCCAAGTGGTTAAGGCGTTGGTTTAGTGATCTGAAGGTCGCTAGTTTGAGCCTCAGCTAAGGCAGTGTGTTTTATCCTTGAGCAAGGCACTTAACCACACATTGCTCTGTGACGACACCGGTGCCAAGCTGTATCTGCCCTTCCCTTGGACAACATCGGTGATGTGGAGAGGGAAGACTTGCAGCATGGGCAAATCCATGGTCTCCTGAGACTAATGGATGCCTATAATACAGCCCTGAGATTAATTTTCCTGTGGGCATACTCAGCAAATCTATAGAATAGTAACTATAATAGGATCAATGTCAGAT
The DNA here is from genome assembly GCF_030144855.1 of Hypanus sabinus. Classification (NCBI taxonomy): domain Eukaryota; kingdom Metazoa; phylum Chordata; class Chondrichthyes; order Myliobatiformes; family Dasyatidae; genus Hypanus; species Hypanus sabinus. The sequence continues at coordinate 52,729,904 of NC_082726.1, forward strand.
CAGTCAAGGTACAGAAGATAACTATGCAAATATAAATAAACAATGATAAATTACAAGAACATGAAATAATAAGATAAAGAATCCTCAAAGTGAGATCATTGGTTATGGGAACATCTCAACAGATGGGCAAGTGAGTGTAGTTTACCTCTTTGTTCAAGAGCTTGACAGTTATGGAGTAGTAATTGTTCTTGAATCTGGTGGTGCAAGTCCTGAGGCCCTTGTGCCTTCTACCTGATGGCAACAGTGAGAAAAGAGCATAGCCTGGGTGGTGAGGCTCTCTGATGAAGGATGCTGCTTTCCTATGACAGCGTTTCATGTACATGTGCTCAATGGTTTTATGTTGTCCTCAAACCCACGCTTATTGTATTACTAAGATTCCAAAGAACATGATTGGCATGTGATTTAACCTCTATCAGATGTTATCTTTCCCACTTTTTGCTGATGTAGGCTAAGATGAAAGTGATCTGGTCTTCACCAAATTTTGCAATGCGTTTCTTGAAACTTATCTTTCAGACTTCTATTTCTGCATGTATATAATTTTAGAAATTTGCACACTTGATGAAAGATCCATTTCAGTTTACATCATAAATACAATATTGATTTACTGACCGTCCATCATCATCAGAATGATAAGCCTTTCAAGGAAAGCCAAAAGAGAATATTAAACTCGGTAATTGTGATTTTTTTTCATTAAAGTACAATTTTAAGTGGCTCACAGAAAATGGTCCTTCAGCTCATTGAGTTCACACTGACCATTAAATACTATGTACTTGTACCAAGGAGAGAATTCTACCTAGTTGCTTCAACGTTTGGTATAAAGGTGCCATTGCACAGGATTGGGAGAAGCTCCAGAAGGTTGTAAACTCAGCAAGCTACCTCATGGGCACCAGCCTTCCAGCATCAAAGACATAAGGTGATGTTTCAAAAAGGTGACATCAGTCAATAAGGACCCCCTCCACACAGGACATGCCCTTTTTTCATTATCAGCAACAGGAAGGAAGTACAGAAACCTGAAGACGAACACTGAATGTTTTAGGAACAGGTTCTTCCCCTCCACCATTAGATATTTGAATGGCTCATGTATTCATGAACATAACCTCACTACTTTTGCTTTACTCATTTATTTTTTTCATTTACATTTCTTATTGTAACTTATGGAAATGTTTAAGTAGACCATTATACTCTTGCTGCAAAACAAATTTCACAACATCTGTCAGTGATAAAAAATCTGATTCTGATTCTGAAGTACCCCTGCTTATACCAATTTTACTCAAACCCATTTTATTTCCCCATATTCCTATCAATTCCTCCAAGAGACCAGGGGTCAGTTTACAAAGTCCTATCAAGCTCATAACTCACATGTTTATGAGATGCGATACAAGCCCAGAGCACTCAGAAAAAATGCATGGGCTATCGGGGAGAACATGCAAACTCCACTCAGTCAGTACTGGAGGTCAGGATTGAACCTGGGTCACTAGAATAGTGAACTGAAAGTTGACTAGCTCTAGACTCAGTCTTGACCTTGTTCTTATTTTTGGGCTGTTCATTTTTGCACTGGTCCAATGTTGTATCTTTTAGCTGCAGGAATGAGATAGTGCAATTATCTTTGTAATTTTTCAATAGTTTGCAAAATTTGCAATTGGGGTTAAGTTTTGATTTTAGTCTTGGATGGGATACAATCTTAAGACATACTTTTGAAAAGCAATGCAGTGAACGGATGTGGTTGCATATCCAGACCTAGTTTTATGATTTTAGTGAAGTACAGAAGGACTTTTGATTTCTGAGAATTAAAAAAACTGCACAATATATGCAGAATGCTCATTTTGTTGGCTAGATCCGGGAAATGAAATGTGCAGCTTAATTAAAACACTGTAGATTTGTCGTACAAGTAATGGAATGAATCAAAGTGTAGTACATATCGACATATACATTCTTTGATTATAAATTTACTTTGAACTTTGAAGTAACAGTGATTGAAAGTCACAATTTTGCAATGCAGAAAGTTGACCACAGTCAAGTTTCTCCCATACCATTTGCTTTGGAACTTACAATCCCTTTTAATCAGTTGAAAGTCGTCCATATACAAGGACACAAAATTTATTGCTGGCCAGAGATGGATGGCAAAAACAGTATGCATAAATAAAATAAGAGATGAACAATGATTGTGCTGTTGAAGACCTGGCTGAATAAGTATGTCAGGTACTGATTGGAAGAATGATAAATGCACTGGCCTAACAAAGGATTGACTGCTTGAAAAGACAGGGCTTTTTAATGGATGGAAGGAGAGGAGGCCTCATTTAAAAAGGAAGAGCTGTTTTCAGCAGAGATATGACAAAAGGAAGCAGACAACCATTGATTTATGTTCCAGAATGACAGTTGAAAAATTCAACAATAATCATGACAAATGAGCTGAGATGCGGCTGGAAAAAAAATGCCAATACTTGGAGCTTGAAAAGAAATGCCAAGGTCACAAAGAGAGGTCCCGAACTGCTGCTTTAGACACTCTAATGGAACTATTGGAAAAGAAGGGGACAGGTTAAAATGGATGATTTGGAAAAAAGGGTTGAAGGTGATGCTATTTTCGTTTTTTTTTCCCCTAGCCCGAGGGATAAATAAAATCTTGGTCAGAAGTATTACTGAATGCTAAGGACAAATTGACCATTAAAAGAAAATCTATTAAACTGCAACCTTCCTTCCCCCCTCCCTCCCTCCAAACACAGCCACCCCCCCCCCCACCCCCCGCCCGCCACCACCGTCACCCTACATTTGAAATGGGGCAGAAATTATGTTAGATAATTGCTGTAATGATGTTCTATAATTTAGAGGCTTTTCACCAGCAAAGTGTGTCTGAAGCCAATCAGGGAACAAACAGATTTAAAAAAAGGTGGGAAATGATTAAATTACAGATTCTTGCTCTTTGGCAAAGAAGATGAAGCATAAAATCTCCAATTAAGACGCTTTTTCCCGATCTTACGGTTTGCATGAAACAAACAGTGGAGTGGTGAGGTAGATCAATCTCTTCTATTTCAGATAAACTTTGATCTGTAATGGCTTCTCACATCTCCACTTACACCTGGGGCTGCAGTCAGGCATTAAGGGAGCACAGCCTCTTCAGATGAAGCATTTTCTAATCAGCTTTATCACTCATATCTGAATTTATCTTATATGAGGAAAATGCCAATATATTAGCAGGCTTGTATGATACACAAGGTGACCCTACCAACTTAATGACATAATACATTATCCTTAATGAAGTCAATATCTTGTCTTTTAGCTGTCTGTCTATTGGGGCGATTAATTGCAGTGTCATTAAAGTTAGCTCTCTTTTCATTTGAGCTTGACAAGTCGCATAAAACTAATGTTCTTAGTTATCAGGCAGTGGAATAGGATGTGGGATGGAAGAAATTGTAGGAAATCGAAGGGGGACTGCCACAGCTGACACAATAGGTTTCTGTGCAGTGACAGATTATAATGGCTCTTGCATTGTTTGTGTTTAGTGTTGCAGATTCTCTCCAGTATCCCCCTTGTATTCCCCCTACATTTGAAACTGTGAGATGGGAAGGTTGTAATTTACAGTGTGTTATCTTTGTCTATAGCTCCAAGATGATATGAAGTAAATCAAGGTACGAGTAATGAAAGACTGAAAATTTATTCCTTGAAGCACAGTTTTAAGTGTAGTATCTGTTATAGTGGTACTGCCTGAAGACCCTGAAATGAGACTGGATGAAGGGAAATAAAGAAGCATTGGAGTTCATGTTAATGCTGTTTGTCTGTGGTTAGTAATTGGGTTCCTCTGATGAGTTACGTGAAGACAAAGTGTGCATTCTAGCAAGTATTGTAAATCTTACGTTGTTGGAACAAGGAGCAATCCTTACAAATATTGATCCGCTTCTCCTCACAGGCAAGAAAAGCAGTGTGTTGCTCAGTTGGTGTCGAATCAGTGTCACAAATTACCCATGTGAAGATAGAACTCTGCACAGAATCCTTCCATTTTAATTTCTAACTCGCATTGATAATTAAAATATAGCCAGTGAGCCATACCTTCTGTCAAAACTAAATATCTTGATATGAGCCATAGGTAAATGCTTAAAATGCAATCCTGAAATGTCTTTTTATTCGTGACATTTTATTTATATGATCTGTTGTAATGAGTACAGGGACTATTATGATGACATTTGTTCTAGTGCTAACGTTCTGTAAAACTATCTTGAAATCAATTGATAGAAAGTAGCAAGAAGTAATATTCAATTTTTGTCTTATTTTGTCTTATTCAGATTGTAATTTGTATTCTTCCACTTTATAGTAAATCCAGCCAATTATTTCAATAGTCCACTTTGTTCTAAGCATAATTAGGATATTGAAATTTGAGTTGATAATAATTAATAACTATAACGAATAAACTCTTCTCGGGCTTCCTGCCGGGTACAGGTATCGATTATAACTGGCGTTTCAAATACAAACTCTGCCATCTTTTCTCAGGGATGATGCCTGGTTATTCATACCACCGGACTAGGCATACCCAGGCATCATCCCTGAAAAAGGTGGCACAGTTTGTCATCAAACCATCAGTTATAATCAATACCTGTACCTGGCTGGAAGGCTGAGAGAGCTTATTCATCATAGACTCCAGAAAAGCACCAGATCATTTTTTCAATTAATAACTATATTAAACCTATGGAAAGGTAGAAGGATTAATGTTACAATAAAGCACATTCATGTGGACATTGCTGGTAAAGGGTAAATGCACGATTATTGTTGTCCCATACTGATGATGACCTCGGATTTAATTCCTGTCTGATCACAGCTAGAGTAAGGTGGCTGCTCTACATCAGGTCCCAGCATGCAGAGAATAGGTTTGAAAATGGAATAGAGTTCATTGGCTGGACGCTTGCAGAAGATCCTATCCTCCAAGGGTCTGAATGGCAATGATCTGCTCCCCAGTGCGACGATCTGCAGACGTTCACTGTCCTGTTCCGCACAGATGGGCAGATGGGCAAGTTGAGTTAGCTATTTGGAAGACAGCTGATGCTTGTGGAGAAGAACATTAGAATGCGTTCTGATCTGGTCTACATATTAGAATTTTGGTCATCAAATTTAATGACACTTCAAATTAAAGCACTGAATCGTTACTTCCAGCTTTCCTATCAAGGTATAGTATGGCAGCTGTATAAAGCCATACTGACACCCAATAATGTGTGGGTACGGTCAAAGAAGACTGCAGAATGTCATTCACCAATCAGGGTTCAGTTCACACTGCGGCCTGTAAGGTGTTTGTATGTTCTCTCTGTGACCACATGAGTTTTCTCCAGGTGCTCCGGATTCTTCTCACATTTCATTGACCAACGAGGTAGTAAGGGATTGTAAATTGCGGGCATGCTCTCTTGGCACAGGAAGAAAGAGGACACTTGCTGGCTTCCTCTAGCACAATCCTCCGACCGTGTTGACCATTGACACTAAATAACACATTTCACTGTATATTTCTATGTTTCAATATACATGTGACAAATAAATAAATAATCTTTAAAGCAAATCTAATTCTCTCTGCTGGTATTTGGATTTGTTTTGAGTGATTTTGATAACTCCTGATGAATGCAGAAACATTTAGGTTTTAAGCCCACATGACTTGCTTTCTTTATGTATTCATATTGGAGTAATGAGCTATAGAGGTTCCAGGACAAAGATATAGAGATGTTTCCAAATCATGGTGTCGTATGACTTGGAGTAGGTCCTGCACATTGGTATTCCCATGGACCTTCTGACTTTGTGATGGACAACCTGTTTGGGAGGTGCTATCAAAATAGACCAGATGCATGGTTGTAGTCCATTTGTCGATTCTATACAATGCAGACACAATGCCCTGGTAATGAAGGGCAGGTGGATGGCATTCTAGTTGAGAAGACTGCATGGATTGGGATGATGTGGTTACCTGATTGTTGTCTACAACTTACTGTATGCAATAAGGCTTCTTCTTCATCTTTAATGGCATTCCACAATTGATAATTGTGTAGTTATCAAGTCCAGTCGTGATGAAATAGTCGAGATGACTGGGCCAAGAACTTTGCATTAAAAAAACTGCAACCATACCACGTCCAACATTACACAGTTATCTGTGTTTGTATGAGATTATTGAGTTGCAGAAATTGGCCCGACTTGCTTAGTCTGACAGTATTCCCTACCTGAGTTAGACCATCTACCTGCTCTTGGTACAAGCCCCTCTCAACCTGTTCTCTCTATGAGTCTTCTAAACGTTGTAATTGTACCGGTTACCACCATTTCCTCTGGCAGCTCATTCCATATACTCACCTCCCTCTATATGGAAGGAAGAAACACCCTTCAGGTCCCCTATTCATGCTTCTCCTCTCACCTCAAATCTAATTTCTTTAGTTTTAGACTTTGGAAAAAGACCATGACCATTTCTCTTTATCTATGCCCCACATGAATTTATATAGTACCTCAATAAGGTCCCCCTTCAGCCTCCTTCAGTCCATGGAGGGAGAAAAAAACCTTTGCATATCCAGCCACTCCTAAAAATTTATCTCTCCAGTTCCAGTATCATCCTTGTGAATTTTCTGCTCTTATTCCAGCTTAATAACATCTTTCCTAAAGTTATGTGACCAGAACTGTGTATAATAATCCATATATAGTCTCCTCAAAGTCCTGTACAGTTCTGGCATGGTGTCCTAACTCTTGTACTCATTGCACAGACAAGTGCAGGCAAGCGTGCCAGATGTCTTCTTCATCACCCGGTCTGACTGTGTCATCACTTTCTGGGAATTGTGTACTTGTAACTTTCGACCTTTCTGTTCTACAGCACTGTCTGGGGCCCTACCATTTACTGTTTAAGTCCTTCACTGATTTAACTTCCCAAAGTGCAACATTTGTCTGAGTTAAATTCCATATGGCAATCCTTGGCCCACTTTCCCAGTTCATCTAGATTCTGTAATCCAAGATAACCTTCTTTGCTATCCAATGCACCGCTGATTTTGGTGTCATCCGGAAACTTACTTACCATAGCAAATAGATTCTCCTCCAAATCATTAATAAAGATGATGAACAACAGGTGACCCAGCACATTTTTCTGCATCACACCATATGTCTTCAATCTGACAAACAACCCTCCAATCCCACCCTCTGATTCTTACTGCCACCCCAATTTTGTACCCAGTCAGCCAGCTCACCCTGTATCCACATGATCTAACCTTCCAAGCAGGCTACCATGAAAAAAGTTTGCTGAAGTCCATGTAGACAACTTCTATCACATTGTTCTCATCAGTCCAAGCAATGGAGAATCAATAATTTGGTTCTACTGGCTTTAGCTGTACCAAGGCACTGATGGCTAAATGACTAAGGTGATTGGAGGAAAGTATGGGATGGTTGTCAGTGATAAGTTTCTTACTCAGAGAGTGGTAAGTGCCCAGGTAGAGGCAGACATATTGGGAACATTTAAGAAAGTTTTAGAGTGGCACACGAATGATACAAAATTGGAGGTCTATGTGGGAGGGAAAGTTTAGGTTGATCTTAGAGTAGATAAAAAAGGTCGTCAACATATTGTTGGACAACGGGGCTGACTATGCCATAATGTTCCATGTTCTAATACAATTCTGGTTCAAAAGTTAAAACTTCAAAGTATGTACACAATATGTACTCTGAGATTCATTTTCTTGCAGACATTCACAGTAGAACAAAGAAATAGAATAGAACCATTGAAAACTACACACAAAGACTGATAAGCATCCAATGTGCAAAAGAAGACATAGTGTGCAATATACAAACAACTGCTAATAATAAATAAACAAACAAATAAATAAATAACACTGAGAACAAGAGCTGTTGAGTCCTTGAAAGTGAGTCCATAAGTTATGCTTAGTGATCAGTTCAATGCTGAGCTGAGTGAAATTATCGACACAGGCCCAGGAGCTTGATGGCTGAAGGATACTAGCCATTTCTGAACCTGGTGGTGTAGAACCTGAGACTCCTCTACCTCCTTCCTGATGGCAGCAGTGAGAAGAGAGCATGGCCTGGATGCTGATTGATTGCTGCCAAAGGTATTCACACCCCAACTCTGGAAGATAGCTCTTTTGTCCACGTTTATGACAAGGCTATGATGAATGATCCTGGCTGAACCCAACCTGGGTATTGTTGAGCAGGATATTTAAATATGCTCTTTGTTAATGCTCCCAATGACACCATCCATCACTTTACTGCTGATTGAGAGAAGAGTTGTTGGGCAGAAACTAGCCAGACTGGATTGGCGTCAATGTTCAAGCTGGTGCAATACATTTCCTGAAACTGTAATGCAAAGACAGGAAGCCTTTACCGCACCAGATTTCAAGATGCAGCGCAAAATTACACTAAGCCCTTCATCCTTAAGTCCAATGATACCGCTTGCAGAAGTGTAGTGAGATGTGTGGCTGACCATGATATTCGGCCTTGTATACTCAGCTATTGTTAAAAATATTGGGAAGACTTAGCTGAAACAAATGGCAAGATGGCATAGCAGTTAGTGTAACACTATAACAATGCAAGCAACCTGGAGTTCAATTCCGCTACTATCTGTAAGAAGTTTGTATGTTCTCCCTGTGACTGTATGGCTTTGCTCCAAGTGTTCCAGTTTCCTCCCATATTCCAATGATGTCTGAGTTAGTAGGTTAATTATTCCAAGTCAAAGTCAAAGTACATTTATTATCAATATATGTATACTTTATACAACCTTGAGATTGAGATTGGCACATGGTGTAATTGGACAGCACAGACTCGTTGGGCCGGAAGGACCCATTACTGTGGTGTGTCTCCAAAATCAATAAAATCTAGATCATGGCTATGAATCCAAGAACACTATATTGAAATGACTTAGATGGATGGAACCCACAGATGTTATGAAGACAGGACCATTGGCTTTATGAAGTTAAACATGCAGGTTTTGAAACTAATCTCATAGTGAATGAACAATTCCACCTTCTGTAATTGGATTAAAATGAAGTTTGAAATTAATGATCATAAAGATATTTAACAAATATGCTGTACCTGAAGCAATCTGGATCTGATATGAGGTCTCTAGCAATTAGAAAAAAATTAGGCTATAAGACATGGGTGTAGAATTAGGCCATTCACCCATTAAGTCTTCTCCACCATGCCATTATAGCTGATTTTTTATTCCTCTCAACCCCATTCTCTTGTCTTCTCCTCATAACCTTTGACGCTTCGTGCCTTTCAGGGAAGTCAAAATGCATTAGCTCACCAGAGGTGAGAAGACCCACCTCTGACCATCAGCCAATGCATGTTTAACACCTCAGCTGTGGGTGCAACAGATATACAGATGCAGCCAACATGCAAATACTATCCTAAGGGACCTCTGGGTCAGCTAAATGCCATGCGGGTAAAGGCGAAACCCAAGTCAAAAGTAAGCATGGAAGGCTGAACAGCTACCTTAACGGCTTATCAAGGGTTACATTGAAACATAGAAAACCTACAGCATAATACAGGCCCTTTGGCCCACAAAGTTGTGCCGAACGTGTCCGTACCTTAGAAATTACTAGGTTTGCCCATAGCCCTGCATTTTTCTAAGCTCCATGTGCCTATCCAAAAGTCTCTTAAAAGACCCTATTGTATCCGCCTCCACCACCGTTGCCAGCAGTCCATTCCACGCACTCACCGCTCTCTGAGTAAAAAACTTACCCCTGACATCTCTGTACCTACTCCCCAGCACCTTAAACCTGTGTCCTCTTGTGGCAACCATTTCAGCCCTGGGAAAAAGTCTCTGACTACCCACATGATCAATGCCTCTTGTTTGAAGGTAACTTCCTGCTCTCTGAGCCAAGAAATGTTGCTGATAGAATGACAAGCAAGCATGTCAGAATGTTGTGAAGCAAAAGCAGTGTGTGTTTTTGAATCGTCTAATAGTTTTATGGGGGTTTGATAGTATTCTGCATGCTTCTGAAGAGAGAATCCTACAAAGTGCAACGCAAAAGTAATGCATATTAAAATCGATTTAAGTGACAAATAGGAACGAAACTTTGTGTTGGAGTTGTGAGTGGAAAACTGATCCAGGTTAGATCAAGGAGGCACAGTACTGAGGACTGGGAATGGCATTTAGACAGGAGCTGTGACTGAATGGGGGGCGGGTGGTTGTAGAGCAGGGGTTCCCAAGCTTTTTTTTAAATGCCATGGACCAATACCATTAAGCAAGTAAGCAAGGCATCCACATACCCCTGATTGGGGACCCCTGCTGTCGAGGGACTTAAAGCAGATCCACTTGTGCAGGAAGATGGCACACATATTGGATGAATGTTCTAGCAATGTTTGATATGCATTGGGTGGTACCAAACAATAGAACAGAGATGAAATAGAACAACAGACAGTATAGCACAGTAGCCCACAATGTAGTGCTAACCTTTTATCTTATTCCAAGATCAATCTAACCCTTCTCTCACGTATTGCCCACCATTTTTCTTTCATGCATGTGTCTGTCTAAGAGTTTCTTAAATGTCCCTATATATCTGCCTTTACCACCACCCCTGTCAGGGCCTTCCATGGACCTACCACTCTCTCACCTCTGACATTCTTCCTCTCCCCACATACTTTCCTCCAATCAATTTAAAATTATGCCTTTTTGTGTTAGTCATCTCTGTCCTGAGGTAAAAGGCAATGGCTGTTCACTCTACCTCTTATTACCTCATACACTTCTATCAAGTCACCTCTCATCCTCCTTCGCTCCTCTTTCCATATAAGATATGCTTTCTAGTCCAGGCAGAATCTGAGTGAATCTCCGTTAAATTCTCTCCAAAACATCCACTTTCTTCCTATAATGAGGCAACCAGAACTGAACACCACAAATGGATCATATTTGCTAGGAATCCTGCCTTCTTGTGATACGCAAAAAATGATTTTGGTGTTTACATTTTGGGCTGGCAGTTGAGGCTGAAGGTAAAATTTGGTCAAGATGCCAAGGTATGGGTGGAAAGTACATTAAGTGGTTTTAAGTGATCACTTGTAAATAATTTTTAACCCTTTAGGATGAGATATTCAGCCATCCATAGTCGTCTTCTTCTTCTTGTGTTGTTTTATGGCGGTTGGCAAACCAACATTAAGGTGCATTACCGTCACTTACTAGACTGGAGTGTGGATCGTTTGATAAACAGGAGGAATGAAAAGAATTTAATTCCCAAAATTCGATATAATAAACCAGAGTCTTTCAGATACTTCATGATATAGGCCATATTTCTCTTGAACTCTCACCTAAAATGTCTTCTATACCCACCGCAGTTTTTTTGTTTATCTGAAGTGCTCCTATCATCTTCACTCTTTCTCTTTCATATTTCTTACATTATATCAATACATGTTCAACTGTTTCTGGTTGATTACAGTATTCACACAACCCAGTTGGCTGTTTCCCTATTTTGAATAATGTGTGATTAAGACTTGTGTGACCAATTCTTAAATGACTGATGATCACTTCTATCTTTCTATGCCCACCTGATATTCTTTGGTATCTGACCTGACTTTGTATTTTGTACAATTGTCTCCCTGTTTCACTCTCATCCCGATGCTTCTGCCATGTCTCCTCAATACGTGTTTTTATAATGCTTTTGCCGTTCACTTTGCTTAGGGGGGATCTGGACCTCTATTATAGATGATTTGAATGATTGTTAGATCCATAGTCAGAGCTGAAAGTATGGGTGGAGAGGAAGAATGTCAGAGGTAAGAGAGTGGTAGGTCCATGGAAAGTCCTGGCAGGATGTTGCTGAATGGGAATTAGTGATATGCCTGTGGATGACAAGAATAGATCAAACCATGGGCACTTCAAGCTGATTTGCAAGAGATAGTCATGACAGCTGATGTGAATAATTTATCTAGCTATTACTGTAATGAATATAGTTCTTGAGGTTTTGCTCTATGACATTGGACATCCCAAGATAAAGCAATGCAAGATGATTGACTGGCAAATGCCATGATGGACTCAGAAAGATGTTTAGACCTTTTGATATAGAAGTAGAATTAGGCCAATCAGCCCATCAAATCTGCTCTGTGGATTTATTACCTCTCTCAACCCCATTATCCTGCCTCCTTTGTTACCCAATGACTAGGCCTCCACAGCCCTCTGAGGCAATGAATTCCACAGATCCACCATCCTCTGGCTAAAGAAGTTCCTCCTCATCTCTGTTGCAAAGGGAAGTCCTTCTATACTGAGGTGTTGAGTTATATTAGTTGCAATCACAGTGCATGTTAATTTCGAGAGGCTCTGGCCAAGACCCAAACCATGCTGGAGGCTTTTAAAGTAAAATGAGAGTCACAGGATGGTTCCTAGGTGAAGCGGAGGAATTAACAAGTTTACGTATATCCATGGAAGAGCAGATTTCTGGCACTGTTTGGGATGATTATTGGATGTCACGGTAACGCAGCAGATAGCGCGATGCTATTACAGCTCGGGGCGTCGGAGTTCAGAGTTCCATTCCTTCCATTGCTGGATGGCACAGCTCGTTAGGCCGGAAGACCCTGTTCCATGCTGTATATCAAAATAAATAAAATAAAATAAAATAAACTTCAAGGAGCGGGTTTAGTGGGAACAGCACCTTGGCTCAGCAGGTAGTATTATATCCTTACAACTTCAGTGATTCCAGGTTCAATCCTGTGCTCTGGTGTTACCTGTGTGGAGTTTGTATGATTCTCCCAATGACTGTGTAGGTTTCCCCCACATCCCAAAGCCATGTTGATGGGTACATTAATTGGCTGCTACAAACTACCCCTAGTGTAGGTGGGCACTGGAGAATCACTAGGGGATAGGAAGGTGAGTGGGAGAATGGGGTTGCTATGAGAAATCACCACAGAAATTATGAAGCAAATGTCCTCCTGTGTCAAATGAAAATATGAAAAAGATATGCATGCATTAAAGCGAAACAGATTGTGGGATTGAAAGGAAAAAGCCTTTGTGTGGTAAAGACAGGATGGATGGTCATGGGGAGTGGTGGTTGTTTTTGTTAACTTCACAATTGCATCTCATTGATGAAATCAAAAAGTTGAGTAGGTAGGTGGAATGATGGGGTGTTAGCACTTGATTGAGTCAAAGTTTTTTAGAGAGCGGAAGAAGATTAAAGCAGCTGTGTTTGAAATCAGGCTTGATGCTATGAATAAGATTGGAAGGATGTTAAAACAACAGTAGTGGGCACAGCCCACTCCATCATCAACAAAGCTCTTCTTACCACTGAGCACATTAACAAGGGATGCTGCCACAAGAAAGCAGCATCCATTGTCAACGACCCCCACCAACCAGGCCATGCTCTCTTCTCTCTTCTCTCTATAGAAGGTTGCTTCCCACACCACCAAGTTCATGAACAGTTATTACCCTTTAACCATCAGGCTCCTGAACCAGCCTGAACTTATTTCAGCTCTGAAGTGATTTCACAACCTACAGACTCACTTTCAAGGACTCTACAACTCACGTTCTCAGTATTAGTTATTTTCAATTCTTTAATTATTTGTATGATTAGCATTCTTTTCAATATTGATTAATAGTCTTCGTTTATGTATAAAATTTCATAAATTCTATTGTATTTCTTTATTTTCCTGTAAATGCCTGCAAGAAAAACAGAATCTTGAGATAGTATACAGTGATATTTACATAATATGATAATAAATTTACTTTCACTTTGATGTTTTGAAGATGAAGATGCGTCTATATAATAGTAATAAAAACTGGAGTTGTCTTTAGTCAAAACAGTAAATTTGGCCATGGAATGAGAACATTGGTAAAATGTAAGGCAGCCACGTACGCTGATGCATTCCATCTATGATTGAGTCAACACCCATCGGTCTCTGGTTCTTAAACAGCAGTTGTCAACATTACCTGTGACCATGTATGAATCAATGGGTGTCAAAGGTCATCTTTACTTTGCTTAGGTTCTACTTTCAGCCTTGTATTTGCTTTAGGTAGGTCAAGGCTGATTGAGTTAGGATGAGTCAATGTTAGCAGGTATTTGATTTTGGACATGTTTCTGGAGCTTCCATCACCTGACCCTCAGCTGCTTCTCCCAATGTTGCTGCTGTTAAATACTCAATAAATTCATCCTCATGGATTTCAACAGCCACTGAATAATGAATGGACTCCTTATACCAACTGGTCAATTCCTAATCATGAAACAAATAATCTGCTTTCTGCAAACTCTGATGTAAAGTTCAAACTTCAAAATAAATGTATTATCAAAGTAGATATATATAACATATACCACCCTGAGATACATTTTTTGCAGGCATTTTCAATAGAAGAAAGAAATACTGTGGAATCAATGAAAAACTACACACAAAGACAACCAACCAATGTGCAAAAGAGGACAAACTGCGCAAATACAATAAATAAATAAATAATATTACTGAGAACATGAGTTGTAGAGTCCTTGAAATTGCATCCATAGGTCGTGGAATCAGTTCAGTGTTCTGCTGAGTGAAGTTATCCACACTGGTTCAAGAGCCTGATGGTTGAAGCGTAAGAATAATCTCCGAGCTTGGTTGCATGGGACCTGGACTTCCTACCCTATGACAGCAGCCAGAAGAGGGTATGGCCTGGATGGTGATTTATGAAGTTTTGTTTTTCAATTAATCAGGGAAAATTTAATGATACAATAGGTCATTATTAATATACCATCTTTTACTCATACATCAGTGTTCTGCAGATTCCAGCGATATCCAGAAGGATATGCAACCTAGGATGCAACATGACAGTTTTTAAACTAGTATAAAAGCTATTTTTTGGACTCTGTGTGAAACTTGCTGATCCTTCCAATAGCCATTGATTTGATTTATTTGACCAACAGTTGTTGATAAGATATAATTATAATGGAATTTCAAATTATGCAAGTTACAGTGATATTTCATACTAGATTTATTTTAAGGCTGTTATAATCCACAGTTGGTAAGTTATTTTAAGGACATCCTCAGCATTCCATGATATTAGGCTTTTATAATAGATGAATCTTTGCACAGAACCCATTTTCTGATCTTTATGTGCCCAATAAATACAACTACATGTTTTGATAATGTGTAGCACATAATTCTCAATCAGCTTCTACAGTTGAGGTCTGAAATTTAAACAAAAAACTTGTTTAAATTAACTTTCGAAAGGAAGAAATTTCTTCTAGAGAAATTTCCAGAAACATACTTGAAGGGCACCAATTTTTTATCATCCTCTCCAATGTAATTTTTAAAAATGATTATCTTGAATATACTTTTTCTGTACGTATTTAACATGTGCTTTTTTTCCCAGAAACCTTTTTTTTATTTTAACCCAAATTTAACCCAAATTTTATTTAACCCAAATTTTGAAGCTTTACCAATAAGAAATACTTGTCATAAACAAATTTGAAATTTTCTTTAAAAAATTACAAAATGAACACTTCTTAAAGCCTACCTGGAATATAAATTGTATTTTCCTCTTACAGAATTTCAGAAACAAATTTTAATGATGTTGTATTTACCTGTTAATTCATTTTGCTCAGGCATACAACACATTGCTAGATAATGTGCATGCAGTTGATACTGTTCAATCCCATTTTCTGGTGGGGTTCAACTTTATTCAATTATCATAACTTTTAATGTACTCTAAAGTTTAGTTAAAGTTTATAGGCATTGAAAGTTAATGCATACATCTCTTGATTTCAAATACAGTCAAAAATAGCTGATTCTGCTGGAAAATAATAAGTAAGGAAATATCCGTGAGTGAACCCAAAATAAGAACTGCAAAATTCATACTCTGGGTATAAAACAATCCAATTCCACACTGTCCTAAGATGAAAATATAATATTCTTCCAAATGGTTTAATGGTGAATTGATATTAAACAAGCACTTGCCTATAAAATACAGAGATTTGTATCTTTAAACAAAATGCCAATAATTGGAAACAAAGATCAGTCCTATTACAGTTAAAGTATAGTAATTTAGAAGGCTGAGATACATTGTTTTCACACTGACTTTGATTTAGACTTGGCAAATGTGTGGTTCCTTCCTGTAATGTCTGTCAGGAAAGAAGACAGACTAGGACAGAACTAAAGAGACTGTTGGCAGGAGATTAAACAGGCTACTGCAAAGTCTATTAATCCTCCATATTTTGTCCCTGCTCTTTACTTATATGATGTACAGTACTGGATTTATTTTTAAAGCAGAAACTTGCTCTGTTGAGAATGATGGGACGAGATCGTTCCAGGCAGGGTGTATTTCTCTGACAGGGATGTTGGCCACAGTGCCAATTTTATTTCCATCAGATGATGCTAATGTCCAGTTTATCACAGAGCCTCGCAGACTATCGTGAAATTCTTTACCCTGATGTTTGACAAGAAGATAATTGCTGATGGCTAATGGAGCTATTTGGAAGCTGAGTCTGCGATGCAATCGAGCCTGGATTAAAGTGGAAAAGAAGCTGAACATTAATTTTGTAACCTAAACCGCTGCAGGGTTTGACTGAAATCTACAGTTTGTTATCATCATTTGTGTAACTAATGTGTTTGTAGCGTAGAATAGATACAGAGAAATGCAAGACTTTCTTCCCAGGAAATGGGCCCAAGTTTTATGAAAATATCCCACACGTCTTGTGGGTGGTCTTGTGTGTCACTTGTTAGTGCATTACTGACCTTAGTCAAAAGGAGGACAAGTGTAGGAAAGTAAGTAAAACCAGGAGCAGGAAAAAAATCTGTTTCATTAAAGTACATAATTACATAATTTTTATCTTTGCTGCATTGGGGTGATTAGATAGTAAATTAACATTTTTTGTGTAGGTTGTGGAAGCACAAGAGGCCGAACTTGCTCTCATTACAAGGAGTAATGTGTCTACAATGTCCGATTCATGATGATTAGGATTATATTTTAAAGGTCATACAACATTCTTTGGCCTGAAGAGTTTACGAGGTTAAATTTTGCCAGACCTCTTAATACTGGATAATAAGCTATTGTTGAAATGTGAATGAAAACTGCTTTCATTTTTTTTCCTGGCAAAGTAATTAGTCTTCTTTCCTATATTAAAGTGTACAATTAATACCTGTATCCTTCACCTACCACACTAATACACTGGCTCAACACGACACAAAAGAAGATATATTCTAGAGTTATTTCCAGTTCCATATAACAGTTTCATAATAGCACTACTATTTCCAGTTCTCTTTACTCATAGTTATCATTTTTAAAAAGTATTTAATAATGAGACCTAAAGCACTTAAATTAAACACAATATCCTGCACATCAGTGTTTCTCTGCTGGTGTGAAACAACATTGTGTGAATGTTTATTCTCTATTTTCTTCCCTTTACTCCTGTTTGCCACTATTGACCCCAAGTAATATTTTTCCAAATGGCGGTGGAAGTAATTTGAAATATTGATTGGCAGTGCAGTTAACTTGTCAACACAACCATTTAATTTGTCAGAAAGACTTGTTAAATTGTCAAAAATCATATAAAAACTCCTTCAGCCATTGAAGATATACATCAAGGTTGTTGTCGAATCAAATTATTCATTCTGAGATTGGAGGTAAGAGGACTCCAAAATTGTCTATTTGTCAGTATGCACAAAATCTTGGATATAGGCCAAGATATACTCACCTTTAATGGAGGTGATGCTGATGTGAGCCAGTACTTTGAACAAAATGCACAGTACAAACAGAATATGGTTCAATGCCTTTAAGATCATTTCTAATATAGGAACTTGCTACTTTTTTTTGCATCAATATCTGCGCCTGTGTTATTATCCCCTCAGGAAAAGATTTCTTTCTGTCCAGCAAAACTACCATTTAAATTTTTGATCTTGAACATGAAACAAAATTACTTGATCCAGCAGTTTAATAGCTGCTCACTTCAGCTGCTTCGACATCATTAGCTTCTTGATCCAGACCCACATCTGCACAAAGGTAGTTGTATGAATATTGGTCTTTGGGGAAACTAATAAACACAGGAAAAAGGAAGACATGCCTCTGAGACATTCTCTGCCTGTATTTCATCATGAATGGTGGATGAAATAAATTTGAGAGAGAGCAGTATATGGATGCAACAAATAGTTTAAGTTTTGAGAACTGTGAACAGTGAAAAATGGAAGAAAATGAATTCTCTTCATGTAGGAGTGTCAGTATTACATTGGTGATTATCTTCTGAAATTACAACTCCAACAGATTTACATCAATTTTTTTTAGCATATCTTGAAAAATATCTGCAACAAGTCTTGATGAAGCTTCTTTGCCTGAAACGTTGAATCTTTATTCCTTTTCATAGATGTTGCCTGACCTGCTGAGTTTCTCCAGCATTTTGTGCGTGTTACTCTCAATTAAAACATTCTCAAACATGAGAAAATCTGCTGATGGTGGAAATCCAAAGCGACTCACACAAACAGTCCTGATGAAGGGTCTTGGCCTGAAACTCTGACTGTTTGCACTTTTCCATAGATGCTGCCGGGCCTGTGAGTTCCTCCAGTGTTTTTTCTAACCTCTTTCCTCTGCTAGATGTACATTCTATAGAGAAATTTGCACAGAAATGCTCACTTGTGCCAAAAGATTTATACCTGAGTTTCCTTTTCTAATCTTGCCACCTTTCATTTTATCAACTTTAATTACTGTGACCTCATTCTGTTCCCTTGATTCCCATTAAGGATAACCATAATTATTATCTTCTTGATCCGAATCCTCTTGACTCATAAGTAAAAATGATTTCCCTATCTTTCTGATTAGACTGATTTGGGATTATTTCTGACACATTCAACATCCCATCCCCACAGCACTTTAACAATTTCTCTACATGTACCCGATCAAACCCCTTCTTAATTTAAAAATGAATTTTAAGTCACCCGCTGGTCCTTTCTCAGAGAATGAACCTTCAGTGGTTAGGGCCTTTCCTGACTGTTTAACCTATCGAAATTCTGCATTTTCTCAGTTGTATCTCTAAGGAAATACTGATTTCATCATTTGAAACCCAATCTGACAAAATGATAAGTTTTAAAATTCATTCCAAATCTCTTGCTTTCTTTAGGACTCATTTGAAGGCAGTTATTAGTCAGAAGCTGGTAGCTTCCAAAATCCACTTCAGAGGCACGAACACTAAAATATAGGTTGACAGTACTGAAGGGATACTGTGCTGCCCGAAGTGCTCAAATGGTTCAATTTAATATCAGAGAATGTACACAGTATACAGCCTGAATTTCTTACTCTTCACAGACATCCACAAAACAAGAAACCCTAAAGTCAAGTCAAGTCAGGTCAAGTCACTTTTATTGTCATTTCAGCCATAACTGCTGGTACAGTACATAGTAAAAATGAGAGAACATTTTTCAGGTGTTACATGACACAGTACAAAACTAGATTGAACTACGTAAAAAACATAGAAAAAAACTACACTAGAGTACAGACCTACCCAGGACTGCATAAAGTGCACATAATAGTGCAGGCATGACAATAAATAATAACCAAGACAATAGGGCAGTAAGGTGTCAGTCTAGGCTCTGGGTATTGAGGAGTCTGATAGCTTGGGGAAAGAAACTGTTACATAGTCTGGTCATGATAGCCCTAATGCTTTGGTGCCTTTTCCCAGATGGCAGGAGGGAGAAGAGTTTGTATGAGGGGTGTGTGGAGTCCTTCATAATGCTGTTGAATCAGAACCCCAAAGCCCCTTACCCCCTTCCCAAGCACAAGCAGCAGCAGAAACATTGACCCGCTCCCTCCCTCAACTTGCATCAGTGGAAGTACCGATCACCCCCATCCTCCCACCATGCAAGCAATAACAAAAGCCCCCAAAGAGATCTTGATTTAGAGTCCATCAAAAACTACAGTCCGTAACCAACGCTATGGTATCTCACCAGTGAAGGAGAGAGAGATTGTCCTGCAACGATGAGAGCGGGAGACCTTCTTTGTTGCTTCTGCAAGCCCCTGGCTCGAGAACCGACAGGCCCTCACCCTCCATCAAGAGAGAAATAGAGAGTGAAGGGGCCGCCTTCTGTCAGCAGCACACACCGCCTGCTGTCTCAATGTTTCAGTCTCCTACAACGCTACAGACGATGAAATTTGCTGAGGAATCGGTCATCCACAGGACTGCCCCCCCCCCCCCCCCCCGGAAGTTGCACGTCTTCCAGGGCAGTCTTGGAGATATTGAAATGCCAAGATACACTGCCAGTATAAAAACCCACCACCAGCAGGGAACTGTAGATCACGGGCTTTGACAGAATCCCCGTCACCTTGAAAAGAAAAGAAAGGCATAAGAAGGGAAGAATAAGCTGTTTCATGGGCAATATGGAAGAAGTTGCCAGGGATGGCAGAAACCTCTGCCGCCACCTTTCCCAGCTCCTCCCACCTTTGAGTTTAAACATTACTTTCTTCTCCCTTCTGTGTTTTTTGGATAATATAAACAATCCTATTTATAGTAGAAAAAAGTCTTCAGTTAGGAAAGGATTAGAGTATAAGGGCCAAACATAGACGAGTGTGACTATCTTAATTAGGCATCTCTGTTGCATTGGACAACTTGGGTCAAATGGTCTCGTTCTGTGCTTTATGACTCTGTGACTCTGAAAGTGTGAACTTTGGTAACCTAGTCAATATTAATTCCTGAATTTAGATCACTAGAGTCAATTATCTCAATATCTCTATGATGATGTTTGTGGGGATTTGCTCTGCACAAATTAATTGTATCCATAATCTCTACGGCGATCACGCAGATGGCCATTCAGCACTTTGATGTGGTATTGGATTACATAAATCACTATAGTAACTTGAAGTCAGAAGTCTTAACGGCTACCTTTTTACCTGTTTAAACACAAGTCTAGCCAAAGCCTACATGTACATGGGTGGGAAGGAAGAACAGGTGTTTGAGGAAATAACAGGCAGGATAGACAAAGGAGAGTCCATTGATGTTGCTAAGTTGAAGCTTCAGAAGGCCTTTGACAAGAGGCTGTGTAACAAGATAAGAGTGCGTGGTATTACATGAAAGACACCAGCTTGGATAGAAGATTGACTGACTGGTTTAAGACAAAGATTGGGAATAAAAGGGGTGTTTTCTGGTTGGCTACAGATATCTAGTGGGGTTTTGCTTCTTTTCCTGTTATGTATCAATGATTTGGATGATGGAATTGATGTGGCTGCAAGTGGTGGCCATGTTTGCAGATGATACAAAGATAGGTGGAGGGACAGTTAGTGTTGAGGAAGCAGGAATCCACAGGAGGACTTAGACAAATCAGAAGAATGGCAAAGAGGTGGCAGAGGGAATACAGTGTAAGGAAGTGTATGGTCATGCACTTTGGCATGACCAAAGGTGTATTTTCTAAACAAGGAGACAATTCAAAAATCAGAAGTACAACCGGTCTTGGGAGCCCTTGTGCAGGATTCCCGAAAGGCTAACTTGCAGGTTGAGTCAGCGGTAAGGAAAGCCAATGTGATCTTAGCATTAATTTTGAAGGGAATGGAATATAAAAGCAAGGATGTAATGCTGAAGCTTCATAAGGCATTGTTCAGGCTGCATTTGGAGTATTGTGAGCAGTTTTGAGCCCCGTATCCAAGAAAAGATGCGCTAGCATTGGCGAGGGTCCAGAGGAGGTTCTCAAGAATGATCCCTGGAATGAAGGGGTTAATGTATGAGAAGTGCTTACTAGCTCTGGGCCTGTACTCACTGGAGTTTAGAAGAATGAGGCGAGGTCAGAGTGAAACATCTCGAATCTTGAAAGACCTAGATAGTGTGAATGTGGAGAGGATGTTTCCTATAGTGGGGGAGTCTAGGACCAGAGGGCACTGCCTCAGAAAAGGGGGATGTTGCTTTAGAACAGAGATGAGCAGGGATTTCTTTGGCCAGAGGGTGGTAAATTTGTGGAACTCATGCTGCCAGTGGCCGTAGAGGCCAGATGAATAAGGCAGGAGAACAGGGTTGAGAAAGATTGGCCAAATGGCTTGATTCTGCCACTAAGTCTTATGGTCTTATGGCTTGTTTTGCTGTTGTTGCTTCATTGCTTGTTGAGTTCTTTTTTGTTGTGTTCAGTGTTGTTCTATTGAGCACTGTGGGCATGCTTTGTTGGTTCTGGATTATGAGGTGACACTTCTGGGTTACCTCCAGCACGCGCTCGTTGTGTTGGCTGTTAGTGCAAACAATGAATTTCACTCTGTTTTAATGTACACGTGATAAAGAAAAGCCTGAATCTTGAAATGTTGGATTTGTTTACCAATATGTTGGCGAAGTACTTATTAAATCATCACCCTGTGTGGAAATGTCCTTTTGGCTTAGCGAGTCTATGCACACCTTTAAAGTGCATTTATTATCAAAGTACAAATA
Organism: Hypanus sabinus; assembly: GCF_030144855.1. NCBI lineage: Eukaryota > Metazoa > Chordata > Chondrichthyes > Myliobatiformes > Dasyatidae > Hypanus > Hypanus sabinus. The sequence continues at coordinate 52,752,166 of NC_082726.1, forward strand.
TGTCACAATATACTACCCTGAGATTCTTTTTCTTGCAGGCATTCATAATAAAACAAAGAAATACAAAGAATCAATGGAAAACTACACACAAAGACTGACAAACAACCAATGTGCAAAAGAAGACAAACTGCAAATGCAAAAAAAAAAATAATAATAAATAAATTACAAAGATAATACTGAGAGCATGAGTTGCAAAGCTCTTGAGAATGAATCTGTTGCTTGTGAAATCAGTTAATGTTGAGGAAAGTGAAGTTATCCATGCCGGTTCAGGAGCCTGATGGTTGAAGGGTAATAACTGTTCCTGAACCTGGTGGTATGGGACCTAAGGTTCCTGTATCTTCCCAATGGCTGCAAAGAGTAGAAAGCATGGTCTGGATAGTGGTCCTGGATGATGGCTGCTGCTTTCTTGGGGCAACACTCCTTATAGATGTGCCCAATGGCAAGGGGTGGCTTTACCCATGATGGGCTTTGCTGTATCCCCTACTTTTTTAGGCTTTTCTGTTCAAGGGTATTGGTGTTTGCCTATCAGACTGTGAAGCTACCAGTCAATATACTTTCCACCACAGATGTAACGAAGTTTGTTGATAGCATTTATCATTCATTAATCATTTTCCACTTAATTATAGTGATTTTCGGAAAACAAGATTATCCCTGTTTCTGTCTTTCATTTCAATCCTCATACCTTGCATCCTCACATTCTTTCTCCAGTCCTGCCGAAGGATCTCGGCCCGAAACGTCGACTATACTCTTTTCCACAGATGCTGCCTGGCCAGCTGAGTTCCTCCAGCAGTTTTGTATCTGTTGCTCATTCTTTCCCCTTCCTAATTTTCTTGATTTTCACCTTTTATCACTTCTCAACATGTTCTGTCCTTCTCTCTCTTAGATACCATAATAACTGTCATTTATCCACTTTGAATTCCTTTTAACAACAAATCACTCTTTGTAAAAAGCAACGAAACAGTACGTAATCTTTAGCGTGTTACAATCTATAATTTAATGCAGAACTTACGTATTTATTATCCAGCATGCTATTTGCAAGTTCAGCGACTCTCTAAGTAATAATGTAAATTATGTTCCAAAGATAATTCCCCTAAAGAGGATTTTGTTCTATTATAATTTCCTACTTTGATAGATGCACCTGAAACCAATAGAGGCTAATTTATTAACGCCGTAATTACGAGAAGAAATTTGCTTTGTTTTTTTTCTCTGTCATGCTTCCAAGTGTACGTTAGCTGAGGACAGTCTTTCAATTTTGCACATAATATGCAAATTTGTGATTTGGATGTTACAAGTTCCAATCAATGAACGTGCTTAACTGGAAATATCTCAAGTGCAAGGCTTAATTTATAACTGTGTCACCAACCTAGATCTGCTTCTGGGATACAAGCAATCCTTACTACTCACTGCAAATGTAGACTCATCGAATCGTACAGCATATTTTTGGTCACATTTCAAAAAGTACTTAATTGACTGTTTAGCACTTTGGAGTGGCTTCAGGTTACAAAAGATGCTACAGTAACTTCAAGGCAGAAATCTTAACACCTGCCTCTTTTTCTACTTACACGCATGTGTAACTGGATGTTATGTTTGTTTGCTAATGATCTGGTGAAGTAATTTGGAACGTTTATAGTCACACTGTGTTGCTCCTTTTATAGTTGGGGTGGTGTGCAGATAACCAACTGAGCTGAACTGAATAAGCCTAGAATCTTCCAATTTTGTGTTTTATATTTTGTGTTTTTTGCTCATTTTTTGTTGTCGTTTGTGTGATTTTTTTTTCCAACATGGTGTGGGGTGGGGGTTGATATTTTTCTTCGAAATAGTTCTTGGCTTTCTTTGGTTTTATTTGTTTTACGGCTGTCTATGGGGAAGATGAATTTCAGGGTTGTAAACTAGTAATAAATTAACTTAGAATCCTTGAAGCAGCTCCTTTAGCTCACCGTCTATTCACATTTTATTCTCCTGTGATCGAAGCAACTCACCTTAGACTCTACTACAATATTCACTGTGTCCATGTCGACCATGGTACTTGTCTAAACTATTCCTATCTCCAGCATTTTTCTTGCTTTTATTAACTTGCAGTTTTAACAGAGTTCCAAGTTTTCAATGATTTATTGAATTGCAAAGCTTTTTACTTTTGAATAACCTTGTGCTGGTGTTAAACTATTAGGCTTTGGGATTGTACTTTGGACTTGGTACTTTGCTTTAATTTTTCAATTCAGTCCATGAGTTTGCAGCAACTAGAACAGAATTCAGAGATAAAAGTTCCTTAAAACAACTATCAAGTCCCTTGGATCCCATGCTGTCAAGTTCAAGAGCAGCAATTGTGCTCCTGGACCAGCTTCACTTGCCTCAAAGCTGAAGTGACTCCACAGCCTGTGGACTCATTCTGGGGACTCTGCACCTCATGTTCTCAGGATTATTGTTTAGCTTTTTTTAAACTAAAGGATCTTGGCGATTGTAGGGATGACTTACAGCAGATTGCAAAGCTTGAGCATATAGATATGAGAAAGAGGATGTGCAAGAGCTTTTGGAAAGCATCATGTTGGATAAGTCTCTGGGATGTACCCCAGGCTACTGTGGGAGGTGAGGGAGGAGATTGCTGAGCCTCTGGCAATGATCTTTGCATCATCAATGGGGATGGGAGAGGTTCCAGATGATTAGAGGGTTGCAGATGTTGTTGTCTTATTCAAGAAAGGGAGTAGAGATTGCCCAGGAAATTATAGACCAGTGAGTCTTACTTCATTGGTTGGTAAGTTGATGGAAAAGATCCTGAGAGGAAGTATTTATGAACATTTGGAGAGGCAGAATATGATTAGGAATAGTCAGCATGGCTTTGTCAAAGGCAGGTCGTGCCTTATGAGCCTGATTGAATTTTTTGAGAATGTGACTAAACATTGATGAGAGCAGTAAATGTAGTTTATATAGATTTCATCAAGGCATTTGATAAGGTACCCCATGCAAGGCTTATTGTGAAAGAAAGGAAGCATGGGACCCAAGGGGACATTGCTTTGTGGATCCAGAACTGGCTTGCCCACAGAAGGCAAAGAATGGGTATAGACTGATCATATTCCTCATGGAGGTCTGTGACCAATGGTGTGCCTTAGGGATCTGTTCTGGGACCCCCTTCTCTTTGTGATTTTTATAAATTATCTAGATAAGGAACTGGAGGGATGGGTTAATAAATTTGCTGATGATACAATGGTTGGCAGTGTTGTGGATAGTGTGGAGGGCTGTCAGAGGTTACAGCGGGACATTGATAGGATGCAAAACTGGGCTGAGAAGTGGCAGATGGAGTTCAACCCAAATAAGTGTGAGGTGGTTCATTTTGGTAGGTCAAATATGATGGCAGAATATAGTATTCATGGTAAGACTCTTGGCAGTGTGGAGAATCAGAAGGATCTTGGTGTCTGAATCCATAGGACACTCAAAACTGCTGCGTAGGTTGACTCTGTGGTTAAGAAGGCATACAGTGCATTGGCCTTCATAACAGTGGGATTGAGTTTAAGAGCCAAGAGGTAATGTTGCAGCTATATAGGACCCTGGTCAGGCCCCACTTGGAATACTGTGCTCAATTCTGGTCGCCTCACTACAGGCAGAATGTAGAAAATATAGAGAGGGTGTTGCCTGGATTGGGGAGCATACCTTGTGAAAATAGGCTGAGTGAACGTGGCCTTTTCTCCTTGGAGCGGTGGAAGATGAGAGGTGACCTGATAGAGGTATATAAGATAATGAAAGGTATTGATTGTGTAGATAGTCAAAGGGCTTTTCCCACGGCTGAAATGGCTAACACGAGAGGGCACAGCTTTAAGGTGCTTGCAAGTAGGTATAGAGGAGATGTCAGGAGTATGTTTTTTATGCAGAGACTGCTACATGCATGGAATGGGCTGCTGGCGACGGTGGTGGAGGCAGATACAATAGGTTCTTTTAAGAAACTCCTGGATAGGTACAGGGAGCTTTGAAAAAGAGGGCTATGGGTAACCCTAGGTAATTTCTAAAGTAGGTACATGTTTGGCACAGCATTGTGGGCTGAAGGGCCTGTCTTGTACTGTAGGTTTTCTATGTTGAACCATTAACTGTCCGCTTTTGTACACTGGATGTTTGTCAATCTTCATTGTGTTTGTGGATTCTTTTGTTGCTTTGTGGCTGCTTGCAAGACAAATCTTAATGTTGTTTCTGGTATATGTACTTTGATAATAAATTTGAACTCTGATTAATCATCAATATTTCCAATAATAACTTGTAAACAGAACAGAAAAATAGATGAGTTTATGATGTATTGTATTATAAACTGCTTCAGAAGGAAAATATTGAAATGTCTCTGAAGCTGTCCTGTAACCAGATTATTCCTGTATATGTTCCTCACCTGATTAATGTTCAAGCTTGGTCAAGGCAGGAGATTATGAGGAAAGGAGAGAATTTAAGATAAACGAAGATCAAGACTAGCTGTATTTGTCACATGTACCTAGATTCATACGGTGAAATGCATCAAATCAAGCAGTGAGGATTGTGCTGGGCAGCCCTCAAGATTTACCATGCTCAGCTTGCCCACAACTCGCTATTCCTAACCTTGTGTCTTCTGGAATGTGGGAGGAAACTGGAGCACCCGGAGAAAATCCATATGGTTACAGGGAAGAGCATACAAACCCCTTATAGACAGCAGTGGGAATTGGACCCTGATCTTTCAGCTGGTGCAGTAATAGTATTACACTTTGAATAGCCTTGTGCTGGTGTTCAACTATTAAGCTTTGAAATTGTTCTTTAGACTTTGTCTAAATAAAGGTTACACAACCCTGGTACCTTTATTTGCAGCATCAAAGCCCTCTGAGGAAAGAAAATGTAATATCCCTGTGAGCTCATGGGAATCTCATAACTGCTGAAAATGCAGAAGCCTCCAGAAAAACAATGAATCTCTTTATCTTATCTGCTCTCACCTCCCATCTTCTCACTTTATCCCCCATTCTCACCCACCTACCATCCCCCTCAGCTGGCCTCACTTATTACTTCCCCCACCTTCTTATTCTAGCTTCTTTCCTTTCCAGTCTTGATGAAGGGTCTTTGCCTGAAACATCGACTGTATATTCCTCTCCAGAGTAGATGTTGCTTAACCTGCTGTGTCCTTCCAGTATTTTTGTTTGTTGCTCTTGATGTCCAGCATCTGAACCTCTTGTGTTTAGGAATGCTTCCAGTCTCATTGATTCAATGATACAAGACACAAAGTACATTTATTACTGAAGTATGTATGCAGTACACAACCCCGAGATTTGTCTTCCCATAGACAGCCATGAAACAAAGAAAAGCGAGGAACCCGGTCAAAGTAAAACATCAAACTCCCTCACATGGAACAAAGTATAAATCATGCAAACTGCAAAAAAAAAGTGAAAAACACAGAATATAAAACACCAACCCACAAAGTCATTAAAAGAGTCCAAGCCTATTTAGTTCAGTTCAGTCTAGCCTTTAAGCACAGTGGACAATGTTCAAGACAGTCCAGTTCCTATCCCATTAGCCACCACCTGCCTTTCAATGTCAGGATCCCACATAATATTTTTCAGTCACCCCTGGATCAACTGAATAAGTAATCCTAGACCACAGGGACTGCTTCAGAAGTGAAGATGTATGTTCATCACCTACTTTATTATGCCTGCTTTCTGCTGAAATTACTGGAAGCCTTTTTGGAGAAGAATATAATTGAAGCAGACAGTTTGCATGGGGGAAGATAATGTACTGAAATAAGGAAGGATATACTTTTGTTCAAGGGTGATTATATTCACGTCGTCATTTTGGATACTTTCCTGGGTTTATGTTTAACTGATTACCACCAGAGACCTCCAGGGGTTCTGGGTAGTTGATTCTCTCTCTCCCTGTGTGAGATGACCCATCAAAAACCTTTACCCTTTGGATTTGATGGTGGCTCCCAATATTTTTATTATATGTACAATCTTCTGCTTCTTTTAGAATTTATTTTTAATTTTGCTGGTCTTCAACTCCAACCCTTATGAGACGAATATTTTTTTGTTACAATGGAAAGCATGGAGGAAGAGTCTTTAGCAAAAGGTTAGTGAGAAGACGTAGAAGGACTCATTATACTGAAATTAAATTGCCACACTGTAGTTCCCTTGTGACAACTCATCATCAGAACAGTGGTGTAAATGTAAGTTGACTTCTCTTTAGTGTAAAGTTTATGAGTTCCCCAAGTAATGCATTTAATTTTTTTTTAACTGAGGAACATGAAAAAGTGTCATAAATCACATTTTGTTCCTTTGGTATTATTGTTCCAGTTATATCATTATAAAAGTAAATGTTTTAGTGGGAATGTTAAGTTACCTTATCCCTTCAAAGAGAAATGGGGTTACTCTGGTAAAAAAAAGCTTGCATTTCAATAGTTTCTTTCTCTCGACATCAATTTCCAACAGTTATCTCCTTTTCAGTAAACCCAACAAGGATCCGAACACAAGAAGTACAGGAGAAACTCAGCAGGTCAGGCAGCATCTACGAAGAGGTATAAACTGTCCTGAAGAACGGTCTCGGCCTGGAACTTCAACTGTTCATTGACTTCCATGGATGCTGCCTGACTTGCTGAGTTCCTCCAGCATTTTGTGTGTGTTGCTTTGGTTTTCCAGCATCTGCAGGCTTGCTCATGTTTGTAAACTGTCAATATTTTAGATGGGCAACTTTAATTATGATGAAATAATATAAAATCTTGTAGCTGATGTGTTGAAAATGGTCAATTTGATTGGATGTTATAGGTGTATACAGATATTAATTGGTGCAGAGAATTTAAATTTAGAACAAGCTAACTGAACTAGGAACTAATGAAAAAATCATGACTGGGAGTTATTCACAACAGGGATTTTCAATAAATAAAATAGGGATGTGGAAGCAAGGACTTTAGAAATGCATTCAGTAGCCGCTTTATTAGGTATACCCATACACTTACTTGTAAATGCTAATATGTAATCGGCCAATCATGTGGCAGCAACTCAATGCATAAAAGCATGCAGACATGGTCAAGTGGTTCAGTTGTTGTTCACACTAAACATCAGAAAGAGGAAGAAATGTGACCATGAAATGATTGTTGATGCCAAACAGGGTGATATAAGTATCCCAGAAACTGCTGATCTTCTGGGGATTTTCATACACAACAGTCTCTAGAGCAGGGGTGTCAAACTCAAATACACTGTGGGCCAAAATTAAAAAATCGGTACAAGTCGAGGGCTGGACTGGTTCAGCGTTTATTGCAAAACTTATTGAAATGAATTTATTACACATATTATCCTGGAACTAACAAAGCTTAGGTTATTGCCTACAAAAACAACATTGAACATTAAATAAATAAAAAATCAGTTGCATTTATTTCTTATGGCTTTATCTGCAGCTTTTCCGGAGTAATTTCTAATGAAAACATTTTTCCACAGGCCAACACTCTGTGATCCACATTAGTCCAAGCCAGATGCTTGGCATCTCATCTTGGATGCAAGTTCATCAATGTTTGGAGTCAGGCTCTGAGCTGAGGAAATCCTCAGAATTGAGTGAAGGTGTTCATCAGAAAGACGACTCCTGTGTGATGTTTTGTTTATCTTCATCAAAGAGAACAGTTGTTCACACAGATATGTGCTGCCAAACATAGAGAGCATTTGAGCAGCTCGGGTACGCAGCTGGGGCATTGTGTCGGGAATGAAACGTAGAAACTGTGCAGCGCCCACCGAGTCACACTTTGCCTTGAGTGTGTCACTACATTGGAGTTCAATCAGCTCCATTTGTATGTTGGTTGGTGTGCTTTCCACGTCAGCTGCAAATGGATTACTCAGCAGTTCAAACCTGCTTTTTTGGGCTTCAAAGTCGGCAAATCGCCGTGTGAAGACGGCACCTAGTATGCTAAGTTTTTCAGCAAACTTTGCACGTGGGAACACTGCGGTAGAAACCTGTTCTTTCATAGTTTGGCAACACGGAAAATGGCTCAAGGTTTCTTGCTGCATCTGCGTCTCCCACAGGCGCAGCTTGGTTTTAAAAGCCCTCACTGCAGTGTACATGTCTGTGATCACACGACCCCACCCCTGAAGCTGCAGGTTGAGCGCATTGAGATGGCTCGTGATGTCACACAGAAACGCCATTTCACAAAGCAACTTTTTATTCCGGAGCTGTGCTGTGTCTTTCCCTTTGCTTTCCTTGAACTGACAGATCTCCTCACGCAACTCAAAACATCTTTTCAGCACTTTTCCTTGGCTTAACCATCGCACCTCTGTGTGATAGGGCAAATCATTATATTCTGAACCCAACTCCTCCAGAAACGACTTGAACTCGCGGTGATTTAAACCTTTGGCTCTTATGAAGTTAACTGCTCGTGTTATGGTGCTCATTATACGTTCCATTTTCAAGGCTTTGCCACACAACGATTCCTGGTGTATGATGCAGTGATAAGCTGTCAGCTCACCTGCACCGTTTTCCTCCCGCATCTTCTCCCGGATCCTGCCCACCAATCCACTCTTTTGACCGCACATCACGGGCTTCCGTTTCTTGTCCAAATGCTTGTATTTGTCGTGGTGTTTCATTTCATAGTGTCGTCTTATATTCTTTAATTACAGCCACACTGTCACCGCACACAAGACAAACAGGTTTGCCCTTTATATCTGCGAACATATACTCTGCCTCCCACCTGCCTTGAAAACCCCTGTTTTCAAAGTCCACCTTTCGTTCAGCCATTTTTGGGGTGAGGGATAGCTGAAAGTTGACCACACGTGACTAGCGCCATAAGGATACTGATGAGAGAGTAAGGCAAGCGCAAGCAATGCACTGGCAGTGCATTGTGGGATTTGTAGTATTAGTGGTGCATGCAATATACCGGCGGGCCAGCTCTAATAGAGAAAAAAATTATTCATTAATGATATTCAGGAAATAAACCAGGGAAACCGAATAAACACTAAAAACCCTGAAAACCTGGTACCTGAATAAACTCAGCATTAGCCATATCATACGCCACAGGCGCTTCGATTACTGGGGCCAGCTTTAATAGTAATTAGGTATTATCTCACGGGCCAAAGATAATTCCACCACGGGCCTTGAGTTTGACATATACGCTCTAGAGTTTACAGAGAATGGTGCTTTAAACAAAAACATCCATAAATCAGGAATTCTGTCTGTGGAAACACCTCGGTAATGAGAGAGGTCTGAGGAGAATGGCCAGACCGGCCAACTGTCAGGAAGGTGACAGTAACTCAAGTAACCACGCATAATAGCAGTGGTGTGCAGAAGAGCATCTCTGAATGCATAAAGTATCAAACTTTGAAGAGGATGGGCTACAGCAGCAGAAGAACATGAACGTACATTCAATGGCAAATTTATTAGGTCCAGGAGGTGCTCAATAAAGTGGCCATTGTGTGTATTTAGACGCAATATTTGTTACTCTACAGTTTCTATTTCTCTTCTGCCCATTTCTGGTGCTTCTGCTTTCATAGCTGTTGGTTCATTGCCCTGTTTGGACCATCATTACATAAAGAAAAGAGAGGCACAGTTCAACTTAAAATATGGGTGAGGGAGGGTTAACAATATACCCAGGTTATGTGGGTGGGGCTAATAATGGCCCCACCCTTGTCAACTTTAGAGTACAGGGGCATTGGCCAATATGCAACGATACATTGAGAGTGATTGTCCAAATGCTGTTTGAATAAGTAAATTATTTTTCCTCAAAATTCCCTGTAAGTGAAGATGGTGCGGGTCTAGAAGAGGTTCACAAGAATGATCTTGAGAATGAAAGGGTTAGCCTTAGGAGCATTCGGTGGCTCTGTGCCTGTACTTGCTGGAGCTCAGAAGAATGAGGGGAATCTCACTGAAGCCTATTGAATATTGAAAGGCCTAGATAGTGTGTTTGTGAAGAGGATATTTCTAACTGTAGGGGAGTTTAGGACCAGGCAGCATAGCCGCAGAATAGAAGAACATCCCTTTAGAACGGAGATGAAGATGAATTTCAGCCAGAGGGTGGGGAATCTGTGGAATTCATTGCCCGCAGATGTCTCCGGAGTCCAAGTCATGAGTATATTTAAAGCGGAGGTTGATAGGTTCTTCATTAATAAGAGCATCAAAGAGTATGAGGAGAATGGATTTGGGAGGGATAATAAATCAGCCAAGATAGAATGTCCAAGCAGACTCAAAGATTCAATTTATTATCAGATGTATTCGATGGACTGAATGGCCTAATCCTGTTCCTATGCCTTATAGTCTTTTCATCTTATGGGAGAAGGTGGTGTTTTGTTTTACTAGAATGGCTGGGTCTCAGCGACTTTCCTTTCATCCTGCAGCCACAGTCCTGCATCGTGGCTGGTACATTATAATGTCACAACCCAAATTTCACTAGCATCTTGTTTACGTATGGATCCAGGCTGCAGGTACGATGGCTCAGGTCCTTCAATGAAGTCTTGAGACAGCAGTTGCTGTTTAGCAGACACAGTCTATACAGAGGGGAAAGGCTGCACTTCATCCATTGCCAAAAGAGGAACAGTCAAAGTTGCATTAATTTCTCCTTTGCACTCTTCCCAACTGTGATATGGGGTCCAATTAGAGTTTCAGGTGTACTGGCAGTTCCCAGCACTTGTAATGGAGGAACTTAGATGTGGAAGAGCTTTTCTATTGAGTTCCACAGTGGGGGAGTTATTTAAAGAAAACTAAACTATGTTCAAGCATTGTGAGAATTTTGGATTGAGTGGATGAGGCGGCATGATAGCATAGTGGTTAGCACAACACTTTACAGTACCAGTAACCCAGGTTCAATTCCCACCACTACCTTTAAGGGGTTTGTATGTTCTCCCTGTGCTCTGGGTGTTCCAGTTTGTAAACTGTGCCATGACTAGGCCGGGTTTAAATCGGAGGATTGCTCATAGGGCCAGAAGAGCTATTCCACATTGTATCTCAAAGAAATAAAATAAAAAATAAATATAATGAGAAGATTTGTTTGGAAGAAATTAAATCTTGATTTAAAAAAATGATTTTTGAATTATTATTAATGTCAGAAGTATTCATTCTGTTTTGACAGATGATGTAGCCAGGATGTGTGGTTTAGTTACTTATGCTTTTTTTAAGTAGTCGTAGGCTGGTCTTGTTCTGACCTTGCCAGGTGACATCATTATGTTGCATAGGCCTAGTGAATGCTTAAGGCCTGACTGTGATTGATGGAGCCACAATTCCACCCAAAGCTGGAGTTGACTAGACTGTGTGGTAAGTACCTGGTTTCTTCTGATGTTAGTGACAAGGACAAGTAGCTTGCTGCCACACACATATTCTGAGACAGAAAGGCAGTCTGGGACCAAGGTTTTCCCAGATTCACTCACCCACAGCCTTCGTATGTCAAGATAGCCTAGAATGAATAGAAATGGATAGTTGGCTTTCAAGACTATGTATTAATTTACGATCCAAGTGAAAATGGAGTTTATTGTCATACGTACAAGTACACGTACGCACAGGTTCAATGAAAGTCTTACTTGCAGCAGCATCAGAAGCAATTTGAGAGGGAGAAGCATAAGTCACATATATCAGTATCACAATAGAATAAAGGGAATTACCGGGGCATGAGAGAGGAGCTTGCCCAGGTGGTTTGGAGGAGGATACTGGTGGGGATGACGGCAATGCAGAGATGACTGAAGTTTTTGGGAATAGTTCACAAGGCACAGGATAGATATGTCCCAAGAAGAATTAGTTCACAAATGGCAGGGGTAGGCAACCATGGCTGACAAGGGAAATTAAGGACTATAGCATAATAGCCAAGGAAAGGGCATATAAGGCGGCAAAAGTGAGTGGGGGGTTGGATGATTGGGAAGCTTTTAAAATCCAACAAAAGGGAACTAAAAAGGCTATAAAAAGGGAAAAGATGAAATATGAGGGTAAACTAGCTGATAATATAAAGCAGGATACAAAAAGTTTTTTTCAGTTATATAAAGAGTAAAAGAAAGGTGAGAGGTTTAAGATATAAGGAGCATTTGTCAGCTTTGGGTCTGTACTCACTGGAATTTAGAAGCATGGATGGGACTCTCATTGATACCTACCGAATGTTGAAAAGAATAGATAGGATGGATGTGGAGAGGATGTTTCCTATGGTTGGGGTATCCAAGACTAGAGGACACAGCCTCAAAATTGAGGGGTGACCTTTTAGAATGGAGGTAAGGAGGATTTATTTTGCCAGAGAGTAGTGAATCTGTGGAATGCTCTGCCACAGACTGCACTGGGGGAGGCAAGTCTATGGATATATTTAAGGTGGAAGTTGATCGTTTCCTGATCAGTCAGGGCATGAAAGAATTTGGGGAGAAGGCAGGTGTATGGGGTTGAGTGGATTCCCAGATCAGCCATGATGGAATGGTGGAGCAGACTCGATGGGCTGAATGGCCTAATTCTGCTCCCATGTCTTATGGTCTCATAGCATCAGACAAACAGAATCAGAATCAGGTTTAATATCACTGACATATATAATGAAATATGTTATTCTGTAGTAGCAGTGCAGTGCATAAACGTACTATAAATTACAATAAGAAATATATATATACAAATTAAATTGAAAAATCGTTTAAAAGGAGAGCAAAAATTGTGATGTAGTCTTCATGAATTGGTTCACTGTCCATTCAGAAAACTGATGGCAGAGGGGAAGAAGCTGTTCCTAAAAACTTGAGTGTACGTCTTCATGCTCCTGTATCTCCTCTCTGATGGTATTAATAAGAAGAGAACGCTATAAACTATAAATTAAACATATATTATACAAACTTATACAAAGCGGTCATATTCCTGCTATAATGATGTAGTAATTAGAGTTGTGCAGGTTGGTTCAAGAATCAAACAGTTGATGGGTAGTAAGTATTCTTGAATCTGGTAGTGTAGGCCTACAGGCTGCTGTACCTCCTGTCCAATGGTATTCGTGAGAAAAAGGCATGGCCCAGATGATGGAGATCCTTAGTGGTAGATTCTTGAGGCAGCAACCCCTTTAGTCACTACCGATGGTGGGGGGGATGTGCCTGTGAGGTATTAGGTTGAGGCCTTTACTCTCTGCAGCTTCTAACATTCCTTCACATTCAAATTACCGTGATGTATTTGTAAGGTCAGGATACTTAGAGCAGTCTTTTGGTAGAAGTTTGTTGGCGTGTTTGGTGACATACCAAACCTCCTTAACCTTCTATTAAAGTAAAGGTGGTGGTATGCCTTCCTTGTGATTGCATCAATAGATAGATGGATAGATACTTTGGTGATCCCAAAGGAAATTACAGTGTCACAGTAGCATTACAAGTGCACAGTTGTACAAATATTAGATGAGAAGTAAGAAAGAATAAAAAATAAGTTAACTCAAACAGTCTAACAGGAGGGGGTCATTACTTCCCCAGCTATAGGACAGCTCATTATAGAGCCTAATAGCTGAGGGTAAGAATGACCTTACATGGTGCCTTTGGAGTAGCGCTGTTGCTGTAGCCAATAACGGCAGGTGCTCCTCTTTTCAGCCAAGGTGGCATGCAGAGGGGAAAAGCATTGTCTAAAATTGCCAGAATTTTCCACAGGGTCCTTTGATCTACCACAGACTCTAGTGTGTCCACTTTGACTCCTACCACAGAGCCAGCCTTTCTAATCAGTTTATTGAACCTGTTGGCATCACCTGTGTTGATGCCATTGCCCAACACACCACCGCAATGAAGATTGTACTGGCAACAACAGAGTGGTCGAACATGTAAAGGAGAGGCCTGCATGTTCCAAAGGACCTCAGTCTCCTCAGGAATTAATGGCGACTCTGGGCATTCTTGTACACAGCTTCTCTGAGAGTGCTTCATTCAAGTCTGGCATCCAGGTGGATCCCGATATGCCAGATCCAAGTATATTTCCAAGTATATTATGGCTAGTTTCATATTTTTATAACTCCCTAATTTACTTACTGACATTCAATTCAAGCTGACATCTACATCGGAAACGACAAGATCGAACAAGTGTTCTCCTTTATATACCTTGGTGCAGAACTAAATGACACAAACGAAAGCAGCAAAGAAATAAGGCAAAGGTTAGCAATGGCACGCACAAGCACTACCAAACTCTGGAACATCTGGAAAGACAGATCTGTGAGCACTGACACCAAGATACGCCTTCTCAAGAATCTCGTCTGGCCAGTAATCCTATATGGCTGTGAAACATGGACCCTAAAAGCAGCTGTTGAAATGAAGTTGACAGCATTTGAGATGTGGACATACAGCCGGATCCTCAGGGTATCAGACATTGAAAGGAGATCCAACAATTACATCCTAGAAAAGATTGGCACGAAACCAATACTTCTGGATACCATTATTTGAAAGAAACTTCGTTATTTTGGACACATCTCAAGAACTGATGACACACTGGAATGCACTGTGCTTGAAGGAAGCTGCTCCCGAGGCAGACAGAGGACAACATCAAGAAGTGGACCTGCCTCACCGGCAGAGATGCAAGAGGTTCGACTGCCGACAGATTACAGTGGAAGAAAGTGGTTGCTGAGGCTCTGGCAGAGTATGGCACATGATGATGATGAATTTACTTACATAAGATTTTCAAAGTCAAAGTCTTTTAATTGTAGTTTTTTTAGCATTTTCTATCCAAGCAGGCACGAAACCTAAATTATTGTTGACTGTATACTTAGAATTACAGTAATTAAGCATGGATAAACTTCAAAGTTCAAGATTGAAATAAATTTATTATCTAAGTACATTTACGTCAGTATATACAACCATGAGATTCACTTTCTTGTGGGTATTCACAGTAAGTACGAGAAACTCAATAGAATCAATGAATGGCCACCCCAAACAATGTACAAAAACATCAAGTTGTGCAAATACAAAAAGAAAAGAACGAAATAATAGCAATGATAAATAAATACATGATAAATATTGAGATGAAGTGTCCTTGAAAGTGAGTCCATAGGTTGTGCCTTTACTCATGGTGGACTAGGGCCACATCGATTACATTTTGTAGGCTCTTCCAATGCCATTAAAGGGCATTGGTGTTTTCATACCAGCTGTGATACAACCAGACAATATACTGTCTACAATACATCTAGAGAATTTTGTCAATATTTTAGATCAGTGGTCCCCAACCAATATGATTTGGCGGTACGAAACGATATGAGTCAGCTGCATATCGTTTCATACCACCAAATCATATCTTTTCCTTGTGGCCCAGTAGCACATGCTTTGCGGCCCGGTACTGGTGCGCAACCCAGTGGTTGGGGACCACTGTTTTAGATGACAAGCAGAATGTTTTGTAACTTCTAAGAAAGTAGAGGCGCTGCCATGCTTTCTTCATAATCGCACTTATGTGCTGGACCCAGGTCAGAACCTCTGAAATAATAACACTGAGGGATTTAAAGCCAATGACATTGGTATTGTCAGCAAACCTAAATATGGTATCGGAGCTATTATTAGCCTCTCAGTCATTAGTATAAAGTGGGCACTG
Source organism: Hypanus sabinus (assembly GCF_030144855.1). Classification (NCBI taxonomy): domain Eukaryota; kingdom Metazoa; phylum Chordata; class Chondrichthyes; order Myliobatiformes; family Dasyatidae; genus Hypanus; species Hypanus sabinus. The sequence continues at coordinate 52,767,598 of NC_082726.1, forward strand.
CAGGGGTCTAAACACACACGTGTACTGATGGAGATTGTGGAGGAAATGTTGTTAACAATCCAAAGTGACTATTTTAAAAGGAAAATGTGCTTTTAATTTGAGTTTGAATTTGTTTCTGATCAATTCCCTTCATACTTTGCTCTACCTATCCAAAAATGGTCTCTTGTTGGTGGAATTTCCATATATTTATGATGGTGTTTCAGTTAAATCATCCAAATATGTCTTTAGTTTTTTTTAAACTCTACATCAGTATGCAAGGTTTTGGAATGGTATGGACCTGAACTGACACAACAATAAATTTGCCTCTATGCACTGCAAGCCTCAGTGACTGAGCCTGTGTGTTGTGACTGACCTACGATTACATATTATCTAGTGTAAAATTGCCATTGAAGTGAATCTGATATTCAATTTGCAAAGCAGATTGATGACATTAAGTGAGCTATGACAATAAGTATATATCATTATCAATAAAAAATATTAGGTCAGTCTGGACCACTGCCAGACCATGAAGCTCTGTTGCTAGGCTAAGATATAATAATAACCAATTCCCTGTTTTTAATAAGCTAATGATGTCACAAAGGTTTCTTCCATGAATTTGTTATGGCTGTTGCACTTGTGATGAATGTGCAGGATATGACTGTTTTGACTGTTCCTGGAATCATAATTCTGTGAAATCTGAAAGCAAGTTCTTAATTATATGCATCCAGGCAATTGCCAAAATTCATCTGCATAGTAACTTTTCTACATCTATTATGGGCAGAGGAGGCAGATCTGTAGATTTTGTTATGTTTCAACATTGCAATATCCTTAATTCCAGTTGTCTGGCCTTCATAGTGCAGTATCCTCTCACAATATACGAGAAGCACAACGGACTGTCAGGTCAGCAGAAAAGCTCATTGGCTGCTGTTACTATCACTGCAGGATTGGTCTATGTCCAGGACAAAGATGCGGACATGAAAAATCATTGCAGATACTACCCACCCTTCAAACTGACTTTTCCCAGAGCCCATTTCTGGAAAGCGGTCCAGGGGTCTTAAAACAAAAACTGCACGATACCTTAAAAGTTTTTCTTTTCTCTAGGCAGTTGATCTGATCAACTATTCCAGTTCCCTCTTTCCCACCTCCCTCTATTCAGTACCCCCATCACTGCATTGTGGACACTTAAAACTATGATTTATAATGTTGTTTATGTTGTAAATATATGTTTGTATTTATGCATATATTATTCCATAATAGTCCTTTAACTTTATTTTTATATAATTACTTATCCTTCATAATTGTTGAATATTGTTTATTGCGCACTGACCAACACACTGCAGCAAATTCCTAATAGGTGTAAAACGGATATGGTGAATAAAGTTGATCCTTGATCTCTCCTTGTTCTTTGATCAATGTAGTGAGCCAGAGTACTCGACTCACCACACAGTAGTGGTAAAGCAAGAAATCTGTTACCTCTCAGCACCAGAGACACGGGCTCAACCCTGACATCGACGTGCTGCCCCTGCCTGGAGTTTGCACTTCTCCCTGCGTCTGTACACTTTGCACTGGGTGCTCTGGTTTTCTCCTCGCATCCAAGTTGGTAGGGAGACTGGATCTCCAGTTCTGGGATAGGTATATATAGATATAGTGAAATTAGGTGTAGTAGTTTTAAGTAGTGGAAACTATAGAAATAAATTGCTGCATTTCAGAATTGCTCCATTTCATGCATTCATGGCTCTCATTATGCTGAAGTCACAAATTTGCTCCAATGGATTTGGAGAAAATATTAATATATTTCCCCTTTGTTTGATCTTCCAGTTTCTGTGCTATAGATAACTCATTTGGGAAGCAAAATAGATAGAACTAAAGATTTTGTCATTGTCAACAGTAATGCTACGATGGATTAACTGAAGGGTTCATCTAATTAAAGATGAGCAAGATTTATCCACCCGAGTTTACAGGTTGTCCTGAACGTTGTAACCTTTGTAAATTTATACCACCTTTAACCTGAATGAAATCAGGGGATGCTCTGTAGCCAGAACACCGACGTCTTTCCCATTTCCACTAAATAAATGGACCACTTTGAGCAATCCCTTATTTGAACTGCAACCAAACCACTGAACTTGAATGAATTTAGCTCAGCTTGCCTCATTATTGGCGGTATGATTTTCTCAGTAAAAATGTGCTGTTGGGCTGATTTTATACCTACATGTGAAGGTGTTCTTATGAATACATTTTTTTGGCATCTTAGGCTATCGAAACTTATCTATAAGCAGTGTCGACAGCAAATGAAGCCTCCAAGCTAATGATATATTTATTGCATAATCAATTTTGTGAATCATTATTAACAATCCTTTAAAATTCAGTGCAGACAGCAGCTTTTAGCTTATTTTTATTCATTGTTTTCAAATGTTTGCTGATATTGAAATTCATATAAAATATGCAGCAACTGCAAATAAAAATCCTTGGTTTCTGATTGCTGCTTTTGCACACAGCTGTGTAATAAAATTTGGAGAGAAATTGTTTATAAGCTCCTTAAATAAAGTCTACAATTAATAAACCATTTTGCATTCCAGCTTCTCTGTTTTGCAGAAAGACTGAGCTAAGCATAGATTTTTTAAACTGGAAATAACTTAGAAAGTAAAAGAACAGTGTCTGCATATTAATATAAAGCTACACATAATGGCTATGTGGCTTAATGACAATTTATAGTCAAAAAGAAAATTCATCCTTTATTATTTAAGTTCCCTCTTTCTTAACATTCTTAATAACAAAAGTTAGCTATCAATATTTCTAAGCTAAATGCCTGTCAATGGAATTATGTATTATTTTATTTTCTTGTGAGTTTAGACCCCTATATAATCGGAGTTAAAAATGAAGTGGAAGTTTTGTGCAAAGCCCTGTAAGCATAATTTGTTGGGATGAAGGAAGAGCCAGGGAAAGGTGCATGTAGTGAGGAGGTTTATTGAAGGACAGAGGGATGGAAAGGGAGAATGCTGAAGAGTTTTAGAGCGTGGGCTCAAATTTGTGGCGGTCTCGTCATTGCCAGAACAAAGGAGCCCAGAATCTGAACTGAAAAAAGTACAAACAAGCTTCAGAGATTGGTGCGGGAGCCTGGAAACAAACACTCAGTGTTTTAAGAGCAGCTTCTTCCCTTCCACCATCAGATTCCTGAACAGTCTGTGGATTTATATTTATATTTATAATTCAAAATGATTTTATGTTTTTTCACTGTACTGCTGCTGCAAAACAATAGATCTCACGACATAGGTCAGTAATAATAAATTTGATTCTGATTCTGAAAAGTGTGCACCTTCCAAATGTGTGTAGACATGAACATAATGGAAGCCAATGGTACTTTTGTTGAATAGATTTTAAACTTGACCTGGGCATTGAGTACTCTGTAAGCAAACAGCTTGGAACAGGATACAATCTGTGGGTGCCTTGCAGATTTTCTTGAACTTTATGCTCTCGGCTATAACAAGTTGAAAGAATTCTTGTTCTCGATTCGACATGACTTGATATTAACGTCCTTCAGCATTCGTGTGAAAGTAGATCTGAAGGGACTTGCAGAGGAAAGAAGAAATGGCAACACACACATTGTTTTGCGGGCAGCTCTTATGCACCTTGGTTGTTTCTTCATCTTTTTGTGGTTTTTCATCGATTCTTTTGCTTTTCTTTGTAACTACTGTGAATGCCTGCAAGAAAATGAATCTCAGAGTAGTAAATGGTGGCATATACGGTACATACAGTAACCATACAAAAGTCTTAGGCACATACATAGTGAGGGTAGCTAAGGCTTTTGCATGGTTATGTATTTGTTAAAGTGAGGCAGATAGCAAATTTGTAAATCCGGCAGGAGCAAAGGATGTTTGGGAATGGTGAGGACAGAGCGCCATGGAAGAGTTGTAGGACAGATGGCAGAGAAGTGCCAGGGCCGAGGGTGGTGCGGGTGCAGGCGCACCCAGCCGTGAGACACCAGGCAAGGTCATTTCATTCCCAACAATTGGTTTACTACAGAATATCTCTCTGGTACCTCCCGCTCCCTTCCCTCTCTCTTCCCCTTTTCACAAACACAATTCCCCTCTCCCTGCCCCTTTCTCATCCTCGGTCAGCAATAGAGACCCGTATCAAAATCAGGTTTATCATCACTCACATATGTCAGAAAATTTGTTTTTTCTTGCAGCAGCTGTCCAGTCCATGCATATACTTACTACAGTACAATGCAAGCATATTAGCCATATATAACTGTGCCTAAGACTGTACTTGGATAATAAATTTAATTTCAACTTTGAACTTTTTCCCTGTGCCCAAGTGGGTTTCTTCTGGGTGCTCTAGTTTCCTGTCATGTCCCAAAGAGGTGTGGGTTGGTAGGTTAATTAATTGTCCTGGTTTTTGTGGCTTAGTGATAGTCTGTGGGAAGGTGATATTAATTGGAACTTGGGGAGAGTAAAATAAATTTATATGAAGTGATGTTGGTGACCAGCACAGACCCGATAGGCCTGTTTTTAAGCTGTGTGTCTCTGACAGGGAAATAGATTTGCACTACGGTGTAAGAAATAATAAGCAATAAGCAGCAACAATCTAAAAGTCAGCAGTATAATTAATTATATGGCTATTAATTAAATCTAGAATATGTAGTGACACCATGATTTAATTACTAGATTAACAATCCAAAAATCTGAGTTCAAATCCAACCCTAGCTGTGACAGTTTTGAAGAGTTCACTCATATCAAACAACACTGGAAATGGAAGGGGTTCAGTTTGCTCCCTGGAAAGGGAATTCATCATCCAGGCTCTCTGTAAGAATTGTGCTTCATAAGCAACTGCCAGAATATAGTCCTGTGCCCACCAAACACAAAGCAACTCTAAACTCCTCAGTCCTGATGAAGCATCTTAACTGATGTGCTGAAACTGGAGAGGGTTCAAAAGAGGCTCACGAAAATTATTCCATGATTGAATGGCTTGTCATATGGAGAGCATCTGATGGCTCTGGGCCTGCATTCACTAGAATTCATAAGAATGAGGTGTGACCTCATTGAAGCCTATCAAATGGTGAAAGGCTTTGATAGAGTGGATGTGGAGAGGATGTTTCCTATGGTGGGAGACTCTAAGATGAAAGGACACAGCCTCAGAAAAGAAGTGTATCCTTTTAGAACAGAGAGGAGGAATTTCTTTAGCCAGAGAGAGTAGAATCTGTGGAATTCTTTGCCTCAGACAGTTGTGGAGGCTAAGGCTTTATGTATATTTAAGGCAGAGTTTGTTAATTTGTTGATATGAACATGACAAGAAGGGATATAGGGAGAAGACAGGAAATTAGGGCTAAGACAGAAATTGGATAGAGAAGACTTAATGGGCCAAATGGCCTAATTCTTCTCCTATATCTTATGGTCTTATGATCAGAAGCTTCAACTGTTCATTTTCCTCCATAGATGTTGCCTGACTTGCTGAGTTCCTCCAGCGTTTTGTGTGTGTGATGCTTATGATTCCCAGCGTCTGCAGAATCTCTTGTGTTTGTGGTTGCCAATTTAATCTGAGAATCGCCCAGTATCCCCTTAGTCAATAACAAAGTGAAGAAGGGATATGTTGACTTTGCTATCAATGGTCCATAGATATCAGTATGAGTATAATAAGACCTTCTTGATCCAGACCTGATCATAGCCTGGAACGGGCCTTAATACCTGGATTCAAGCGGTGAGGTGAAAGTCACTGCCTCGGCATTAGGAGCAGCTTTCGATTGTTTGTGTGTGTGTGAAGGGGGTTTCTTCTTTTTCTTTGTTACTGCGTATGTAATCAAAATGGTGTCTTAGTTTTGTTAAAAATAGGAATGCTTCTTTGTTATGATAAGTGCTGGAAGTTTGTTTGGATTAAAATTACTGATATTGTGAATTGTATTTGTTTGTTAACCAATTGGGATTAATGTTATTCTTCCTTGTGGGTCTGTAAACTGATTGTAGGCGGACATTTTGGGCAGTCGGCGCAAGGGGGAGAGAGAGAGAGGATGCGAGGCTAGAAGCTGGGAGATGGAACAGACCCCGAGTGGGGGTCCGAGGCCCAAGGTTTTCAGTGAGGAGAGGAGACTAAGACAGATTCGTGTGGAGCGTCTGGTCGACCACTGTGTTTGGTCCCAGGCGGTGGGTCGAGGAGTTCGGAGGGGATCAAATGGTGGCCAGTAGATTTCAGTAATTGAGCTCCAACGGTTGTGCACGAAGTGGTTTGGACTTTGATAAGTTTGGCGCCTAGGGGATTACATTGTGGGGGCTCACCCAGGATTGATTTCTGTGGAAGCTGATCACCCTCTTTAAATTATGTCTGTGGTGAAGAGTTGGTGTGCCTTTGCGGGTGTGCGATTGCTGGTTATCACTGCATGTGTGTTGGGTGGGGTGGCTGCTGTTGGTAGCCCGGAGGCCGCTGTTCGAATTCCGACTAATGCTGACGAAATGGTGGTGGGGCCATGGGTTGTCAGTACTGTTCAGAGAGTGAGGAGTGACAGGTTGGGATGTTTCAGCAGTGGTAGGCTCCGCCCGGTTGTTGGAATAACGTCCAGCCCTAAAGGGGCGGAGGCATGGGCAGAGCAGTCCTCTCAGTTTTTGGTTGAGTGGCAGTGCTTGGCTGAGGGAAAGCGACAGGAATTGGTTGGAAGTTTGAGTAGGTGGGCTGGTGGCATTGTTAGAACTGTTGGGTACAATTACCTCGGGGTGACAGCTGTCAGTTATGTGAAAGTGTGGGAAAATGTGTGTGGTTCGACTGGAAGTCAAATGCCGCAGCTGGGGGGCTTATCATATCCGTGGCAGGAGATTGGTGGAAAGTTTTTAGGGTATCCCTTTTGGCTAGGCGGGCAGATAAATTGTTTGCGGTGCCAGGGGGATCTTCAAGGGGATCAGCTCCTCCCTCAGTTGTTCAGCCGATCTGAGAAGTGTCAGGAAACTTAGAGGAGGCCCAGTGGGGGAACGGCTTGGGGTCTCTGGGGGAGCACGTTCCCAGCAATGTAACCCCCTGGGTCGCCTCAGGCTCATTCAGCTCGTTCTCGTCTAGGGGGAGCATCCTTTGGCCCCACCAAACTGGGTAATCAGCTGGTGTGGATGCTGTGTGATGTCCCTGCCTCGCCCAAAAACAGACAGTACACCATATGCGATTAAATGAGTACAATTTATAAAGGTTACTATAACTAAGTGATTAATAACGATACAGTGTATATGAAGGAAAAGAAATAAAGAAAAGGCACCAAACTTATCAAAGTCCAAACCACTTCGTGCACAACCGTTGGAGCTCAATTACTGAAATCTACTGGCCACCATTCGATCCCCTCCGAACTCCTTGACCTGCCGCCTGGGACCAACAATGGTGGTCGACCAGATGCTCCACACAAATCTGTCTTCGTCTCCGCTCCTCACCAAAAACCTTGGGCCTCGGACCCCCACTCGGGGTCTGTTCCATCTCCCAGCTTCCAGCATCGCATCCTCTTTCTCTCTCCCCCTCGCGCCGACTGCCCAAAATGTCCGCCAACAATCAGTTTACAGACCCACAAGAAAGAATAACATTAATCCCAATTGGTTAACAAACAAATACAATTCACAATATCAGTAATTTTAACCCAAACAAACTTCCAGCACTTATCATAACAAAGAAGCATTCCTACTTTTAACAAAACAAAGAAGCCATTTTTGATTACATACACAGTAACAAAGAAAAAGAAGAAACCCCCTTTACATGAGTGTGTGTGTGTGTGTGTGTGTGTGTGTGTGTGTGTGTGTGTGGTATCAATATATCAGACTAATACACAGGATTGGTAAATATATGGGATAGAAAAGGAAAAATCTCCAGCTTTTCGAGACAACTATTCCCCGGTGTATGGAATGTTTTTTCACAAAGTCAATCATCCCAGTCCCAGGATGTCACTGAAGGAGTTCCTCAGCATACTGTCCTCTCAACTGCTTCATCAATGAGCTTCCTACCATCATAAATTTAGAAGGGGCTTGTTCGTACAATATATAGTTTGTTTCTTTGTTTATTTATTATCTGTGTATCTATTTATTTTGTTTAGAGATATGGCACAGTAACAGGCCCTTCTGCCCAATGAGCCTGTGCCACCCAATCATACTCATGTGACCAATTAGCCTACCAACTCATATGTCATTGGAGTGTGGGAGGAAACCATAGTGCCCAGAAGAACCTCACACAGAGAACGTACAAACTCCTTACCGATGGCGGCGGAATTGAATCCAAGTTGCTGGCTGGCTAATCGTGTTCAGCTGACGACTACGCTACTGTGCCAACATCAGCTCAGTTACAGTTTGTTAGAAAATAAAAGAAGCCAACATGCAGCTAGACTTGGGGACCTTTCAAGCTAGGGCTGATATATGGCAACATCAACTTTATCAAGCTGTTTGCCATATACATTTAGGGATTTACTGTGGTGTGTTGGTACAACATGTAACAAAAACAATTATACAGAATAAAGAATTGTATAACATAAAGTTAGAGGTTACACTAGCTGACAATGGCACTTACAACATAGCACCTCACCACCCATCACTGGCATTCAGTGGGCATTACAATAGCTGAGGACCGCACTATCACTGGAGATTATTCCTGACTAGGAACTCTACTAGATCAGCCACGTAATTAATATGAGTACATGTGGTGAACTACATATACCTGTCTGGACACGCCCCCTGCTGACTGCTCCTGTGGCTCCTCCCACAGACCCCGGTATAAAGGCGATTGAGGCCTGAGCCCGGACTCTCAGTCTCCAGGATGTAGTATGGTGGTCAACCACTGCTTGTTCCTTCTTCCAGTCAATAAAAGCCGATATCTCGCCTTTACATCTCAGAGAGAGTTATTGATGGTGCATCAATACAGCTCTAGATCTGAGCTTGGGTATTACACAGTGAGTGACACTCCCCCTGAAAGCCACCATCTGCAAGGTACTAATCAGGCATAGAATGGAAATTCTGCACTTGCCTAGCTGATTGTAGCTCCGACAACATCATCTTGCTCTCATGTTCATTTGCTCAGATTTCCCTCATCCAAAATGCTGGAGGAACTCAGCAGGGTCTCAGCCCATAATGCCAACTACTTATTCCTCTCCATAGGTGCTGCCAGACCTGCTGAGTTCCTCCAGCATTTTGTGTGTGTTGCTCTAGATATCCAGCATCTGCAGAATTGCTTGCATTTATGGTCCCTCCTTCACCATCCTAAGCATCCATTCTTTCCATAACCTGTGCACAGTTTTTATCACGTACAAAATGTGCTGCTTGGTCTCCTCCCAAATTCGTAACAGTACCACCAAGATGAAAAAGTGCTTGAAGAGCAGAAGAACAGCATCATCTACAGAGTGCCTCCAAGTCGCATACCATCCTCTCTTAGAAATATGCTGCTACTTCTTTATTATAGATGGACCTCAATGCTGGAACTCCCCATGCAGCATACTGTGGGAGGGAGATATACAGATGGCCACTCCACTTCAGGGCAATTAAGGGTAGGCAATGAATGCTTGAAACCCATTAACTGAATTCAGCAATATACTCAGTACCTCCTATAATAAAAATGTAGCCACTGAGTATATGTTTGTGGTCTTCTGCTGCTGTAGTCCTATCCACTTCACGGTTCAACATGTGAGCATTCAGAGATGCTCTTCTGCACGCCACCTTTGTAATGTGTGGTTACTTGAGTTACTGTTTCCTTCCTGTCAGCTTGAACCAGCCTGGCCATTCTCCTCCGACCTCTCTCATCAACAAGGCGTTTTCAGCCACAGAACTGCCACTCGCTGGATGTTTTCATTTTGCTTTTCACAGCATTGTCTGTGAACTCTGGAGACTTGTGTATGAAAATCCCAGAAAATCCGTAGTATCTGAGTTGCTCCAAGCACCCCATCTGGCATGAACAATCATTCCATGCTCAAAATCACCGAAGTCACGTTTCTTCCCCGTTGTGATATTTTGCCAGAGCGACAACTGAACCTCTTGACCATGTCAGCATGATTGTATGCATTGAGTTGCTGCCACATGATTGGCTGATTAGTTATTTGCATATTTAGTTATGTGCATATTTAGTTTTTTGCATGATTGGTTATTATTTGCATATAGTGGCCACTGAATGTATGTATGAAAATTAGTGAAATGAACAACTGCTTCAATTAAAATATTTAAAAAGTAACATTCCATCAGTATTTATTGATACTTGGAGTTTGAAATATCTAGGGTCTGCTGAGGATAACATGTTGGCTGTAATGGTGAAATAAACTTAGAATTGGCTGAAAATTCACTGCCAATTATGATTAAATTTTTGAGTTAGTTGAGAAGGAGAAGTGAAAATGTCAGTCCTGGGGTACCTAGTAATTAGAGTGAAGCTATGCATGCAGTTGTGAATTGTAAATATATATACTTGCCAAAGGTCAGTTTTTATAACTGGAGCCAAAAGGTTCAGGCACCGAATGAGAAAACATTTTTGATTTAATGCCGTGTTCTTAGAAAACCCTTAGGCCATGCTCTCTTCTTGTTGCTGCCAGCAGGAAGGAGGTACAGGAGCTTTATGTCCCACATCATCAAGTTCAGGAATAGTTATTAGTCTTCAAACATCAGGTTTCCTGAACCAGCATGGATAAATTCACTCACCTCACACTGAACTGATTCCAAAACCTGTCGACTCACTTTTAAGAACTCTACAACTCATGTACTTATATTATTTCTGTCTTTTTTTGTTTTTCCCAGTTTGTCCTCTTTTGCATATAGGCTGTTTGTCCATGTTTGTGTATAGTTTTTCATTGATTATTTTGTGTTTCTTGTATCTACTGTGAATGCCAGTAAGAAAATTAATCTCAGGGTAGTATATATTGACATACTTTGATAATCTATTTTATTTTGAACTTCAGATAACCTTGAAGGGTGTGAAAAACATGTACAGTTTTAAATAAAAGGAATTAAGTTTGTGCTTCCAAAACTGACCATAATAATTATGATTATTTTTAGAAATTGTAAACTTTCTAATTGTTCCTTTTCAGTTTTTCACTTCTTTGACATGGATGGAAGTGAATGCTAAACTTAAAATGTGCGACAATTTAGAACAATGCAGCCTTGCAATAAAACTTAGGGCTCAGCATCAAAGAATATAAAGTGTTTTTTAGGTATGTTTATCATCTGGTATAGAAGTTGCTGGACCAAATGGTCTACTTGTGTGGCATAAATTTCTATGATTCTGTGTCTTACATCATTTCCTCCTCAAAGCGATGATCTGACAAACTTATGGTGGCTGGGTAAGGAAATTCAGAGCAATGCAGAAATTTATTGATAAAAGTTTACATTTTGAAAATACAATGGAGCTCTTGAAGACTTCCCCTGGTAGAAGTGGTACTCACTCTGATAGATAATGCTTGCCTGAATTGCTTTGTGGATTTCTCTGAAACAGATAAAAATGGATTAACTGTATTTGAAACATGTGCATTGAAACATACAGTGAAATGCATTGTTTTGCGTATGGATTTTGGTGCAGCAACAGTGAAGAAACGATGATTGGTTTTATTGTGAGGATGGTGTGTGGCTTGAAGGGTGGTGTTTTCATGTTTTGTGCGTGCATTACCGTCTGGTATGAAGGCACCAGTGCACATGATCGGAAAATAGATGCAGTGTGTTGCAAACTCAGCTCACTCCGTGATGGGCACTGGCCTCCCCACACTGGGGACATCTTCAAAAGGTGATGCCTTGAGGAAGTGGCACCCATCATTAAGGACTCCCATCACCCAGGAGGCACTGTCTTCTTATTTCTGCCATCAGTGCAGAAATACAGGAGCCTGAAGACCCACACTCAACATCTTGGGCAACACACACAAGTGCTGGAGGAACTCAGCAGGCCAGGCAGCATCAATTGACAAAAGTTCAGTCTCAGTTTTGGGCCGAGACCCTTCTTGTTGTCTGTTTTCTCAACTTTTTAGGAACAGCTTCTTCCCCTCCGCCATCAGATTTCTGAACGGACAACAAACCAACCCATGAACACTATCCCATTACTTTTGCTCCTTTTTACAACCACATATTTAATTTTGTTTTTAATATGTTTCTTGTTGAGATTTAGAGTTTTATTTAATGTACTGCACTGTACTCCTGCTGCAAAACAACAAATTTCACAGCATATGTCAGTGATATTAAACCTAATTCAGATGCTGATTCCTTGCCCTTGTAGAGGTGTTTTCTCTTCAGTGAAATGCAGTCAAAATCCCTCAGCCTTCCAACATAAAATTAACTCTCTTTCTCTCTTGTTGCTGCCTGACCTGCTGAGTATTTCCAACATTTGCAGTTTTATTAATTTTCCAACCAATAACATCAGCAATTGTGAAGCACTCTCTTGTCTCCTTGTCAGAAAGGCTATATTTTAACTGAATTCCTTGATTTAATTGCCATGTTATGTTCAAAAATAAAGCTGCTGGTAAGTGTGCTTGTTGCTATCGTAATTAACAGAAAACTGACTTAAAAGAAAATGTCTTTAGACGTAGACGTCACTAACCTTTACTGAATATTGAAGGGCTGATAAGAGTGTGTGAAGATTAGAGAATATTAACCAGCATGTAATCAGGATAGCCAGAAATAAACAGACAATGGGCACAAAGCACAGCAGAGGGAGTTTGGGAATATCCATCAGTAATAGCTTGGCCTGGGTCAGGAAGCTCTCACACTCAGTACAGTCAAGCATTAACTAAAATTCACCCATCTCTAATTAGTTTGCTGAGAAAAACAGAGGAATTTTCAGTGTGAGCTCATCACACCAAGTTTTTTTTTGATATTTTATAAACAGAAAAGGCATTAAACAAGTTTTTTTTTCCCCTTTCCGTGCCTTTGTGGCACATCAGGCAGCAACCCCATTGTTTCTTTTAGCATTTTGTCTGTTTTTACGAGGCTGAATTGCTAGCTTGACGCTCAAGCCACCACGAATGGAAAGCATGCAAGGAGCTGGCCGGATTTGAATCCCGGGACAACTCGCCTCAAAGTCCAGTGCAGGTGCCACTATACCACCGGCTGACTATATTAACAAAGTGATGGTTAGAAAAATGCTAAGTATTTTCAGAAACACAAGAGATTCTGCAGATGCTGTAAATCCAGAGCAACACACACAAATGCTGGAGGAACTCAGCAAGTCAGGCAGCATCCATGGAAATGCATAAATAGTCAATGTTTTGGGACGAAACTCTAGTTCTGATGAAGGGCTTGGTCTGAAACATAGACTGTTTGTTCATTTCCATAGTTGCTTCCTGACTTGCTGAGTTCATCCAGCACTTTATGTGTGTTGTTAAGTATATTCAGAGATTGGATTATAAATACATATTTATGCAAAGTAAATTGGGGAGTGAATATTAAGAATATTATTTCCATATGGTTTGAAAGAGGAATTTTTAAACAGTTCTAAGCATCAGTTGTGCATGCAGAAAGTAAGTTATATGTAATAACACCACACTGCAAAATAGAGAATGAGGAATCCTTTGGAACTGGTAACAAGGTGCAAATTGAATGAAAGGACTCAAGTGAAGATGCGGTCTTCCTGGAAAGCATGAGATGTTTCTGAATTAATGTTTGAATGCTAGAATTGGATTACAGCTATAAGATCACTTGTGGTTATCTACACTGAGTAGCCACTTCATTTGGTACACCTGTACACCACCTTGATGATGCAGTATCTATCAGCCAACCATGTGGAAGCAACTCAATGCATAAAAGCATGCAGACATGATCAGGAGGTTCACTTGTTGTTCAGATCCAAACATCAGAATGGGGAAGAAATCGGTGGAGTGATTGTTGGTGGCAGACTGGGTGGTTTGAGTATCTCAGAAACTGATAACCTCCTGGGATTTTCACACACAACAGTCTCCAAAGATTACAGAGAATGTTGTGTAAAACAAAAAAAAATTCAGTGAGTGGCAGTTCTGTGGGAGAAATGCCTTGTTAATGAGACAGATCAAAGGAGAATGGCCAGACTAGTTCAAGCTAACAGGAAGGCAACAGTAACTCAAGTAACCATGCACTACAACAGAGGCGTGCAGGAGAGCATCTCTGAATGCACAACATGTCCACACTTGAAGGGGATGGGCTACAGCAGCAGAAGACCACACCATGTTCCACTTCTGTACCTAAAAAGATGGCCATTGGGTATGTAATTGTTTACTGTGTACAGGTTAATACAATTTCACTTCTGTCCAGCTTTGTACTAGGGATGTAAGTCCTTAGTTAATGAGGGTCCTGAACCTGAAATGGTTTCTCTTCCTTTCTCCATGGATGCTGCCTGACCTTTCGAAATTATAGGAAATGATCAACACTTAATTCTGCAGAAATTTGATAATTCAGCTTATCCTGTGTAGTTCCCCAATGGAAGATGATTACAAGGTATAGCATTCATCCAATAAACAAAATGGAAAATACTTCCAAAGTATAAAATTGATTATGTAGACCTAAGGAAATTAATAACCTTTAGTGCTGTTCACCGTGCTTTGTCATTAAGTATTATTGTGCTTGTCCTTGGTATGACCAGAAATTGCTCTAAATGTCATGGGATAGACTAAGTTCACAGGAAGCATAAGAGTGTTTAAACAAAAACAACTATCAGCATGAAGAGATTTTTGATAGGGTGCTTTTTCTATTGAGCCCACCCTGATTTGTCCTGTGGAAACTATGTGTTAAAAGAAGCAAATGTAATTATCATTCTTGGCAAAAATGTCTATGATTTTACATGTCATTGTGTAGCAAATATAAGATGGAGCAGAAATTCTGTGGGTAGCTGAATTTGGAGAGGGGGTACCTCCATCCTGCTTGACTGATGGAATCAAAGGCTTTCGTGAGGTTGAAGAACATGGTAACCTGCCTCAATGAGAATTGTCTGGTAGCACTTTCATCAACTTGATGAAATGCTTTGAAACGCTGGTTGTGAAACATAATAACTCCTGCCTGAGAAGCAACTTGGATTTACTCCAATTTGCCTATTGGCACAACAGGGCAGCAGCAGATGCCATTTCATTGGTTCTTCACTCTGCCATGGAAGATCTGGACACCAAAGATAGATACATTAGGATGCTCCTCATTGACAACAGCTCAGCATTCAATTCTACCGTTCCCCTCAATACTAGTCGATAAACCAAGTCTTAGGCCTCAAAGCCTTCTTGTCGACTGGATCCTTGATTTCCTCACTTACACACCCCAATCAGTTCAGATTGGAACATCTCTTCTACAATCAGCACCAGCACAGGTGCACCAAAACACTATGTGCTTAGCACCTACTCTATTCACTTTATACTTATGGCTAAGTCCCCTCCAATGCCATATTTAAGTTTGCTGATGATACCACTGTTGTTGGCCAAATCAAAGGTGATGATTTACCAGCATATAGGAGCGAGACTAAAAATCTGGCCGGGTGGCGCCGCAATAACAAACTCGTACTCAAACTAGCATGACCAAGAAACTGATTATTTATCTCAGGAAGAGGAATCTGGAGGTCCATGAGCCAGTCCTCATTGGCGATCAGAGGTGGAGAGGGTCAGCAACTTTAAAATCCTAAGTATTATCTGGGAGGATCTGTCCTGAGTCCAGCATAGGAGTCCTTCACAGGTAAAGCCCTCCTACCATTGAGCACATCTACACAAAGCATTTTCATAGGAAAGCAGCATCCATTATAAGGGATCCCCAGCACCCAGGCCATGCTCTCTTACTGCACACTGGTTGAATGCGCAAGCTGGTGTGGTCTTTCATTGCTTCTATTATTACTCTATTATGGATTTATTAAGTACACCTGCAAAAATGCAACTAATCTCAGGGCTGTATGTGGTATGTATTTTAATAATAAATTTACTTTGAACTTTGAAAAGTTCCATAATGAAGAAAGCACGACAGCCACTCTACTTATTTTAGAAGTTTGCACAGATTTGACATGTCATCTAAAACTGACAAACTTCTATAGATGTGTCATGAAGTGTATATTGACTGGCCTAGTATGGAAATACCAATGCTCTTGAATGGAAAAAATACAAGAATGTAGTGGATACAGCCCACCAATCCTTACCACCATTGAGCACATCTACAGGGAATACTGCCACGGGAAAGCAGCATCCATTTCTCACTATCCAGGCCATGCTGTCTTCTCACTGCTGGAAAAAGCTAGAGCACACATCACTAGGTTCAGGGATAGTCAATACTCCTCAACCATCAGGTTCTTGAACCAAAGGGGATAACTTTACTCCACTTCACTAGGCTGAATGCTGAATTATTTCCACAACCTAAGGACTCACTTTCAACAACTCATCATCTCATGTTCTTGGTATTTATTGCTTGTTTGCTTATTTATTTATTTGTTTATTTATTATTTATTTTCTTTATTTTTGTATTTGCTCAGTTTGTTGTCTTTTGTACAATAATTGTTTATCCATCCGGTTGGGTGCAGTCTATCATTGATTCTATTGCATCTTATATTTACTGTGAATGCCCGCAAAAAATGAATCTCAGTGTTGCACATGTAGGGTGTCATATATGGACTTTGATAAACTTTTACTTTGATCTTTAAACTTTGAAGAAGGCCAGGTAAGGTTGGCGCTGCTCCCTCCATGTTACTTGGAGTTGTTGCAGGGTGGAGGTCTCGTACGCTTTGCACTTGATAGACCAAGTTCAAGTTCCAGTGTAATTATCATTCAGCCATACAGTCAAACAAAACAGCATTCCGCTGGAGTCACGGTGCAAAATAGAGCAGTAAATTAATGGTGCATGAATGTTGACCTGAAGCCACATTTCTGCAAGAACAGCCCTTATCAGTTCATTTTGTCATGCAGTGCAGCATTAATCCAATGCAGTCCAGCTTGTCTTCCAGCTGAGCAAACACTGGAGAGCAGCATCAATGGAGAGGGGAGGGCACAGCCAGCTCCGGTGTCACTTACTTCCGTGGCCACAACAGGCAGCCCTGAGGCATTAATGGGACCTGGCTCATGCCAGAGGTGAGGCCAAACAGCTTCCCCGCCTTCAGTCCCATCAGTGAATCGGACCTGCAGTATTCTGCACTATGAATATCCAACAGGGTCTTGTGATGACAACAAAAGCATCCCAGACTCCATCACTCGCTCCATCCATTGGATCACACATAGCCTCTGTGCACATCCGGCGCCTTCTTCCCTGGCTGGCTGAAGCACAGTGCAACAAGCTCAGCTCCATCACAATAAAATGAACTTTTGGCTATCCAGCAACTTGTTAGTGGAGTAGAACTGCAGTGCTTCATGTTCATGATAACCAGCAATGTCTAGCGATCATGAGAAAGGTGTAAAGGACGAACAGTGACACCTTTTGTTTGACCCAGAGAGGCCACTGTGTAAGAGTGGGTCACCATCTTTCCTCTGTCTGTGGTTTCTTTCAGAGAACAGCTTATTGGCTGCTGGGAGGTGTATCTGTCTGAGCAGTAACTGGTGATGTTTCTCCTGTGTGCAAAGCAGGGAGTGTCCTCTGTAGTTACCAAAATTGGGTGTACCTCCTTTCTCCAATTACATCGTCTCTGGTAAATCCTCCTCCCATTTGTGGAGGATGGCATTGTGAGTTTGTGACTGAAGCCCTTTATTGCTGAGTTTAAGGATTTCAATGGGGATCCCATCTGCTCCTGAGGCCTTATTTTTTAATTTGGAATATGACTTTTTGGACAATTTGTCGGACAGGGATGTCTTCAATTCTGGCTTAAATGCGTTGCTTTGGGATGGAGTCAAGGGCAGAATAACACCTGAAGGGTCTTCAAAACCTTCCTTGCAATAGGTGCAGGCTGCTTCTCTGTTCCTGATGTGTTCAAACTGTTCTTGGCCCTCAGTGTGATGGGACCTTGGGTATTTGGATTATAAATGTTCTTTATAGTGCTGAAGACCCACCAGCGCCAAGGCTGTTATCAAGCTGCTTAATCCCTGGTGTGTTGAACCTGCTGTTGTTTCTTTAGGTCTCATGGTTTCTGCTGGACCTCTGCCTTAAGGTAAAGTCCTTACTTTGGCCTTGAGTAAAGTTGCAGATTCCAATCCAGGAATTCCTTGTGTTCGAGGTTGATTAGCTTCTCAACGTCCTTGTGATTCTCAACAAACTATTAATGGAAACCAAGACAAAAATCAGAAGGTCAAAAGTAGAACCAATCTTAAAGAGCTTCAGTGCTAAAAGAGCCAACATAATTGCCCCAACAATTTTCTCCGTCCTTCCCTCTGCAATGTTGCATCTCACCTCCAGCCAACTTCACAAGGAACCGAAGCTAACCTTCAGAAATATTAGAAAGCTTGCTGATCAGCAACAATTGCAGTCCAGAAAAAAAGTAATCAAAAGCTCAGTTTATGAGCTGCAGAATGCAAAAGATGTTTTTATTTGCTGAAAGGCTTGTTTCTGTGCTGTATAAATATGAAGATTGCCTTCATCAAGTGGTCAGCAATGGAAAGGGTAAGTAGTTTCATGATCCTGGGGATCAATGTCTCTGAGGATCTATCCTCAGCTTGACATTTTGAAGCAATTACAAAGAAGTGGCTTTATTTCATTAGGGGTTTGAGGGTATTCGGTATATCACAAAAGACTAGCAATTTTTTACATTATGTACCATAAATAACATTCTGACTGGTTACATTGTTGGTTTTCATAAATGAAATGATGTGAGGCATTTTATACTTAAGAAAAAAAACCATAACAACTCATTTATTGAACTCCAAAAATACTGAACACAAAATGCAGTTAAAGTCCTTTAGGTAATTACGTCATCACGTTAGACCAGCCTGTTAATGTGAACTCCAACTCAATGTTGGTGGTTGTGAATTTTGTGCATTCCCACCAGTTACATTACTCTACAGCATCACCACCTGCTATGGAGGTACCAAAGCACAGGATTGGGAAAAAAAAAGCTGCAGTGGGTTGTAAACTCAGCTATCTCCAACATGGCCAGAAGCCTCCCTACTATCGAGGATACCTTCAAAAGGTACGGCCTCAGGAAGGTCATATCCATCATTAAGGACCCTCACCACCCAGGACATGCCCTTTTCTCACAGAGGAGGTATAGCAGCCTAAGACACATTCTCAGTGCTTTAGGAAAAGCTTCTTCCCCTCAGCCATCAGATATCTGAATGGTCCGTGAACACAACCTCAATATTTTGCTCTCTTTTTGCGCTACTTATTTACAAATTTCCCGACATACTTTATGTCATTGATAATAAACCTGATTCTGGTACATAACATGCTGAGATTTCTGTTCATGCTTCACTGTTCAAGAGAGGTGTTTGTTCTAGATGCTGAAGTGCTTGGCTGGACTGGAAACGGTGAAGGAACATCTAATTGAAAGCAGGAAGGAAAGAAGCAAAGTTTGGAAGGGAAACTTTGAAAAGTAGGAAGCAAAATAAACTGGTGACAAAAAAGTCAAGGAGCAAAGGAAGCCAAAGTACAGGTATATGTTAAAATGACAAGGATATTCAACGTTTAGGAAGGACAAAAAGAGGGAGGATAGCGCTATTAATAAAGGAACAAATCGGAGCAGTGTTGAGAAATGATCTTGGCTTGACAGATCATGATGTACAATTTGGTTCAAGCTAAGAAATAGCAAAGGGCACAAAGCATTGGTAAGCGTTATTTATAACTCAAATTGTATTTGCAATATAGGGCATGGCATAAATCAAGAAATTAGAGGTACATGTATCAAGGGTAATACAGTGATCATGGGAGACTTTAACCTACATATAGGCTGGACAAATGAAACATGCTGTTAGACAGTGAAAGATTAATTCATGGAACAAGATTCTTCTAGATCAGCTTGTTAAAGTATTGTATGGAGCAAAAAGATATTTTGAATTTTGTTTTGTGCAAGGACAGAAAAAATAATTGAAAAACTTCTTGTTAAGGGCTGTTGGGGGAAGAGTGACCATAATAAAAATGAAATTTGAATTGTTTGAAAAAATAATGTCAAGCAGTGCAAAACTTGGCCCTGAATCTCAATAAAGGGAGCTATGAAAACTTGACAGCTGGCTGGCGGTAGTTGATTGGCAAATATTCCAAAAGGATGTGAGAATGGACAAGTTATGATTAGCACTAAATAAATAATACATATGTTTCTGAAAGTGAATATTCCTTCAAGACCATGTAAAAATGTTTTTATTCAGAGGGTGGTGAGCCTTTAGATGGCTGTGGTAGTTCAGTCATTGTGTTTACTCCAAACAAGGATCTAGACATTAGGGGGGGCAGCAAACAATCTGCTGGAGGAGCTCAGTGCGTTGAACAGCAGCTGTAAGAGGAAAAGAATTGTTGCTGTTTTGGATCAAACCCCTGTATTATCAGAAAGGGGATTATGACCTATATAGAGAGCAAAATGTCATCTTTCACTCCTCAGTCCATCAATCACCTCAGACTTCTGTCTCGCCTCTCCCTTTCTCCTCTTTATGCTGGTCACTTCCCTACTTTACTCTTGGTCCTGATGCAGGCTCTTGACCTGAAGCATCAGCAGTTCCTTTCCTTCCACAGATGTTCCTCAGCCCACTCAGTTCCTCCAGCGGATTGCTTGTTGCTCCAGATAACACCATCGTCATCTCTTAAGTTTCCAATGGATATTAAGCGAATTGAGGGATAGTGGACTAATGATTGGAAGAAATTAATTGTGATCTTGAATCGTGTTGAGCTGGAGCATGACTAGCCTCCTCCTGCTTCACGTGTATTTATGAATATTCTGTAAACTACAATTTGAAATTTTTCAAGTTATAAATAAATTTGTTACTTGCAGTCGTTTCAGCTCAAGTTGTAAAACTCATTTCTGTGTTGTACCTCAGTTTTAAAGATCTGACTCTGCTTTCTGCTTAAATTATTCTCTACTTTGATCCAGTGAGAAATGGTTCTCTTGTTTTATTACATGTTATATTGATGCAAAGCTTTAGTTTTATCATAATTGTCAGCAGTTCTGACAAATAACAGAGACCCACTGCTTGTTTGGCATCTGAATAAGTGAAGAGACAAATGCTTTATAGACTCAAGAGGTACTGCAGAAGCTGGAAATCAAGAGCAATACACACAATGTCCTGGAAGAGTTCAGCGGGTCAGGCAGCATCCATGGATGGGAACAACAGTCGGCATTTTGGGCCGAGATCCATCACGGAATGCGTTCTGCTCTTTCAGCAGTTGGCTGGAGGGAAGTTCAGATGTTCACCTGCTTCCCGTCACTTCAGGCAGCGACGTTTGAAATGCCTTCACATAGAGCCAGGGTTCTATACGGCACAGAAACAGGCCCTTCAGCCCAACTTATCTATGCTGATTGAAGGTGTCCTGTTAAACTAGTCTGCTTGCACACACTTGGCCCACGTCCATCCAAAACTTTCCTCCCCATATATTTATCTAAATGGCTTTTAAATGCTATTTTTTTTTACCTGTCTCATGCAACTCATTCCCACTGCTGACTATAAGGAGTTTGTACATTCTCTCTGTGACCGTATGGGTTTCCGCTGGGCCCTCCATTTTCCTCCTACTGTCGAAAGACATACAGGTTGGTAGGCTAATTGGTAATTGTAAATTGTCATGCAATTAGGCTCAGATTAAACTGGGGGATTGCTGGGTGACGAGGCACAAGGGGCTGAAAGCGACCCTTCCGCTCTGTAGCTCAATAAATAATTAAATAAACACTCCACCCTAGGCATGTAGAAGTTGTTCCTCAGGACCCTTTTAAATCTTTTCCTCCTCACCTTAAACCTGTGTTCTCTAGTTTTTGGTTTCCAATATCCAGGAAAAAGAAAATGTCCATTCACGCTCTCTCTGTCCCCCATGATTTTATGCACTTCAGTAAAGTTCCCCTCAGTCTCCTATGTTACAAGAATTAACATCTAACCTCAACAACCTCTGCCTATAACTCTGGTAGCATTCTTGTAGGTCTTCTTCGTATTCTTTCCAGCTTAATGTCTTTTATGTACTGGAGGCCCACCGTTCATTGGCCCCGACCATGAATGTTGATCCTAGCTGTTTATGTTGCCAGGGCAGTACGATATGGAAAACAGGCTGTTGCCATATAATAGGCTGACTAAAGCTGCGCATGATATTTTGAAAATATTGCTTTAAATGACCATAAGAAATTGTGCCTGCTGCGGGTTGGAAATTTATTTGGGGTTTACTTGACATAGGGATGACAAGAGTTGATTCAAGTTTATTGTCATGTGAACTGTGCATAGGTGAAAACGTACTTGGAGCAGCATCGGATGCACATAGCATTGTATAACTAGCATTCTCAAGATAAACAAGAATTAAACATAAATGATGCAAAAAATATACAAGCAAGTCCATTATAGTGCAAAGTGGTCATAGTGATGGTATACTGAGGTTATGATTATTGGCTGATTCAAGAGTAGAATGGTTGAGGGGAAATAGCTGTTCTTGTGTGCTGTGGGGTTTCAGGACTTTTGTGCCTCCTGTCTGATGGTAGCTGCCAGAAGGGGCATTGGCTGGAAAGTGGGGATTTTTGATAATTAATGTTAACTTTGGTAGCATCCACAAGACAAGGTGGGGAGAGATGTGCCCATGATGTATTGGGTTGAGTACACTACTTTATGCAGCTTTTACAGTTCTGCAATTTCCATTTGCTAAACCAGAATATGATACAAAATGGTACACATCCTTAAGATCATTAACACTATTTACTATTTGCAGAATTAAGACTGTAGGAGATAGAGCAATCAAATGACGTATTTAGCTCTCGGGATTACATGGCATTAAAAAATTGTCGAGGGGGGGATAGTTAAAGATGATGTGAGGGGCAAGTTTATTTTTACTCAGAGATTGCTAGGTACCTGGAATGGGTTACCAGAAGAAGCACTGGAAGCAGGCAGTTTGAGGCTTTTAGGTAGATACATGATCTTTTATTGATTCTGTTATAGTTACTATTCTACAGATTTGCTGAGTATGCCCACAGGACAATGAATCTCGGGGTTGTATGTGGTGACATATATGTACTTTAATAATAAAATTTACCTTGAACTTTGAATATGGAGGGATATGGATTGATGTCACATGAGCAAAGTCATTGGAGAGAAGTACAAGTAGAAATGAAGTGGTCTCTTTATTCAACAAAGTGAGACACTACAGGTATCATATTGAGATCCTTTTTGGTCGATGAGCTCTGCTTGACTCAACAGTACAGAACATTTTATGTGCTAAACATCAAAGGACAATTCCATATTTACAATGCTTCCTTTGAACTACACACAACCTTCACACCTCCCTCTTTGCACCCACACTACAGATACCTACATTAATTTGGATAAACATTGTCTGGTCATCCAATTGACTGCAGTTCACAACTTTCTGGAAGCCATTGTCCAGGGCTGTATTTTAAATTTAATCTACAGTCCATGGTCAGCTCTAAAGTTTGGTGGCTGAAGTTATTTGCTATATGCCTTTACCCCAGAAACAACATCCTAATGTGGATGATACGCTGGAAGAGGATATTCAGTATAAATAGGCATCAGGATGAGCACAACATCATGGACTAAAAAGCCTGTCAGGTGCTGTCTTCTTCTATGTTCCAC